>NC_044394.1:55818831-56121755 GCF_006542625.1 Nomascus leucogenys
AGTCTAAGTTTCTTTGTAGGTCTCTAAAAATTATGAACCTGGGTGCTGCTGTATTGGTTGCATATATACTTAGGATACTTAGCTGTTCTTATTGCATTGATCCCTTTACTATTATGTAATACCCTTCTTTGTCTTTTTTGATTTTTGTTGCTTTAAAGTCTGTTTTATGACAGACTAGGATTGCAACCTCTCCTTTTTTTTTTTTTTTTTTTGCTTTCCATTTGCTTGGTAAATATTCCTCCATCTCTTTATTTTGAGCCTATTTGTGTCTTTGCATGTGAGATGGGTCTCCTGAATATAGCACACTGATGGGTCTTGACTGTTTATGCAGTTTCCCAGTCCGTGTCTTTTAATAGGGGCATTTAGTCCATTTACGTTTAAGGTTAATATTTTTATGTGTGAATTTGATCCTGTCATTATGATGCTAGCTGGTTATTTTGCCCGTTAGTTGGTGCAGTTTCTTCATAGTGTCGATGGTTTTTACAATGTGGTATGTTTTTGCAGTGGCTGGTACTGGTTTTTCCTTTCCATATTTAGTGGTGCCTTCAGGAGCTCTTGTAAGGCAGGCCTGGTGGTGACAAAATCTCTCAACATTTGCTCATCTGTAAAGTATTTTATTTCTCCTTCACTTATGAAGCTTAGTTTGGCTGGATATGAAATTCTGGATTGAAAATTCTTTTCTTTAAGAATGTTGAATATTGGCCCCCACTCTCTTCTGGCTTGTAGGGTTTCTGCCAAGAGATCCACTGTTAGTCTGATGGGCTTCCCTTTGTGGGTAATGTGACCTTTCTCTCTCGCTGCCCTTAACATTTTTTCCTTCATTGCAACCTTGGTAAATCTGACAATTATGTATCTTGGGGTTGCTGTTCTTGAGGAGTGTCTTTGTAGTGCTCTCTGTATTTCCTGAATTTGAATGTTGGTTTGTCTTGCCAGGTTGGGGAAGTTCGCCTGGATAATATCCTGAAGAATGTTTTCCAACTTGGTTCCATTCTCCCTGTCACTTTCAGGTACACCAATCAGACGTAAATTTGGTCTTTTCACATGGTCCCATATTTCTTGGAGACTGTTCCTTTTCATTCTTTTTCTGTAGTCTTGTCTTCACACTTAATTTCATTAAGTTGATCTTCAATCTCTGATATCCTTTCTTCTGCTTGATCGATTTGGCTATTGATACTTGTGTATGCTTCATGAAGTTCTCGTGCTGTGTTTTTCAGCTCCATCAGGTCATTTATGTTCTTCTCTAAACTGGTTATTCTAGTTAGCAATTCCTCTAACCTTTTTTCAAGGTTCTTAGCTTCCTTGCATTGGGTTAGAACATGCTCCTTTAGCTCAGAGGAGTTTGTTATTACCCACCTTCTGAAGCCTACTTCTGTAAATTCGTCAAACTCATTCTTCGTCCAGCTTCGTTCCCTTGCTGGCGAGGAGTTGTGATCCTTTGGAGGAGAAGAGTCATTCTGGTTTTTGGAATTCTCAGCCTTTTTGTGGTGGTTTTTCCTCATCTCATGGCTTTATCTACCTTTGGTCTTTGATGTTGGTGACCTTCAGATGGGGTTTCTGAGTGGACATCCTTTTTGTTGATGTTGATGCTATTCCTTCTATTTGTTAGTTTTCCTTCTAATAGTCAGGCCCCTCTGCTGCAGGTCGGCTGGAGTTTTCTGGAGGTCCACTCCAGACCCTATTTACCTGGGTATCGCCAGTGGAGGCTGCAGAACAGCAAAGATTGCTGTCTGTTCCTTCCTCTGGAAGCTTTGTCCCAGAGGGGCATCTGCCAGATGCCAACTGGAGCTCTCATATATGAGGTTTCTGTCGATCCCTGCTGGGAGGTATCTCCCAGTCAGGAGGCACGGGAGTCAGGGACCCACTTGAGGAGGCAGCCTGTCCCTTAGCAGAGCTCAAACACTGTGCTGGGAGATCCACTGCTCTCTTCAGAGCCAACAGGCAGGAAGGTTTAAGTCTGCTGGAGCTGCTCCCACAGCTGCCCCTTCCCCCAGGTGCTCTGTCCCAGGGTGATGGGAGTTTTATCTATAAGCCCCTGACTGGGGCTGCTGCCTTTCTTTCAGAGATGCCCTGCCCAGAGAGGAGGAATCTAGAGAGGCAGTCTGGTTACATTGACTTTGCTGATCTGCAGTGGGCTTTGCCCAGTTCGAACTTCCCCATTGTGAGGCGAAAACCGGCTTCTCAAGCCTCAGTAATGGCGGACGCCTCTCCCCCAACCAAGCTCCAGCATCCCAGGTCGACTTCAGACTGCTGTGCTGGCAGTGAGAATTTCAAGCCAGTGGATCTTAGTTTGTTGGGCTCTGTGGGGGTGGGATCCACTGAACTAGACCACTTGGCTCCCTGGCTTCAGCCCCCTTTCCAGGGGAGTGAACGGTTCTCACTTGCATTCTAGGTGCCACTGGGGTATGAAAAAAAAAACCTCCTGCAGCTATCTCGGTGTCTGCCCAAACAGCCACCCAGTTTTGTGCTTGAAACCCAGGGCCCTCGTGGTGTAGGCACCTGAGGGAATCTCCTGGTCTGTGGGTTGTGAAGACCATAGGAAAAGTCTAGTAACTGGGCCAGAATGCACTGTCCCTCACAGCACAGTCCCTCACGGCGTCTGTTGGCTAGGGGAGGGAGTTCCCCGACCCCTTGCACTTCCTGTATGAGGCGTCACCCCACCCTGCTTCGGCTCGCCCTCCGTGGGCTGCACCTACTGTCTAACCAGTCCCAGTGAGATTAGCTGGGTACCTCAGTTGGAAATGCATTGATTTCACTGGGAGCTGCTGACTGGAGCTGTTTCTATTCGGCCCTGACTCACAGTTCTGGAGGCTCAGAAATCCAGTATCAAGGTGCTGGCATCTGATGAGGACCTTCTTGTTGTATCATCCTATGGCAGAAAGTGAGAAGAGAAAGAAAGAAGGAGGGAGGGAGAAAGAGAAGTGGGCCTAACTAGCCCTTCTATAACTAATCCACTTTGGCAATAATTATTTATGAGGGCAAAGCCTTCATGGCCTAACCACCTCTTAAAGGTCACACCTCTTAGTATTGTTACAATGGCAATTAAATTTAAACATGCGTTTTGGAGCAGACAAACCATAGCAACTGGTATCTTCTGTTGAATGTTATTAATTTTAATATAGTTTTTTCAGCTGACTCTTGTTTTTTTTTTTGTTTCCTGTTTGAGATTTCTTACCTCGCCTGTTACAAGATCAGAGAGTACTCATCTATGTTATTTTCTAGAAGCTTGTTATTTTACCTTTCTCATTTAGGTATGTGGTACATCTGGAATTGATTTTTATGTATGAAGTGAGGTAGGAGGCATGGCTAATTCACTGTCTATCACAATGGATATGTGTTTGATCTAGCATTATTTTTATTTTTATTTATTTTTTCTAGACAAAGTCTCGCTCTGTCGCCTAGACTGGAGTGCTGTGGCGTGATCTTGGCTCACTGCAACCTCTGCCTCCTGGGCTTAAGTGATTCTCCTGCCTCAGCCTTCTGAGTAGCTGAGATTACAGGCTCCCGCCACCACACCCAGCTAATTTTTGTATTTTTAGTAGAGACAGGGTTTCACCATGTTAACCAGGCTAGTCGTGAACCTCCTGACCTCAAGTGATCCGCCCATCTTGGCCTTCCAAAGTGCTGAGATTAAAGACATGAGCCACCATGCCCAGCCTAGCATTATTTTTAAATGTCATTCACACTGCTGTAGTTGGCCCTCCTTTTTTTTTTTGAGATGGAGTCTCACTCTGTCGATAGGCTGGAGTGCAGTGGCGTGATCTTGGCTTACTGCAACCTCCGCCTCCCATGTTCAAGAGATTCTCGTGCTTCAGCCTCCTGAGTAGCTGGGATTACAGGCGTGCACCACCACGCCCGTGTGATTTTTGTTTTTTTTTTTTTTTTTCCTTTTAGTAGAGATGGGGTTTCATTCTGTTGGTCAGGCTGGTCTCAAACTCCTGACCTCAAGCAGTCCACCCACCTCTGCCTCCCAAAGTGCTGGGATTACAGGTGTGAGCCACCATGCCCGGCCCTTGGCACCATTTTTGTAAACCAGGAGATCTTGTTTGTGTAGGTTTTTTCTGGTTTCTAGTTTCGTTCATTGGCCTGTTTATCTATGTGCCAATACTACACTGCCTTAATATTGTAGCTTTAAAATAAATCTTGATATTTTATAGTGTAGTGTAGGCCCTTCTTTTTCTTCCTCAAGATTGCCTTGGCTGTTCTTGGTTCTTTGAATTTCCATATACATTTCAGGATTAGCTCACCAGTTTTTACTTGCATATAAATGTGATGTGTGCATGTGTACGTGCCTATTGAGATATTTTATTATGAATGCATTGAATCTATAGATAAATTAGGAAGAATTGATATCTTTATAATATGGAGTTATACCCAGAGCCCCAGGCAAGCAATTATCTTTTTTTTTTTGGCCTTTTCTGTAAATTTCATGGGTAATACGTAGTCCTATGTATCTAGTTTTTCCACTTAACAATATTGTCTTTGAAGTTCATATTGTTTCTTGTATCAGTAGTTCATTCCTTCTTGTTCCTGAGTGGTATGTCATTGATGAGTATACCACATTTTGTTTATCCATTCACTAGTTAATGGATATTTGGATTGTTTTCAGTTATTTGGCTACAATGAATGTTGCTGTTTTGGACGTTCATTGCAAATTTTTATTTGGACATATGTTTTTCATTTCTTTTGGACAGATATGTAAGAGTAGGTTGTGTGGTAAATTTATTTTTTTTATTTTTATTTTTATTTTTTTTTTGAGACGGAGTCTCGCTCTGTCACCCAGGCTGGAGTGCGGTGGCGCGATCTCGGCTCACTGCAAGCTCCGCCTCCCGGGTTCACGCCATTCTCCTGCCTCAGCCTCTCCGAGTAGCTGGGACTACATGCGCCCGCCACCACGCCCGGCTAAATTTTTGTATTTTTAGTAGAGACGGGGTTTCACCGTGGTCTCGATCTCCTGACCTCGTGATCCGCCCGCCTCGGCCTCCCAAAGTGCTGGGATTACAAGCGTGAGCCACCGCGCCCGGCCTATTTTATTTTTTTTGAGATGGAGTCTCACTGTCACCAGGCTGGAATGCAGTGGCACCCAGCTCACTACAACCTCTGCCTCCCTTGTTCAAGCAGTTCTCGTGCCTCAAACTCCCAAGTAGCTGGGTCTACAGGTGCGCGCCACCACATCCTACTAATTTTTGTATTATTAGTAGAGACGGGGTTTCACTATGTTGACCATGTTGGTCTCGAACTCGGCACAGGGCAGGAGCAGCTGCGGAATGCCCAGAGCTAGTCCCTGGCTCCGGGCGCAGGCCCAGTAGAAGCTAGGCGGGCAGCGGCGTCGGGCAGGCCCTTCCCGCCGGGCGGACAGCCGCTCTGATCCAGCCATCCGACTTGGCTTGCATCCTGGCAGCACGGACCCTGGGGCAACTTCGCTGCGGTGGCCAAGCCGGGGGAGGCCAAACGATGGCGGCACTGGAGCGGGAACTGGCCCACACCCCTGAACAGGGCAAGCAGAGGAGCAGGTGCGCCGGCGGCGCTGTGAGGCGTCACTCGTGATAGGCAGGCTAGGCGCCGCCACCCTGAAACCTCCCAGGGAGGACCCGCCAGCCCAGGCCGGCGCCGGAGCTGCAGCGCCACCTGCAGGCCAAGCAATTTTTTCTGGGAGGCTGGAGCTGCCGGTGCAGTGACGTCACAGGTGCGTAACGGATTGGCTTGGCCTTAACCGCGAGGCTTGGCGGTTGTTGCTTGGCTTGGCGGTTGTCGCTTGGCTTGGCGGTGATCGCTTGGCTTGGCGGTGATCGCTTGGCTTGGTGGCGGTTGCTGGGCTTGGCGGCGGTTGCTGGGCTTGGCGGCGGTTGCTTGGCTTGGCGGTAGTCGCTTGGCTTGGAGTGGCAGTGATCGCTTGGTTTGGCATTTCTGGCTTGGCGGTGCTCCTTTCACAGATTGGCAACCGCGGGACTTTCTGCTGGGAGGTTGTGGCCGAGGCAGTAGCTCGCTACTGATGGCCTCCAGGGGTGGAGAAAATGGGGGAGGGGCTGAGGGGTCTCCGAAGCCCGCAGCCTCCGCCATGAGGAAGACCCCTAGCGTCGGGAACCAGGAGGACCAGTTGTCCTTAAGCTCCCTGGGGGACCGGTGGTCCTCGGATTTCTTCAGCTGGTTAAGCAAAAGCGATGGCAGCGACAGCGAGCACGATGAGGGCGCCTTAGACTAGCCTTGGCACGACGTCCTCTTGGAAGATCTCGGCGAGCTCCACAGAGGTGCCCGGTCGGGCGCCGTCCCTGGGGTGGAGCGCGTCCTGGCTCCTGGAGACCCCTGGCGTGGACAAGAGGGATAGGAAGGAGAGGTAATGGCCAGGCGAAGGAGGCGGGCGCACCGTCGTGTTGGGGACCCCGGCTTTCTGGTGCCCACAGGCTTCATGGCACCCGGGATGGGGAAACCTCGGAGGAGTCGGGCCCAGGCCTCTTAGTGAGATGGGAGAAAATATAAATGCTTATTACTATTGCAAAAGTGTTGCTTTACTTTACAGGAGTTTTCTTGAAAAATATTGCACTTCCCCGAGGCGGAGCTGGCAGTGAGCTGACATCGCGCCACTGCACTCCAGCCTGGGCAACAGAGCGAGACTCCGTCTCAAAAAAGAAAAAATAATAATTATATATATATATACACGTACATGTATACATATACACACATATATATATACGTATATATATACACACATATATATACACACACATATATATACACACACACACACATACATATATATATATTGCACTTCCCGGCCGGGCGCTGTGGCTCACGCCTGTAATCCCAGCACTTTGGAGGCCGAAGCGGGTGGATCACAAGGTCAGGAGATCGAGACCATCCTGGCTAACACGGTGAAACCCCGTCTCTACTAAAAATACAAAAAATTAGCTGGGCGTGGTGGCGGGCGCCAGTAGTCCAAGCTACTTGGGAGGCCGAGGCAGGAGAATGGCGTGAACCCGGGAGGTGGAGCTTGCAGTGAGCCGAGATCGCACCACTGCACTCCAGCATGGGCGACAGAGCCAGACTCCAAAAAAAAATTGCACTTCCCAAATGTGTTTATCCATTTTCTCAATTTATTGAGAATTTATTGAAACATAAGCTGAATACCTATTATATAGCAGACATATTCTACTATCGCTAAGGTTCCTTCCATCCTTAAAAACTTCATGTTGGCGGGGCACAGTGGCTCATGCCTGTAATCCCATCACTTTGGGAGGCTGAGGCAGGCGGATCACGAGGTCAGAAGTTCGAGACCAGCCTGTATCAACGTGGTGAAACCCCCGTCTCTACTAAAAATACAAAAATTAGCTGGGCATAGTGGTATGCGCCGGTAATCCCAGCTACTTGGGAGGCTGAGGCAGGAGAATCGCTTGGACCCAGGAGGCGGAGGTTGCAGTGAGCCAAGATCGCGCCACTGCACTCCAGCCTGGGTGATAGAACGAGACATCCTCTCAAAAACAAAAAACAAAAAACAACAAAATGTTGGCCTGGAGTGGTGGCTCACGCCTGTAATCCCAGCACTTTGGGAGGTGAAGGCAGGCGGATCATGAGGTCAAGAGATGGAGACCATCCTGGCCAATATGGTGAAACCCCGTCTCTACTAAAAATACAAAAATTAGCTGGGTGTGGTGGCGCATGCCTGTAGTCCCAGCTATTCCGGAGGCTGAGGCAGGGGAATCGCTTGAACCCGGGAGGCGGGGCGGAGGTTGCAGTGAGCCAAGATTGCGCCACTGCACTCCATCCTGGGGACAGAGTGAGACTCCATCTTAAACAAAACAAACAAACAAACAAAACAAAAACAAAAAACTTCATGTTTACCTGCCCAGCCTGAGTAAACTGAGAGATTTAAAATTGGAGTATGAGGACTTCATCTCAAAGGAAGCTTTTTTCTCCCTCCTTTCAAAGAAAAGCATTTCCGAAGGTAGAAAATAGGAAAAAGTAACCTTTAACTGCCTTTTGAAAATGTATAACACTCTTATACACTAATATTAATAATTGGAAATGCCTGATTTACATGCATTCTATAAATCTAAGTATTGAATAAAATGAGCCATACCTATTCTTCTGAATCCTGAGTTTCCTTTGGCTTAAAGTATTTTTGAAAATCAAAGTAAGAATTATTTTGTTTTAAAATTTTGTTATGCTTTTAATCTCAGCCTAGACTTAGCCAAGACCTTCATGTTAAGTTATCCTTTAGGCCCTCGGGATTCAGTTCAAATAGTGTTGCAGAAAGAGATGAGTTTCCTTTTTTCATTGCTACCAGGTCTTGTGTGCTGAGGCCCCTTTATATCCAGTATGGTACCTTTTCTCAGATCATGGAAGGTCCCATATTATCCTTCCCCAGAGTGTGGCAGGAAGCCATCACCAGAATTCTGATTCTCAAGTAAGTTGGATTTAACAGAGCTAACTGAGCCTCATCCATGACTCACGAGTATCTGTGTATAAAAGGAGAGCTTCGTACTTGCTTCAGCAGGAAACATATACTCAAATTTTAACAAAATGCAGAGAAGATTAGCATGACCCCTGCATAAAGATGATGCACAGATTTGTGAAGTGGTCCATATTTTGTGCAGTCACTGGAAGTTAGTTCATTTGACTATTTGCTGACTAACTCCAAAGAAAATGTGAGTCAAAGCAAACTGGGTGTCACCTAATATTAAATTTGTGATTTTTCATTACAAAAATATGTAGTAAGGTGATCTATGGAGTGAGAATGGAGCTGTGTAACATGTGGGATGTTGTGTGCAAATATATTGTTAGTATGTATCTCAGAAATGAGAGAATGTCAACTTGCATCTCTTTCATGGAACTGAAAACAAAAAAGTAGAATGTTGTTTTCCATGTCAGTTCGAGATGAACATGGGGATCGAGCATCATTCTAACAAAGATCTGCCAAGTTCAAGTCTGTATCGAACAGTAGTCCAAGCTAGGTCTTGACATCTATTAGCTTTCTGCCCTTGGCGTGATTGATGAGCTCAGTAATAGTGGACAATGATGTTATCTAGTTTGATGAAATAATATATTTATAAGTAAACTTAGTTACAAACTATGAAATAGTTGTGATGCCCCAAATTATAAGCCACAAAGAATAGAACAACTAATACACAAAACTAGAACTTGATAACAATTTCAGAAAACGGCAACATTTGAATATGAGAACCCCTGAAAAAATACACATTGGATTTTATTTGCAATTCCAAAACAGTTTCAGCAAATAAAGCTCAAGAACAAATTATTTCATTCCTTCACTGTTTCTCTGAGCATTTACAAAACGTTATGTCGTTAAATCTTTAACAACCTAGTGACATAAGGCAGTAAAATCCTTGCTTTTTAGAAGAATACGTTGAGCCTAAGAGAAGCAACTTGTCAGAGAACAAATAGCTGCTGGTAATAGAGCTAGGACACTTTCCATTATGCCAAGCTAATGTGAGTTAATTTACTGAGCTATACTCCCTTCAATTCGTGAGTACTTCATCTTTTTTTCTTCTTTAGAAGCTTAAAGAGAAGTTGGTAGAACTCACAAACTGAAGTATGTGGGATAATTAAAGTTCTGATGTTAACTCTGATATTGTTTGAAACACTCTAAAAATTTAATATATTTGTTTTAAAATAGTAATTTCATTTAATACATTTTTATCCATAGCATTTGGCACCTAATTCCTGAATATAAGACAGAACAGACACCTGAAAGTCTTCCTCAAAATAACGATCCAGGTAAGACTTTCAATAATGAATTATTTTTGGTGGTCCTACCATAGATAACTAAAAAGAGTAAGGAAGTTTTGATCATGAAAGAACAGTTTAAAAAAATCCCTGTGTGTAAGTTGTATATTTTTCTCTTCATTTCTTTGTTGGTAGGTTAGATTTCACAGTTATTTAAAAAGTTAACTGCAGGTCATTTATTTTTTTCAAACAATCTGGTCTGAAAAAAAATTATGGTCCCTAAAATCTATATGATATTTTTGTATAAATAAGAAAAAGATATTTTTAAGTTGTATGTTTTCTTTATAGTCACATTATAATGAATGACTTGTTATGAAATTGGAACTTCATTTTAATTTTTAAAATAAATGACTTATGTTTAGTAAATGAATATCAATCACAGTTGACCCTTTTCAATGTGGAATTTAGGGATGCTTGATCCCCTCTGCAGTCAAAAATCTGTGTATCCTCCCATGTCAGCCTCCCAAGTAGCTGGGATTACAGATGTGCACCAAAACACTCAGCTAATTTTTTATTTGTTTTTGTAGAGATGTGGTCTCACTATGTTGCTTTTGACTCCCCCCAAGAACGTAGCTAGCAATAGCCAACTGCTGACCAGCAACCTTATTGATAACATAAACAGTCAATTAAGATATGTTTGTATGGAATATGTGTTAATATGCTGTATTCTTACAATAAAGCTAGAGAAACTGTTAAGAAAATCATAATGCTTACTATTCATGAAATGCAAGTGGATCATTATATAACTCTTCATCATAGTCTTCAAGTTAAGCAGGCTAAGGAGGAGGAAGAGGAAGATTGGTCTTCGCTGTCTCAGGTGGTAGAGGTGGGAGAAAGTCTGCTTATAAGTAGACCCCTGCAGTTCAAATCCATGTTGTTCAAAGGCTAACTATATCACACAGTGATTTATGTCACTAAAAAAAAATTAGTTTCAAAAGTGGAAACTCAGCAATACCTTTCTGGCACCATAAGCAAATGGCAATAAGAACTGTGAAATGGCCAGCTGTGCTGGCCCACACCTGTAGTCCCAGCACATTGGGAGGCCTAGGCGGGAGGATTGCTTGTGTCCAGAAGTTCCAGACCAACCTGGGCGACATAGAGCACATCTCTACAAAAACAAATAAAAAATTAGCTGGGTGTTTTGGTGCACACATGTAATCCCAGCTACTTGGGAGGCTGAGATGGGAGGATCACTTGATCCTGGGAGTCAAGGCTGTAGTGAGCTGTGATTGTGATCACAACCTGGATGACAGAGTGAGACCCTGTCTCAGGAAAAAAAAAAACCTGCAAAACATACCCAGTGTGCACTAATACTAATGGGAAATTATTTTTTAAAGATACCTTCTGAGTGCAGAAGTCAGGAAAGCAATTCCTTGTTGAGAAGAACAGGTCATGTTACATACTTATAAACCAACAAGGTGTCACTATTATTGACTTTCCCCCTAGTTTGAAATCGAATGAAGTATATTTGCTTCATTTACTTCATTAGAACAAGATGTGTTCTTCTACCTGCTGGTTAATTGTTATGTTAACAGTGATTTTGTTAGAACAAGACATGCTGTTACCATTAGCCAAAAGATTATTATAATAAATATTCACATAGCCCAACTTGAGGCTCGACAAATTATAATAAAAGTACAAAAATGTTTCACAATAACAAAAATGCTTCTGTGCTACTGAGATGTGACGCCTAATGCATTGGACAATCTGAACTGTAAGAGGACACCTTTAATTTAGTACATATTAATCAAAGAACTTCTCTAAGTTAAGGTTCTGCAAGTTATGGGAGACAAACATTAAATAGACATAGTTTTGGTCTTTGAGGTGCTCATAGAATAGAGCTTTCTCTATTTCTGTGTTTTTTCAACAGAATTTTCAAGGCAATCATTTATTCACTTTTCCACTTAAATAATTATCAAATGTCTTTTAGATACTAAGCATTTTTTTTCTAATGTTACAGAATACAAACATTTAAAAATACCATTGGGGCCAGCCACAGTGGCGCATGCCTGTAATCTCAGTACTTTGGGAGGCTGAGATGGGAGGATCACTTGAGCCCAGGAGTTTGAGATCAGCCCGGGCAACATGACAAGACCTCATCTCTACTAAATTTTTTTTTTAAATAATAAAACATTAGCAGGGCATGGTGGCAGGTGCCTGTACTTCCAGCTACTTGGGAGGCTGAGGTGGGAGGATTGCTTGAGCCTGGGTATTTGAGGCTACAGTGAGCTATGATCATGCCACTGCACTCCTGTCTGGGTAACAGAGTGAGACCCTGTCTCAAAAAAGAAAAAAACAAACAAAACCCAGGAGCTTGTTATTATCATTGTCATTTTAGTTATTTGCTGAATTATTTATTCATTGCCTACTACTGTGTGCTAGATGCCCTCTGGAAGCGTATAGTGATCATTTACTATGTTAAATATGTGCCAGACACTTTATGTGAGGAATGAAAGCTGTAAAAAAGTGGTAGGATTTAAGGTAAGCAGGCAGAGTGAGTAGAACTTTTCCAGGTAAAGAGGCAGAAGGATGATGTGGGCAGAAGATTGTGTGTTTGGCAGAAGGAGCAGTGAGTGCAAAAGTAAGATGCTTGAGTGAAATTTGCAGGGTTTATGAGCAGTTCAGTTTTGCTAGTGCAAAACGTATGAGATGCGAATGGTTGGGAATGAAGTGAATACCTAAGGTAAGCTTATGACAGACTTTGTTTTTTGAGACAAAGTCTCACTCTGTCACCCAAGCTGGAGTGCAGCGGCATTCTCTTGGCTCACTGCAACCTCCACCTCCTGGGTTCAAGTGATTCTAATGCCTCAGCCTCCCAAGTAGCTGGGATTATAGTCGTGAGCCACAATTCCCAGCTAATTTTTGTATTTTTAGTAGACACAGGGTTTCAGCATGTTTGACAGGTTGGTCTCGAACTGACCTGAAGTGATCCACACACCTCGGCCTCCCAAGTGCTGGGATTACAGGCGTGAGCCACCAGTCCCTGCCCAGACTTTTTAATACTATAGAAATGAGTAGATCTCAGGCTAGGTGCAGTGGGTCATGCCTGTAATCCCAACACTTTGGGAGGCCAAGGTGGGCGGATCATGAGGTCAGGAGATCGAGACCATCCTGGCCAACATGGTGAAACCTATCTCTACTAAAAATAAAAAAAATTTAAAAAATTAATAAAAAAAAAACTAGCTGGGCGTGGTGGCATATGCCTGTAGACCCACCTACTCAAGAGGTTGAGGCAGGAGAATCGCTTGCCTTACTTTGGAAGAGTCAGTTGAAGTCACAAGGGCTCAATATTTGCACTCTTTCAGTGAATGCAGGCAATTTTCTTATTCAATCTGTAAAATCGTATTATTGATCTCCTATTAATGTCATATTTTTAAAAGTATGAGGATGCCAAATGCTAAAAATGGAGATGGTCTAGTAACTAGAAATGCCCACCCCAGGGAGCGCAGATACATCTCTCCCTACATCCTAATGATATGATGTATTTTGGAATACAGACATTAGAACTTCATGAAGCTTTAGCTGTTGATTCTTTCCCAAGCATCATCCAGTTAATGATTTAGGCAACATATGACTGAAATAATTCATTGATCATGCACATTAACATAAATGTTACACAAAATACGCCTCTAACTGAAACCGAGAGGTATAAAAACATACTTCAATCTTCGTAAAGAACTTTGTGAGGAAATATAACTCTGTGATTGTATAGACACTTTTCCTCATAACACTTTGACATTCACAAACAGTAGATTGCGCTGCAGTTTGTAACCATTTTAAGTTGCATAAACGTCTCCTTGATTTTCAAATGTAGTATACTACTGTCTACTAAAACTCCTTTTTGTTTCAACTAAGTACTCTCACATATATTAGTTTATAATAATGTTTCTTATTATTTTTAAAGTGTTTTCCATTCAAGGAAAAGAAGTAAATTCCTATGTCAGATGGTTGAAGACTAGGTATTAGCCAGAGAGGTCTAGATGGTAAAATCCATCTTCCAGCCTCAAATAAGCTCCATGAACATAGAGGAATGCCAGGTGTCACACACCTTTCCTTCACTCGAATTCATTCTTGACTAGAGCCTGTATGCCTGTTCCAGGGACATTTAAACTCTTAAAGGATTTCTTCTGATCTTTACTAAATACATTAAGAAGAATGCCAGCCAGTGCCCTTTTATGTACTGGGACATGTAGTCATGTGATTAAAACAGGGAACATGAACTCTGACTTTAAAATGTATGTAGATATAAATGCTCTCAGCTAGAAAAGGTTTTCCACATCCACAGTCATGATGGGAGCCTTTCACTCCTCAGAAATAATCCCTTTTTAGGTCATCAAAAAAGAGTACAACTGCCACAGCTCATGATGCAATATCTTCATGAGCCCAGAGCACATACAAATCCTAAGGGAACTACCATAGTACAGTGCTCATTCTTGGCACCAGAACAAATGAAACATTCTATCCTGCACACACCTGCCAGAGCAGGCCACTTTCCTCTTCTGGGAGATTTTAAAAGCCCCCCAAAATGTTATTACTCCCATCCCCAATACACAGAAAAAGGGGGAAGGCTGTTTCCAGTGCTCCACCTTTAAACAGCTGTAAATGTCAGTACTCACAGTGGCATATTACAAAGTAATAAACTGTGCACTTGAGGGCAAACCACATATTGAGCTAATGAAGAGCTCACTGTGATTAGGATTCGATCAAACATAACAGCAGAACATAAGCAAATTTTATCTGAATTCCGTAATGAATATACATGCTGCACTAACATTAAAAAAGCATGGCAGCCTATCCCAAACCAGCAAGAACAGTTGTGTGCATATAGTGGGTCTTTGTGTGTTTGAACTCCCACCACATAAGGGCAAACTCGATATGCATGCTAACATCCTATAATTATCAAATTAAAAAAATGCTAAAGGATGCCAGAGTGAACAGGAGGGAAAGACCCACTCTCCTTTAATTTTTACAAATAAATTTAAATGATAAATTAGAAACACAAATAAATTTAAACTATAAATTAGAAACTAATAAATTTAAACTATCAATTAGAAACACAAATAAACATAAGTGGCTCTAACTTTCAAATGAAGTAAATGAATTGTGTAGGAGATTAACCCCTTAACCTTTTTTTTTTTTTTTTTTAAATTTCTTGACCAGCTCTTAGACGAAGAAGATGTCTCTTCCCGTTCTTGGCAGCCCGAAAACAATGGCATGCAGCCTTTCCTGCTCCTCCTGCCGCCTCTCCTGTACCAACAGCTTCTCCACCCAAGCCTGGGGAGTCCTGCATTACAGAAAGCAGCTGCTGGATCTGCTGTGCAATGGGGTTGTCATGGGGAGAACCCTCCCTCTCCTCTCCTGGTGCAGGCTCCACGCTATCAGTGAGGCTCACCTCACAAAGATCTTCAGGGAGAGGGAGGGGGGTGGGAATCTGAGCACAGTGCAAGCCCCCCCTGCTCCTGACTGCCCACCCCACCTGAGGGCTCTACTCACCACCCTGCTTGTCAGCAACACCCCAGCTCATGTGGGATTGGGGCTCCCAGAGCGGTACACAGGTAGTGGTCTGGCTGCTGCTGCAGACTCTGAGCCTCTTGGCTCTTCAGCTCCACCTGCAGGAAGACCCTGGGCATGAGGGCATGTGGTGGCTGGCTTCCAGATTCCTGGCCCATTAATAGGGCAGCGAGGGCGCTGTGGGGCTCTGTGGCCTGCCCAGGCCCCTGGCCCCTTGCTCCAGGCCTAAGAGACTGCCTCCCTTGCCTAGAACCCCATGCCTCCTTCCCCAGCCTCAAATCTCACGTCCTTTTTCCCAGCACTGGTGGAAAAGCAGGGGGAGCCAACCACCATCTGCTGAGTGTGCTACATGCCTAATGTTTCCACATATTATCTCATTTAATCATCAGCACCTCTGCAAGGAAAAGGCTAACTTCCTTTTGAAGTTAAAGAAACAGAGACTTAGATGCAAAGTAGTTGAATTATGACCAGTGGAACTGAGGTCAGAATCCAGTTTGAATCTAAGGAGTCTTTTTTGTTTTTGTGTTTTGTTTTGTTTTGAGACAGTGTCACTCTGTGTCCCAGGCTGGAGTGCAGTGGTGTGATCTCAGCTCACTGCAACCTTCACCTCCCGGGCTCAAGTGATTCTCGCGTCTCAGCCTCCAGAGTAGCTGGGATTACAGGCATGCACCACCAGGCCCGGCTAATTTTTTTTTTTTTTTTTTAATTTTAGTAGAGATGAGCTTTCGCCATGTTGGCCACGCTGGTCTCAAACTCCTGACCTCAAGTGGTTGTCCTGCTTCAGCCTCCCAAAGTGCTGGGATTACAGGCGTGAGCCACCACACCCGACATAAGGATCCTCTTATACCACTGTCTCTTCCTCTGTGATTGGGGGGCTCCATGCCTCTAGCTGGGATGATGATGTCCAGACCTGGGAGGAGCCCAGGTCTACCCGCCTCTAAAAGTCAGAGGGCAGGAGGCAAGAAATAGTCATAGGACTGCCCTGGAGGGTGCTGGGGTCACCTGCCCCCAGGCTGCAGCTGCCTCTGGCCTGGCACCTCCCCTCCCCAGAGGCTGGTACCCGCCTCCCAGCCCTTCTTGGCTAGCTCAGAGGTTAGCATCTCTGTCAGCTCACCCGGCTTCTTCAGCTCCTTTACTTTCTGCTCCAGCTGCTGTAGGGCCTTGTCCTGGACAGAGAGAACCAATCAGTGGCCACCCACTAAAACTGGAGACCCCAGAACTTGGTGTCTGCCTCCCATGGCACCAGGAAGGGTGGAGGCAGGTTAGAAAAATCATCCCCTCTCTCCCACAGCCATCAGAGCAGGGCTCTGGCTCACAGGTGCCTTTAGAAGTACCATTTCATGTGAAGGCTGCAATGCCTCATTTTACAGGTGGGGAAACAAAGGCCTTGAGTGCTAGGGAAGAGGGCAGCCTCCTTAGGTGGGGCAATGCACCAGCTCCTCCCAGGTGCTGGATGCCTCGTCCCACTCCTCATTGAGGGCTTCCCACCCAGGCTCCAGCATCCTCTCCAGCTCCCGTGGCCTCTCCTGCCCTGGCGGCTTCTCCAGCTGACACAGCCTCTCTTCCTGTTCACGTAGCCTCTCTTAACGTAGCCTCTTCCCATTCATGTAGCCTCTCTTGGTTCACATAGCCTCTCTTCCGGTTCACGTAGCCTCTCTTCCGGTTCACGTAGCCTCTCTTCCCATTCACATAGCCTTTTTGGTTCACGTAGCCTCTCTTCCTGTTCACGTAGCCGCTCTTGGTTCACGTAGCCTCTCTTCCAGTTCACGTAGCCTCTCTTGGTTCACGTAGCCCCTCTTCCCATTCACGTAGCCTTTTTGGTTCATGTAGCCTCTCTTCCTGTTCACGTAGCCTCTCGGTTCACGTAGCCTCTCTTCCTGTTCACGTAGCCTGTCTTGGTTCACGTAGCCTCTCTTTTGGTTCACATAGCCTCTTCCCATTCATGTAGCCTTTTTGGTTCACGTAGCCTCTCTTCCCATTCACGTAGCCTTTTTGTTCTCTTTGTTCACTGTTGTCCTCCTTCACGTAGCCTTTTTTCACGTAGCCTCTCTTCCTGTTTACGTAGCCTCTCGGTTCACGTAGCCTCTCTTCCCGTTCACCTAGCCTTTTTGGTTCACGTAGCCTCTCTTTTGGTTCACGTAGCCTCTCTTCTGGTTCACATAGCCTCTCTTCTTGTTCACGTAGCCTCTCTTCCCGTTCACGTAGTCTTTTTGGTTCACGTAGCCTCTCTTCTGTTCACATAGCCTGCCTTGGTTCACGTAGCCTCTCTTGGTTCACATAGCCTCTTCCCATTCACGTAGCCTTTTTGGTTCATGTAGCCTCTCTTCCTGTTTACGTAGCCTCTCGGTTCACATAGCCTCTCTTCCCGTTCACGTAGCCTTTTTGATTCACGTAGCCTCTCTTCCTGTTTACGTAGCCTCTCGGTTCACATAGCCTCTCTTCCCGTTCACGTAGCCTTTTTGATTCACGTAGCCTCTCTTTTGGTTCACGTAGCCTCTCTTCTTGTTCACGTAGCCTCTCTTGGTTCACGTAGCCTCTCTTCCCATTCACGTAGCCTTTTTGGTCATGTAGCCTCTGTTCCTGTTCACGTAGCCTTCTTGGTTCACGTAGCCTTTTTGGTTCACGTAGCCCCTCTTCCTGTTCACGTAGCCTCTCTTGGTTCACGTAGCCTCTCTTCCCATTCACGTAGCCTTTTTGGTTCACGTAGCCTCTCTTCCCATTCACGTAGCCTCTCTTTTGGTTTACGTAGCTTTTCCCATTCACATTGCGTCTCCTCCTCTTTGCATATAGTGTTCTCCCATTCACATATATTCTCTTTCCATTCACATATATTCTCTTTCCATTCACATATACTCTCCTGTCTATGTGTCCTCTCCTTCAGTATACATATGCACTCCTCCTTTCTCACATTCAGGAGACTCAACATCCAGTTTTTTTTTTCCTCGGCCTGCAGCCGTCTTTCCACACTCTCTAGCTCCTTAGGTGGTTGTTCTCGTAGCTGCTCCACCTCAGAGGGCCCTGCTGGAGGCTCTGGGGCCAGGGGTTCAACTGAGAAAGGAAGCAGACAATAAGGGCCTCTGGATTCCCAAAAAAAAAAAAAAAAATCCTCCCTTTGGTGCAAAGCTTCTCCTCTCAGGCTTCCCAAACTTGGCCTCACTGCTAATGATTCCTCGCACCTGGATGGTAGCCAATCTTCCAAGTCACTTTCAGATAGCACTGTGGGTGGCTGACAACGGGCACTCCTCCCTCTTTACTGATGGGGACACTGAGGCTCATGGAGATGACAAGACTTGCCGTCTCCTGGCACAGACCTCTTTCCCTCTGCCTCAAAGCCCTTCCATCCACCCACCTCCCTGGGGCATTGTAAGTCACCCCCACAGACCTCTGATGCCAGTCCTGCTCCCAGGTCATGCCAGCCCCATCTTACTCGTCTGGTGTTTTAACCTGAAAAAGCTCCTCCTGAGCTTCTGTAACCGATGCTTCCACTTCGACATGCGAGGAGCCTGCCCAAAGCACGGGGGAAAGGGCCCTGGAGAGGGGCTGGTGAACCTCTAGAGACAGACTTTGAGAAAGGCCCATCCCTCTTCTGCCAGCTTGTGATTTAGAAAGGTGCATTCATTCAAGAAACATTTACTGAGTACGTACAGGCCAGGTTCAGTTCTTCATAGCAGAGATATAAGACAGCAAAGGACAGACGGGAGCCCTTGGCCCTGAGGTTTCCATTCTAGGGGCCTTTAAATCTCAGACTTTCAGAGCTAACAGAGACCTTTGATAGATACTCTCTACCGCCTCCAGAAACACGAGCCTAAGGAGGAGAGAGGGCTTGTCCAGACTCAAAAAGCAAATTAGGGACTGAGGCAGGGCAGAAATTCCGGCCCCTGACAACCAGTCAGGCTAGTGCTTCCCTGAGAGGCAACAACTCCAGGGCATGTGTGGCAAGGACTAGAGCAGGGGTGTCTGGAGAAGAGAGTCAGCAAAGAGGGCAGTGCAGCAGAGCCATGCTGCATGTTCTGTGCTCTGGGGTCCCTCCAGGTGAGACCTGGGTACCCCAGCTCCCCATTTGCCCTTGGCATCAGGGGCCCCTAGCCCCTTTCTTCAGGGACCCAAGGGGAAACTGGAGTCCAGGATTGACAGGCTGGAATCAGGGGACCCCACTGGACTCTTCCCAGTGAATTGATGTTTTCGCTGAGTTGGCCGATTATTGTGGAGCTTGAATCCAGGGCTGCCTCTAGTTGGTACTGGCTCTGAGGTGCATGCAGAGAGGAGGAGTTGGAGGAAGATTATGGGGAGGGGTAGAGAGAACAATCATTAGGGCTGGGGGGGTGTGGGCTGTCTTAGCTGGCGGAGGGGCAACAAGCCCCTGCTGTGGGAGGAGGTTGGAGGGCTGGCCTGCAGGGTCACTGCACCTCGGCCCAGGGCCTCTTACCTCTAGATCCTTCAAGGTAGATGACGCAGGGCCCTCCCTGTAGACACCTGTTGCTGACTGCCAGAGATGAGAGTGCACATGGAGATGTTCTGTCCCCCCTCACTGTCTAAGCCCTCTGACTTCCTTTCTTCCACATCAACTGGCAAAAGCTTCTTTTCTGCCTATCTTGGACCCTTTGTCCCATAACTCCTTTGTGCCAACTTCTCTCATGGTTCTTATCTCCCCACCCTCCCACGGTGGGGCCCTTTCAGTGACTCCTAAAGGGACGGCCTGATGGCAAGTGGCTCTTCTCATTGGCCTGGCTTCCCCTTGAGACTGGGTATGAGGAAAATCAAACAGCAATGACCATTTCCTGGATGTCCTGGGTGTTTGCAGCAGGCCATGTACTAAGGATGCACATAAAAGCAACAAGAATGAATTTCATTTAAACTTCACAAATGGAAGTCACAAAATACCACCTCTATTATACAGATGGGAAAAGAGAGGCCCAAAGACCTCAAGCAACTTGCCCTAAATCATATCCTAATCAATCCTTAGCAGACGGAGAGGCAGGATTCAAACCCAGGATTCTTAATACCCAACAGTCCATCCACAATCTTAACAATTACCCTCTCCTGCCCCTTGGGCCCCCTGTCCCCAGGAGCCTGGCCAGCCAAGACTCACATCCAAGCTGCCATGTGTATTTTCTTGTTGGTTTGTATGTGGATGTGTTTTCACACCAGTTGGGTAGATGTGTAGGGGCACGGTTGCTGCATACTATGTGATGCTGCAGTTTCCTTTGCAATAACATGCCATGCTGTCTTGTGAAGTGGCTATGCCATTATGCAGCCTCCCCAGTAATGAAGGAGAGTTCCTATTCTGTATTCTCACCAAGGATTGGTAGTGCTGGCTTTTGCTTGTTTATGTAACTGTCCTAATCGATGTATAGGCTATCTATCTCATTGCTGTTTTAATTTGCTTTCCTCAGTGTACAGTGCATTACTTTTTTCTCCTAATTCCCTAGTGTTCACCATGTCTTTATATGCTTATTTTCCATCAGAATATCTACTATTGGGAGGTATTGCTACATATATTTGTCCATTTATTAAATGTAGTTTATTTTCTTTTGAATTTCGCAAGTTCTTGGTGTATTTTGCATGCAAGTTCTTCAGATATGTGTTTTGTAAATGCTTTCTTTAAAGATAAGTCTAGCAAGGATGCCCTTTCTCACTACTCCTATTTAACATAGTATTGGAAGTTCTGGCCAGGGCAATCAATCAGGCAAAAGAAAGAAAGAAAGGGTATTCAAATAGGAAGAGAGGAAGTCAGATTGTCTTTGCAGATGACATGATTCTGTATTTAGAAAACTCCATCATCTCAGCCCCCAAACTCCTTAAGCTGATAAGCAACATCAGCACAGTCTCGGGATACAAAATCAATGTGCAGCAATCACAGGCATTCCTATACACCAACAATAGACAAGCGGAGAGCCAAATCATGAACTCCCATTCACAATTGCTACAAAGAGAATAAAATACCCAGGAATACAACTTACAAGGGACTTGAAGGACCTTCTCAACGAAAACTACAAACCACTGCTCGAGGAAATAAGAGAAGACACAAACAAATGGAAAAACATTCCATCCTCATAGATAGATAGGAAGAATCAATATCGTGAAACTGGTCATACATTGGACATAAATCCAAAGAGAAAAACTACTTTAAATTTCATATGGAACCAAAAAAGAGCCTGTATAGCCAAGACAATCCTAAGCAAAAAGAACAAAGCCAGAGGCATCATGCTACCTGACTTCAAACTACACTACCAGCCTACAGTAGCCAAAACGGCATGATACTGGTACCAAAACAGAGATACAGACCAATGGAACAGAACAGAGACCTCAAAAATAACAAGACACATCTATAACCATCTGATCTTCAACAAACCTGGCAAAAACAAGCAATGAGGAAAGGATTCCCTCTTTAATAAATGGTGCTGGGAAAACTGGCTAGCCACATGCAGGAAACTGAAACTGCACCACTTCCTTGCACCTTATAAAAAAATTAAGATGGATTAAAGACTTAAACGTAAAACCCCAAACCACAAAAACCCTAGAAGAAAACCTAGGCAATACCATTCAGGACATAGGCATGGGCAAAGACTTCATGACTAAAACACCAAAAGCAATTTCCACAAAAGCCAAAATTGACAAATGGGATCCAATTAAACTAAAGAGCTTCTGCACAGCAAAAGAAACTACCGTCAGAGTGAACAGGCAACCTACAGAATGGGAGAAAATTTTTGCAATCCATTCATCTGACAAAGGTCTAATTTCCAGGCTACAGGGAACTTAAACAAATTTACAAGACAAAACAACCCCATCAAAAAGTGGGCAAAGGATATGAACAGACACTTCTCAAAAGAAGACATTTATGTGGCCAAAAAACATATGAGAGAAAGCTCAACATCACTGATCATTAGAGAAATGCACATCAAAACCACAGTGAGATAACATCTCACACCAGTTAGAATGACAATTACTAAAAAGTCAAGAAACAATAGATGCTGATGAGGCTGTGGAGAAATAGGAATGCTTTTACACTGTTGGTGGGAATGTAAATTAGTTCAACCATTGTGGAAGACAGTGTGGCGATTCCTCAAGGATCTAGAACCAGAAACACCATTTGACCCAGCAATCTCATTTACTGGGTATATACCCAAAGGAATATAAATCATTCTACTATAGAGACAAATGCACACGTATGTTTATTACAGCACTATGTACAATAGTAAAGACATAGAACCAACCCAAATGCCCATCAATGATAGACTCACTGCAGCGTTGATTTCCCAGGCTCAAGTGATCCTACTGCCTCAGCCTCCTAAGTAGATGGGACTACAGGTGCATGCCATCACACCGGCTACTTTTTAGTTTTTGTAGAGATAGGGTGTCGCCATGTTGCCCAGGCTGATCTTGAACTCCTGGGCTCTCATGATCCTCCCACCTTGGCCTCCCAAAGTGTTGGGATTACAGGTGTGAGCCACCACGCCTGGCTGAGAAAAGTATTTTTAAGAAGAGGGAGTGATCGGCCAGGTCAAATGCTGCAGAAAGACTGAATAAAATTAAGAACTGAACATTGACCATTGGATGTGGCAGTGCAGAGGTCATTTCATGGAGTGACTCGGGCGACAGTCTGTGGGAAGGACTCAGCAGAGAACAGGAGAAGATAAATGGAGTCAGCACATAGACACAATGCTTTGAGAAGTTTTGCAGAGAATGGAAAGAAACAAATAGGATAGTAGCTGGGGGAGGAGTGAGGCTAAGTGACTTTACCACATGGGAGAAACGTCACTAAATTTATATGTTGTTGGGAGTGACCCAGTGAGGGGAGGGACTGATGGTGCAAGGGAGCAGGGGAGCTGCTGGGGCCCTGCCTGAGAAGCATCGGGTGGTGCATCCAGAGCTCCAGGGGAGGCCTGGCTTTGGCTCGGAGCCTGGACCATCCATCCATGATGAGAGGAGAGGACACAGAATTGGGACACAAACATAGGGAGGTGGGTGGTTTGCCCACATGGGGAGGCGGAGGCTCACTCTTAAATGCTTCTCCTGGTTTCTCGATGAGAAGTGAGGTCAGCAGCTGAGACTAAGGATGGAGGAGGAAGTGTTGGAGGTTTGAGGAAAGAGGAGAAAGTCTGAATAGCTTTTCTGGAGAGAAAGCAAGAGAGAGAAACAGGGAGAATGGTCAACAGCAACATAGTAGGATTTTTTTTTTTTTTGAGACGGAGTCTCGCTCTGTTGCCCAGGCTGGAGTGCAGTGGCGCAATCCCGGCTCACTGCAAGCTCCGCCTCCTGGGTTCACACCATTCTCCTGCCTCAGCCTCTCCCAGTAGCTGGGACTACAGGCGCCTGCCACCACGCCCGGCTAATTTTTTTGTATTTTTAGTAGAGACGGGGTTTCACCGTGGTCTCGATCTCCTGACCTCGTGATCCGCCCGCCTCGGCCTCCCAAAGTGCTGGGATTACAAGCGTGAGCCACTGCGCCCGGCCCATAGTAGGAATTTTAGGAAGCGTAAAGGGCTGCGTGATCATGAATTTTGAAGCGAGATTGTTTTTTCTCCAGACACACTGAGCTGAATGGGTGCAGGCTCCAGCTTGTAAACTTTTGCTCTTTTTATTGACCTTTTGCACAGAACCAATATTTTGCTTTAGGCCAGGCGCGGTGGCTCCTGCCTATAATCCCAGCACTTTGGGAGGCCGAGGTGGGCGGATCACCTGAGATCAGGAGTTTGAGACCAACCTAACCAATATGGTGAAACCCCGTCTCTAATAAAAATACAAAAATTAGCTGGGCCAGGTGGCACGCACCTGTATTACCAGCTACTCAGGAGGCTGAGGCAGGAGAATTGCTTGAACCCGGGAGGCAGAGGTTGCAGTGAGCTGAGATCGCATCACATTGCACTCCAGCCTGGGCGACAGAGCAAGACTCCATCTCAAAAAAGAAACAACAAAAAAAATTGCTTTATTGACCAGGTCAAACATCCTCCCTTTAACTTCTGCCTTTATTATTTCTTTAAAGTCTCCCAGCTTTGAGAGTTGAACATTTGGTTTCTTTATTATCAGGGGTTTCTTTTCTTTTCTTTTTTTTTTCTTTTTTTTGAGATGGAGTCTTGCTCTGTCGCCCAGGCTGGAGTGCAGTGCAGTGGTGCGATCTCGGCTCACTGCAAGCTCTGCTGCCTGGGTTCAAGCGATTCTCCTGCCTAAGCCTCCCAAGTAGCTGGGACTACAGGCGCAGGCCACCACACCCAGCTAATTTTTTTTTTTTTTTTTTTTTTTTTTTTTGAGATGGAGTTTCACCATGTCACCCAGGCTGTTGCCCAGGCTGGAGTGCAGTGGTGTGATCTCGGCTCACCGCAACCTCTGCCTCCCAGGTTCAAGCGATTCTCCTGCCTCGGCCTCTGAGTACCTGGGATTACAGGTGCCCACCACCAAAAATTAGCCCAGCTAATTTTTGTATTTGTAGAAGAGATGAGGTTTCACCATGTAGGCCAGGCTGGTCTTGAACCCCTGACCTCAGGTGATCCATCCGCCTCAGCCTCCCAAAGTGCTGGGATTACAGGCATGAGCCACCGTGCCTAGCCAATTTTTTGTATTTTTAGTAGAGACAGGGTTTCACCATGTTAGCCAGGATGGTCTCGATCTCCTGACCTCGTAATCCACTTGCTTCAGACTCCCAAAGTGTCGGGATTACAGGTGTTAACCACCACACCCGGCCTCTTTCTTATTTTCAAGTAAATTGACATACAGTAATACATTTTCCTTTGAGTCACTTTTTGCCAACATCTCGAAGGGTTTTAGAGATACTTTTCATGTTGAAATTTTTTTTTTTTTTTTTTTTTAAATAGAGACAAGGTCTGTCTCTGTCACCCATGCTGGTCCCGAACTCCTGGGCCCAAGTGATCCTCCCACGCCTCAGCCTCCTGAAGTGCTGAGATTATAGGCATGAGCCACTGTGCCCGGCCTCATGTTGAAATTTCTATCTAGGTGGGGTGCGGTGGCTCACGCCTGTAATCTGAGCACTTTGGGAGGCCGAGGCAGGTGGATCCCCTGAGGTCAGGAGTTTGAGACCAGCCTGGCCAACATGGTGAAACATCATCTCTACTAAAAATATAAAAACTAGCTGGGTCTGGTGGTGGGCGCCTGTAATCCTAGCTACTTGGGAGGCTGAGGCAGGAGAATTGCTTGAATCCAGGAGACAGAGGTTGCAGTGAGCCGACACAGTCCCACTGCACTCCAGCCTTGGCGACAGAGTGAGACTCCATCTCAAAAAAAAAACCACGAAATTTCTATCTAAAGAGTTTGTAATTTTTTTTTTTTTTTAAGTGGAGTCTCGCTTTGTCACCCAGGCTGAAGTGCAGTGGCATGATTTTGGCTCACTGCAATCTTCGTCTCCCTGGGTTAAGCAATTCTCCTGCCTCAGCCTCCCAAGTGGCTGGATTACAGGCAAACGTCACCATGCCTGGCTATTTTTTGTATTTTTAGTGGAAACGGGGGTTCATCATATTGGCCAGGCTGGTCTCGAACTCCTGACCTTGTGATCCGCCCGCCTTGGCCTCCCAAAGTGCTGGGATTACAGGCGTGAACCACCGCCTAGACTTTGTAATTTCGATGTTTATTTCCTCTTTCCTCTCTGACTTGAGTACTTTATTTTGTTAAGTTGTGGTTAATTTCTAATTTTATTTTATTGGGGGTCAGTGAGTATGGTCTGTGAGATTGTTACTTTTTGGTATTTTTTGAGATTTTTTGGATTTCCTTTCTAATTTTTTGGAGATTTTTTGGTCTAATATTTGGGAATGCATATTGCACTGTAAACTTATCCTCTAAACATATAGCAATGAAATATAAAAAGAGCAAAATTCGCTGGGCACAGTGGCTCACGCCTGTAATCTCAGCACTTTGGGAGGCCAAGGTGGGCAGATCACGAGGTCAGGAGTTCGAGACCAGCCTGGCCAACATGGTGAAACCCTGTCTCTACTAAAAGATACAAAAAATTAGCTGGGCGTGGTGGTGCCTGTCTGTAATCCCAGCTACTTGGGAGGCTGAGGCAGATGAATCGCTTGAACCCAGGAGGCGGAGGTTACAGTGAGCCAAGATGGCATCATTGCACTACAGCCTGGGTGACAGGACAAGACTCCATCTCAAAAAAAAAAATTAAAAAATTAAAAAAGAGCAAAATTTACTTTGTAAGTAGACTCAAAGACATGAAATGTATCTCCATGGACTAAGATACAGGGACAGAAACACAAAGTGGGGAGTTGGCCTGAAGAGGTTAAAGCTCTGGACTCCAAGTCTGGAATCAAGTAGGGAATGCTGGGAGTTTGACTATGGGTAATAGGAACTAAAACAGCCCACAGAAGACGGCAGTAGACCTGAGGCAGGATTCCTGGTTAGGCTTTTAGGGAGTAGGAGGGTGGGGAACTGAGCTAAGTATAGTGACTGAAGGGGTCCCAGAGACCTGGTGGAGAGAACAGTAGCATTGCTGGGCAGGGTGGGTCAAGGCTGCCCAGTTGAAATAAGCCGGCAAATAGAAACTCCAAATTCAACAATCCAAAGATAAGCACACTATAAGTAGGGTGACCATATCTCCTGCTTTCTCAGAAATAATCTCAGTGCACAATGCTAGTCCCAGCATCACACTACTGTCAGCCTCTTTCATTCTTACAGTATCCTGGTTTGGATGATCAATTACATGGTCACCTAACATATGAAATTAAAATAGTAGAACAAGGCTGGGCATGGTGGCTCACGCTTATAATCCTAGTACTTTGGGAGGCTGAGGTGGCAGGATTACTTGAGGCCAGGAGTAGGAGGCCAGCCTGGGCAACATATGGAGACCCTGTCTCTACAAAAAAATTAAAATTAACCGGGCGTGGTGGCATGTGCCTGTAGTCCCAGCTACTCAGGGGGCTGAGGCAGGAGGATCACTTGAGCCCAGGAGTTGGAGGCTATAGTCAGCCATGATTGCACCACTGCACTCCAGCCTGGTCAACAAAGCGAGACTCTGTCTCTAAAAAAATTAAAAAGTGGCAGGTGCCTGTAATCCCAGCTACTCGGGAGGCTGAGGCAGGAGAATTGCTTGAACCCAGGAGATGGAGGTTGCAGTGACCTGAGATCACGCCACTGCACTCCAGCCTCCAGAAGTGACACAGCGAGACTCCATCTCAAACATAAAAATAAAATAAAATAGCCTGAAGAAAAGAATTGAAAATGGACTTCTTGTGTAGATGTGGGGCTCTTACAAATTACCCAAGAGTACCAAGAAATACAAGAAACATAAACATAAGCACTATCTTTATTAAAAACTACAGATTAAAATTCCAAGCCATGCCAGGCACGGTAGCTCACGCCTGTAATCCCAGCACTTTGGGAGGCTGAGGCAGGTGGATTACCTGAGGTCAGGAGTTCGAGACCACCCTGGCCAACATGGTGAAACCCCATCTCTACTAAAAATACAAAAATTAGCCGGGTGTGGTGGCACGTGCCTGTAATCCCAGCTACTCAGTAGGCTGAGGCAGGAGAATCGCTTGAACCCGGGAGACAGAGGTTGCAGTGAGCCGAGTTATGCCACTGCATTCCAGCCTGGGTGACAGAGCAAGACTCTGTCAAAAACAAAAAACAAAAAAAAACTCCAAATCATAAACCAGGTGGAGGCTAACAGAGGCACTTGAGATTAAGCAGGAGAAAAACAGAGCTCTTGTGAAGAGCCAGCTGAGCTCACTAGCAAGGTGGGGGCCAACCTGGGAATAGGGTGCTTTATGCATCTTAGAAGAACACTGAAATAACATATTAGAACAAATGTTTTTAACTTAAGAAAAATCACCAGATAGAGGAATTGAGGCTGGGCATGGTGGCTCACGCCTGTAATCCCAGCACTTTGGGAGGCCAAGGCGGGCGGATCACGAGGTCAGGAGATCGAGACCATCCTGGCCAACATGGTGAAACCCATCTCTACTAAAAATAAATAAATAAATAAATAAATAAATAAATAAATAAATAAATAAAAATTAGCCGGGCGTGGTGGCATATGCCTGTAGTCCCAGCTACTCAAGAGGTTGAGGCAGGAGAATCACTTGAACCTGGGAGGTGGAGGCTGCAGTGAGCTGAGATTGTGCCACTGCACTCCAGCCTGGGTGACAGAGCAAGACTCTGTCTCAAAAAAAAAAAAAAAAAAAAGACAAAAAAAAAAAAGAAACAAGTAGATCTTTTCCTGTAGGCCACGGGAAATTTACCAGATGGAACGCTTTGGGCTGAAAATACCAGATGACCTAACTAACAGTGGCTAAAACAGTAGGGACCAGAGTTGTTTGGACTGTTCAGTGATATCACAGTGTTTTGTTCATGTCAGTTTTCGTGACTAATTAGCAACGGCTCCAAACATCATGGTCTCACTGACAATATCTGAAGGCGGAAAGGGTGGCTTTTCTTTACATGTTTCTTTTAGTTAGGGAGAAGACTCAGAAGCGTGCAGTTGACTTCCTGTAACATTTTATTGGCTGGGTCCTACCACAAGCTAATTCCTAAACCAGGCACTGGGAAAGCAAATGTAATTACTGTGATGAGCTTAGAATAATCTTTTACTTCTTTTGGAGTTGGGAGGGCTATTGGCATGATAAATATCCAAATAGACGTGTGTTCCTCCACCAAGACAGAACAGGGAATCACTATTGGGTAGGGAGACAGCAATGTTTACTGTAGGGATTCACTGGAGTGGGGAGTCACATGATTAGATTTGAGTATTAGGACATTCTGGTTATGGTATAAAGCAGGGATTGGCAAGCATCTTCTGGACAGGGCTTTTTCATGTGGTCTGTCATTCCTACTCAACCCTGCCATTGAAGTATGAAAACAGTCATAGATAAGAGGTAAGCAAATACACATGACTGAGCTCCAGTAAAACTTTATATACAAAACTATAAGGCTGATTGGATTTGCCCCACAGTCTATAGTTTGCTGACCCCTCATATGGAGGGTAGCTGGAAGATAACCACATAAAGAGACAGGGAAACAAAGGAAACATTTGCAGTTATCAGAGCTATAGTTTCCTTGTCCTGTCCTCACACTAGTATCAGTCTGTTGTGAGGTTTTCACCCATCCATGGTGAAATCAATAAGATTAAGGAGCTCAGTTATTCATTTAAAAATGTTGGTCTTTTTCTTGGCATGATGCCTTTTTTATTTATTTTACTTAAGCTTTTTTTTTAAGAAATAACATTAATAGTTTTTTCCCTATAAAAGCCACTACTTAAAAGCCCATGTTTAACTAGGAAATATAAACATAAAATAAATGTGTGGCAGTGGAAATATAAAGCAGATGCAGAAAAGAGGTACAGTTAATATGATTTAGTGATTGTTGAATGTAAAAACATAGGGGATAGGGAGAAATCTCAGATGATTCTCAGGTTTCTGGCTTGTGCCCTAGCATTTAACCTGGACATGAGGGAGTAGGCAGTTTTTAGGTGTATAGAGGAGAGCGCGGGTCAGCAGCCACGACTGACAGTTTTCCTGCATTGCTGAGTTTACTGGAATGTCCATGTAGGATATTTTCAGTAGGTAATTGGATAAAATTTTTATGGCTGGAGATGGAACTTGGAGGTTGGAGTTGCACACTTGGAATAATGGAGGCAAAGTTGTAGATCTGAGTGAGCTTGTCCATGATGGGAAAGGTATAGAGTGAGCAGAGGGCCAGTGACAGAACCCTAGGAATATCAGCATTTCCCAGAGGAGTTAGGAAAGAAGCCCGAGCAGTGGCTAAAGAAAAAGGAGAGGAATCAGAAAATGATGCTGCAAAAATTTAAGAAGGTGAGAATTTCAAGGAGGGAGTATCAATTCTAACCAGTAAGATTACTAAAAAGTAAAGCGAGTTAACTTTTTAAAAGCTCTTTGGTGGCACTCTCTTCTAAAGAGCAATCATAGAGTTGTGGGGTTCGCTGTTGATGTGATCAGTACTTCTGGTGTTCAAATGTGGAAGAATACACCTACCAAGATCCTGCCTAACTTTTTGTAACTGCAGCAGCTCCCTATACAGGATCAGGGAAAATGGTCAAGACTGGTGAGTTAATGTACCACCATTTTCCTAGAATTGTCTAAACCTAAGGTCATTTGTGAGGAAAAGTGTAGTCTTTCTTACCTGCTTTTTTGTGGAAATGCTTGTTTTGTACTCAAGTCCTTGATAAGCTCTTCTGAATGCATTCCCAAACAAACATCTGACAGCAACAACTGGAAGCCACTACCAGATGCATGTATATATCCTTCCTCTGACATGGAATCATAATACAGCCATGTTGTGACACAGTTTCAGGTTTTGATTAGAAATAGTTTACAGGCTAGCAGTTTAGACAAACCGACATTGTAAAAATATTTTATTGCAGGAAACTAATATAATGTCCTGGAGAAAAAGATAAAGTGCAATATGCTGAATATAGCAGCTCTCAGTACTTGGAGAATACTGGTCACATCGGTAGAAAAGTCAGTGCCTGACTTTATTAGTGCAGTTCCCTTTCCATTTACCCCCTTGTCATATTTCTGCTCTTACTGCTTCCTTTTGAATTTCATCCCTAAAGAAAATACTATTAGAACACATTTCAAATGCACTTCTTTATATCTGCACCACAATGACACAATGATGATGGTCAGCCAAGATTTTAAGTGTCTTCTGGGTTGTCAAATACAAATTGTTTTATCTGACATAGTTTAAATGTGAGGTGCTTTTCTGATATTACATTTCTTCAGAAATTGGTAATCTGTGATTTAACTAGAATATGTGGTCAATTGGATTACCACACTTTTAACCATCTATATATAAGATAAGATTCTTCTCCCTGCCAGATAAGTTAAAAGTCCTATTGACCCTTACTGATCAGTTCCACTATTTGCAGGGTTCTTTTGGACTTTTTTTTGAACAGGTGTGATTATAGCACACTGCAGCTTTAGTTCCTGGCCTCAAGCAATCCTTCTGCCTCAGCCTCCTGAGTAGGTGGAGCTACAGATGTGTGCCACTGCACGTGGCCTGCTGCACAATTATTATAAAAATGAATTAAACCTTACCGAGTGGGAGAAAACTGTGATCTTTTAATTTTTTGTTCCAGAAACTTTTATACTGTAGAACATATTGTCAATCATCAAGATTTTCTGTTTTTTAATTGGGTTAAAATAGGATTGTTGATTTTTAAAATTACTTTCTGACATCATTGTTTCATGCATTTTTAATGCTGTTAGTCCAGTGGATATAGAAGTACAGGAATCTCCAAGGCAAACGTCAAAAAATAAATAACAAGCAGATTAGGGAAAGGTATTCTGTCAAATAACCTTCTGATTGTAGTCACATATAACACTTAAACAATAAAAAAATTGTATAATGCAATTGTACCAGGGGTTCCCAAGACCACTCTAGGTTTGGTAATTCACTGAGAAGGACTCACAGGACTCAGCAGACAGTCATACTCGGGGCTTTGATTTATTACATTTAATACAGTGCAAAGACACAAAGCAAAATTCGAGAAGGGAAAAGCTGCACGTGTCAAAGTCTGGAGGAAGCCAGGCACAAGCTACAGGAGTCATCTCCTGCGTAGTTAGCAGGATGCGCTTAATTCCCCCAGCCTCAAATTTTGACGACACATGTGCAATGTTGTCTACCTTACCAGAGTTTCGTTAGAGACTCAGCACCCATGTTTTCAATGGAGGCTAGTCACATAGGCCACCTCTTCTCTCCCTCACATGTAACAAATTCTAGACTCCCAGGAGGAAATTAACTGTTCATAGTAAACCACATTTGCACAAACAGTTTAGGCACAGTGAGCCATTCCCTTCTTCTAAGTTAGGGAATGGTGGGAACCCTCTCAAATTCGAGGTCCCAAACACCAGCCAAGGACTAGCCTTGCAAGCAAGCCTTTCTAAGGATGGATGTCTTGTGCCTGCTATATGAAATGTTTGCTGCCCAGCAGCTATGGCTCTGACTAAATTTTTGATGTTATCTTAAAATTTTATGTAATAGCAAATAATATGATAGACCATAACATGGTACTGGTTTCAGTTGCATCATTCATATTAAGTAGCAAGGCTGCTTACAGTTTTGACATTTGGTGAAAACAGGTATTTATACATAAGTTACTATGGCAATATTAAGTAATTATAATCTGTCCTTCTTACCTGATTAACTTTTCAGTAAAATTGTGGGATAAAATAGGCATAATAAGTTCTGATTTAAAATTAGAATAAAAATTGTCTTTCATTTTATTTACATGGATGGGCCATTTTTGATTCATATTGTATTAAATCCCTGTTTATAATTATGAAATAAGATTAGATATTCAATCATTTTTATCAATTTTTTTGCCTAAGTATGCAATTAAAATTAATTGCTTTATGTGTTTTTATATGCTTCAATTTGGGAGATAGTACTCATATTCTGTCACCTTGATCTTTAGTGATTTGCAGTTTTCAAGGTGACTCTGTCTTTTTATAATTTAGGGTAATAGCAAGTTCAGTGAGTAATTTTTTAAAATTAATAACATTATTTTCCGAGCAGTCTTAGATTCACAGCAAAATTGAGAAGGTACAGAGATTTTTCATATTCCCCATGACCCCTGACATATGAATAGCCTGCCTCATTATCAGTACCCCCCATCGGAGTTCATCAGGGTTACAGTTGAGGAATCTACCTTGACAGGCACGTCACTCCCAAGGTCCACAGTTTACGTTAGGGTTCACTCTTGGTGTTGTATATTCTATGATGTTGGACAAATGTGTAATGGCATGTATATACCCTTGTAGTATCATAGACAAAATAGTTTCACTGCCCTAAATATCCTCTGTCCTCTGCCATTTTGTTTCTTCCTCTCCACTGGCCTCTGGCAACCATTGTTCTTTTTGGCGTCTCCATAGTTTTGCTTTTTCCAGACTAGTCATATAGTTGGAATAAAACAGTGGATATCTTTTTGAATATTTAAACAATAAAGTTCCATAGTAATTGAATTCTGTCATTTTAGATGTTCTTAGTCCTTGCCTTTGTTTTCCTCGTGTTTTGTTCATCAGAATAGGATCTGACGACATGACTTGACATGCTGAGAAAGCGTGATTTCTGTAGACATTTGCCACGTAATGGGGAGGGTGGGGAAAAATGGCACCTTGCAGTACTCTCCAGCACTAACTGGACCATCGTGCTCTAGGAGTGGGTCCAGATAGACTCTAGCGATGGGACAGGATAATCTCAAGAGCTGGACTTTATAAAACTGGAATCACAAACTCTTGCATACTTACCTTGCACTTAAAAAGAAGATCAGGCAGGAATATTACAGGTGAATACATATGTTCCTCACTGGTTCTCTTCTTTTTAGGGATGAGCTTGAAAACAGTCTATATTATTATAACGTGGCTCATCTACAACTAGATGCTCTGTCATAAGAAATACCAGTGTTTTGCTTTACAAGAAATGAAAAATAATTCTGTTTTCACTGGAGAGAGTTAACAACTGTTGGCACATTCTGGCAGCTTGATTGAGCTGATAGTTCTGTTCATATATATTTTTCATATAAGGTAGTACTCCCTGGCAACCTGCCACCACTGTGGCAGTGCTCTTCTTAAGCTTCTCTCTGAATGAATGGTATGGCTCAGAGTGAATAAGCTCTTTATGGGAGTGACCTTTCCAGTGGTTCTTTCCATGGGAGGTAAAATGGGAGGTGAATTTGAGCCTTGTTTGTGTTAGAGAAAATAGCTAGAACTAAGTAAATATAATCAGCATCTGCCTCGGAAGAGGATTAGTGAGAGTGAGTACATTGATCTCCCTTGAGCTCTTCTCCACTGGCCGCTCAAAAGTCTTTGCAAAGATCCTTGTCCCTGGTCTCTTCCCTATGTTTTGCCATATAACATAGCACAGCACCCATAGACCTACACAACAAAATGTACCGTTTACCCCATTATCCATGGGGATATGTTCCAAGACCCCCAGTGAATGCCTGGAACTGTGGATAGTACTGAACCCTAGATACGCAGTGTCAGGATAGAAGGAAGAGGATAAGAGTAAAAGGGGAAATAAAGAATGTGGAAGGCAGAGAGTATAGGGAGTAAATGAAGGGAAAAGAAGCAGGTGGATATGATGGAGGGTGGTAAAATGAGATAATACTTCAGAAAAAGGAAGAGTGGGGTATTAGGAAGGTGGAAAGAATATAAGGTCAACATGGAGCACCAAAACTTACAAGACAAACTTTACTTGCCAACATGTGAGTTGTGCTTTAAGTCTAATTATTTCATCATAGTGTGGCTATACTGATGATTTTAAGCCAGTCAGATATTCTGGTTAGCAGATCATGTGTGTGTGTATTACGGGGGTATCTTTGATTATCAAAAACGAGGAAAGCAATTAATCACTCCTTAATAACTATATGGTGGACACAGTCTTTTAAAATACAGATTCTGAAACTTTTTGGCCTGGGGCTCCTTTTATATGATTAAATATTATTGCCTAGAGGTAACCGACACCCTGAATTAATCATTTATCATGTCCATTCCCTTATAAAACATTTTATTACATATGTGTATGGTCATAAATAATAAGTAGAATTTGTTTTCATGTCCTTAAAGTGTATTACATTGTACACTCTACATATTTTTCAACTTTCTTTTGTCTGGACACACTACATTTTTGAGGTCAGTCCTTATTGATACAGGAAGCTCTGGTTTTCTATCAAATGACTGGATCTCAGTTAAACTCTCTTCATAATGATAAATAAATAAATAAAATAAAAATGATTGCAGATTCCAAAGAGCTTTTAAGTCGGTTGTATCTATTGATATTTACTATTTTTTTTATTATACTTTAAGTTCTAGGATACATGTGCACAACGTGCAGGTTTGTTACATATGTATACATGTGCCATGTTGGTGTGCTGCACCCATTAACTCGTCATTTACATTAGGTATATCTCCTAATGCTATCCCTCCCCCCTTCCCCCACCCCACAACAGGCCCCGGTGTGTGATGTTTCCCCTTCCTGTGTTCAAGTGTTCTCATTGTTCAATTCCCACCTATGAGTGAGAACATGCAGTCAGTGTTTGATTTTTTGTCCCTGCCATAGTTTGCTGAGAATGATGGTTTCCAGCTTCATCCATGTCCCTACAAAGGACATGAACTCATCCTTTTTATGGCTGCATAGTATTCCATGGTGTATATGTGCCACATTTTCTTAATCCAGTCTATCACTGATGGACATTTGGGTTGGTTCCAAGTCTTTGCTATTGTGAATAGTGCTGCAATAAACATACGTGTGCATGTGTCTTTATAGTAGCATGATTTATAATCCTTTGGGTATATACCCAGTAATGGGATGGCTGGGTCAAATGGTATTTCTAGTTCTAGATCCTTGAGGAATCGCCACACTTTCTTCCACCATGGTTGACCCAGTTTACAGTCCCACCAACAGTGTAAAAGTGTTCCTATCTCTCCACGTCCTTTACAGCACCTGTTGTTTCCTGACTTTTTAATGATCACCATTCTAACTGGTGTGAGATGGTATCTCACTGTGGTTTTGATTTGCATTTCTCTGATGGCCAGTGATGATGAGCATTTTTCCATGTGTCTGTTGGCTGCATAAATGTCTTCTTTGGAGAAGTGTCTGTTCATATCCTTCACCCACTTTTTGATGGGGTTGTTTGATTTTTTTCTTGTAAATTTGTTTAAGTTCTTTGTAGATTCCGGATATTAGCCCTTTGTCAGATGCAGTTTCTCTGTTTAAATAAACCAATGAGCCATGCCTCAATTCCCCCTCCCACCAGCTGCATAAAAACTCCCACGTGTAAACTGCTCACTTCTCCTTTCCTCCTTACTGAGGTGAAGTCCTTTCTCTCAGAGAATTCCTGAGATGAGTGTCAGTAAACCTTCCAAGAGCACATCCAAGTGTCCACAGCATCATCAACCCAGCCATCCCATAAACCTCTGGGCAGGTTGCCATGGAAACCCCGAGGAAAAGGGAATCTCCTTTCCATGGCTAAAGCCCCCGCTTAACCCAGTTCTCCCCTCACCTCCTCAGATCCAACTCCAGTCAAAATTGTCTCCTTTTCACCCCCAACTTATGACTCAATGACAAGACAGGAGCAGCTTTCGTATCCGTGCTGAGTGGAAGTGAAATCTTAGCCACAGGGAAACACGGATGGGAAGGCGGGAAGGGGCGACCTCGGTGTAAGTGACCCCTGGGGGGTCACAGCAGGTGCCCAACTAAACACTTGAAAAAAATAAGAAAATGTGTTTCTTATAAGGAGTCAAACTCATTAAACCAGCAGATAAAGACAGAAAGTCCCTCCCCCAAACGCATGGAACTGTGAGTCTTGGCAGGTCCTGCTGACGCATGTGAAAAAGACACCTATGGAGGCAGTAGCCTCTGTGCACACAACTCACAAATGTGGACGCATGCACGCACACATGTGCACATGTACAAACTCATACATCTAGTTACACGTGCACACACCCCATGCACACAGCCCACACATACCACCATCCACACACTCATACACCTGGGCACACACACACTCACATGTGCAGACACTCCATGCACACATTCCACACATGCACCTATCCACACACACTCATATACCTGGGCACACATACACACACACTCACACATGTGCCCACACCCCATGCACACCTCCCACACACACCCATCCACACACTCATACACCTGGGCACACACACGTGCACACGCCCCACACGTGCACCCATCCACACACTCATATACCTGGGCACACATGCACACACACACGCATACACCCCATGGACACATCCCACACATTTATCCACACATACACCTGGGCACACATGTGCACACATTTCATGTACGCATTCCCATACACCCATCAACACATTCATACACCTGGGCACACATTCACACATGTGCACACATCCCACACGTGTACCTATCCACACATACACCTGGGCACACACACACTCACAAATGTGCACACACCCCATGCACACACCCCCCACACAGCCATCCACACACTCATATACCTGCCACACATGCACACACACACGCACACACCCATGCACACATCCCACACACACCCATCCACACATACACCTGGGCACACATACACACACACGTGCACACATTTCATTTACACATTCTATACGTGCACCCATCCACACGCTCATACACCTGGGCACACACACCCCATGCACACACCCCACATGAACACCCATCCACACGCTCATACACCTAGGCACATATGCACACACATACACACACACCGACACGTGCACACACCCCATGCATACCTCCCACACACACCCATCCACACAATCATACACCTGGGCGCACACACGTGCACACACCCCACATGTGCACTCACCCACACACTCATATACCTGGGCACACATACACACATGCACATACCCCATGAACACATGCCACACATTTATCCACACACACACCTGGGCACACATGCGCACACACACGTGCACACATGCACACACACGTGCACACATTTCATGTACACATTCCCATACACCCATCAACACATTCATACACCTGGGCACCCACATCCACACATGCATACATCCCACACGTGTACCTATCCACACACTCATACACCTGGGCACACACACACGTGCACACACCCCATGTACACACCCCCCACACACCAATGCACACACTCATATACCTGGTCACACATGCACACACAGATGTGCACACACCCCACACACACCCATCCACACACTTGTAGACCTAGGCGCACACACACACACACATGCACACATTTCACATACACATTCCATACGTGCACCCATCCACACGCTGATACACCTGGGCACACACACGTGCACACACCCCACACGTGCACCCATCCACACATTCCCACACCTGGGCACACATGCACACACACCCTCACACTCACCCCAGATTCCAAGAGCAGACCTGGGCAGTGTGCAGTCAGCTCCATCCAGGAGGAAGGGGCTGACACTCAGAGACCAGAGCCACCTCCTCTAGTCTCGAATCCCACGCTCACCAGGCAACAGCCCAGATCATCAAGTGGCCCCCTGGATGCCTTGAAACCAGGACGCAGGTGCCTCAGCCAGAGGCTCCCGGCAGTACCCCCTTGAAGAAAGGAGGCTGGAAAGAGACATCAACATCTGATGGGCGCACCCCTCCCCTCCTGTGCTCCTCCAGAGCCATCTATCATCAGAGAGCCTGGGCATCTCCAATTCTGATGAGTCAGCACCTCCAAGACCAATTCCCAGACCCTAGAGAATGACAGTCACCAGAGTGAGGTCTCTGACCCTTCTGGAGCTCTCCCACCCCATTCTGTCACCCGTGCCTCTCAGCCCGACCACCATGTAACCCTGGGGGTGCTGAGAAGACAGGGGAAGGAGAGGGGAAGGGATGAGGGTGGCCCTGCATGTCTGGGGTCATCAGTCCTCACAAGACACCATGACTACAGACACCACAGAAATCATTTGGGCTGAACCGTGTGAGGTCCAGATGGTCCAGATCCAAACCCATCATGCCCTGGCCATGGCCTTGGAGCTGGTACTGAGCAGTTGAAGAGACCAGTGTCCAGTGTCTGTACTCACCTTACAGATCATTCTGACGGCTAAGTACTGATAGAGACCTCTGCCTGGGAGAATACACGCATGACCTCCACCTTGTCAAGGTGAGAATCAATACTTTATAGATGATGAAGCTGGGGGCGGGGGCACTGATTCACCCAAAGGAACACTGAGGGCAGCAGCACCAGGATTTCCACGCCAGGGTGGAGGCCAAGCCCGGCTGCTTCTCCCAAAGGAGACAGTGACAAGTGCTCACAGGTACCACCGTGGCCGACCACAGACACAGCCCTGGTGCAGCCTCACCACAAAACCTAGTTCTCACCATACCCCAAGACCCCCAGCTAGCCCAAAACCAGGCGAGCAATTCAACATACTCATTGTTACAGGCTCCAAAAACGCAGAGCCACAAGAAATGACAAAGGACTATTCACTCAAAACCCCAAACCCAAACTAGGAAATATCTTTCCAAGCATGAAAGAAATTGTTCCAGGACCAAGACAAGGAAAATGCACTTTCATAGGTATCCATGAGCCCATACTGATATAAATGAGTGAGTGAATGAATGAATAAACGAGGGAGAACGGACAAAACGTCCTGAGAGAAGAACTCCAAATAGTGTGTTTGGACACTTCCCCCTCCAGGAAATTGAGCTTATGTCCCCTCCTATTGATGTAAAGGGGCTGGACTTGGTGACCCTCTTCTAATGAAGGGTACAGAAAGAGAAAAACAGCAAACGGACAGTGAAGAAAACTGGCGGACACCACCTTATACGAGTGATCAAGGTCAAGATCACCAGTGATGAACGCTGTTGACGTCACGTACCTGCTGATTTGATGCAATGAGAACACTTCACTGCTGTATTCTCCCTGAAACCCCAGTTTATTATGAGAAAACTTCAGACAAAACCAAATGGAAGAACATCCTTCAAAATACATGACTAGCATTCTCCAAAATTGTCAACGTCACTAAAAACAATAAAAGACTGAGAGAAACATCACAGAGCAGAAAAGACTAAATACAATGTGGAATCCAAACTGGATCCTTGAACAGAAAAAGGATATTAGTGGAAAAACTAATCAACAGAGACCAACGCTATGGTTAACAGCATGGTTCCAGTGTTAATTTCTTAGTATTGATAAACGCACTATGATGATGTTGACATGCTTGTTGTATGCATATAACGTAGTATGAAGATGTTAATACCAAGAGAAACTGGGTGAGAGGTACATCAGAACTCTTATTATTATTATTATTTTGAGACGGAGTCTTGCTCTGTTGCCCAGGCTGGAGTGCAGTGGCACGATCTCGGCTCACTGCAACCTCTGCCTCCTGGGTTCAAGCAATTCTCTGCCTCAGCCTCCTGAGTAGCCGGGATTACAGGCATCCACCACCATGCCCGGCTAATTTTTGTATTTTTAGTAGAGACGGGGGTTTCACCATGTTGGCCAGGCTGGTCTCGAACTCCTGACCTCGTGATCCACCCACCTCGGCCTCTCAAAGTGCTGGGATTACAGGCATGAGCCACCGCGCCCAGCCCAGGAACTCATTTTCTGTAAACATATTTTCTGTAAACTTTTCCGTAAATCCAAAAGTATTCCAGAAAGTGGATAACGTGTGGAAATCTTCAATAACGCAAGTGTCTCATGCAATGGGATGATGTCACAAAGCTGTATACAGTTTCACTGGCGATAGGCAGCTGGGTCCTGCCCCTAATTTTTAGAATTAGAGCAGCTACGCGGTGCCAAGTGCTTTACTGTCGCTAATTCACAAAACGCCATGAACAGGAGCCTCCCTGTGAATGGAAAACCGGCAATGAGAGCGCTTCAGTCGCTTGACAGTCACATTCACGTGTGCACCTGATCCGGCGCTGGCTCCAAAGCCCATGTTCTTTCCCACTGGGCCCCTCCGAGACTGGAACCTTGGAGAACGACCACCTCTTCCCGTCAGGCCCCAGTGCCCTGCAAGACACAAGACCCTCCGGGAGGGGGCCTCTGTCCATGGTCCCAGATGCTGGAGTGAGAGGTTCATTTGAAAGCCGATAGGCCGGGCGCGGTGGCTCACGTTTGTAATCCCAGCACTTTGGGAGGCCGAGGCGGGCGGATCACGAGGTCAGGAGATCGAGACCACGATGAAACCCCGTCTCTACTAAAAATACAAAAAAATTAGCCGGGCATGGTGGTGGGCACCTGTAGTCCCAGCTACTCGGAGAGGCTGAGGCAGGAGAATGGCGTGAACCCGGGAGGCGGAGCTTGCAGTGAGCCGAGATTGCGCCACTGCACTCCAGCCTGGGCGACAGCGCGAGACTTCCTCTCAAAAAAAAAAACAGAAAAAACAAAAAAAACACAGGATGACACCTGATCATTTCACCAGGTTGAAAGTACTATCAGATGGGATATGGGCACAAAAGCAATTGGAAAACTCCAGTTCAAAGAATCAGGGCCTAAGGAACGTGCTAGGTCATCAAACCTTCTCATTTAGAAAGAATACTTGTGGCAGATTCAGAGCTGGGCGCCACCCCCACCAACTCAGCTGCTCCTCACTTTCCCGGGCACTTCACTCTTCGTGAAGATGGCTTTCTTAAAGCAAAAAGCACTTCACACACATTAGGATGGCTATTCTCAAAAAAATAAATAAATAATAATAAAAGAATAAGAAAATAAGTCTTGGCAAGAAAATGGAAACTTTGTGCACCATTGGTGGGGATGTGAAATGGTATAGATGCTATAGAAGATGGTATGGCAGGCTGGGTGCAGTGGCTCATGCCTGTAATCCCAGCACCTTGGGAGGCTGAGACAGATGGATCACCTAAGGTCAGGAGTTCCAGACCAGCCTGACCAACACAATGAAACCTCATCTCTACTAAAAATACAAAAATTAGGCCGGGAGCAGTGGCTCATGCCTATAATCCCAGCACTTTGGGAGGCCGAGGCGGGCAGATCACGAGGTCAGGAGATGGAGACCATCCTGGCAAACACGGTGAAACCCCGTCTCTACTAAAAATACAAAAAATTAGTCGAGTGTGGTGGCGGGCACCTGTAGTCCCAGCTACTCGGGAGGCTGAGGCAGGAGAATGGCGTGAACCCAGGAGGCAGAGCTTGCAGTGAGCCAAGATTGCACCACTGCACTCCAGCCTGGGTGACAGAGCGAGACTCCATCTCAAAAATAAATAAATAAATAAATATAAAAATAAAAATACAAAAATTAGCCAGGCGTGGTGGCAGACACCGGTAATCCCAGCTACTCAGGAGGCTGAGGCAGGAGAATCACTTGAACCCAGGAGGTGGAGGTTGCAGTGAGCTGAGACCACGTCATTGCACTCCAGCCTGGGCAACAAGAGTGAAAGTTGGTCTCAAAAAATAAAAAAAAAAAAGTTAAAATTAAAAAAAAGAGACAGTATGGTTTTTCTTCAAAATATGAAAAATAGAATTGCCATATGGTCCAACAATTCCACTTCTAGGTATATCCTTAAAAGCACTGAAAGCAGAGACCCAAACATTGCACATCGTGTTCCTAGCAACATTATTCACAATGGCCAAAGGTAGAAGCTACCCAAGTATCCACAGACAAATGAGTGGATAAACAAAATGCAACATAAACATACAATGGGATATTACTCAGCCTTAAAAAGGAAATTCTGACGCATGCTATAACATGGATGAGCCTTGAAGAAAGTAGGCTAAAGAAATAAACCAGACACAAAAGGACAAATACTGTATGATCCACTTCTATCAGATACCCAGAGTAGCCAAATTCATAGAGACAGAAAGTAGAACAGTGGTTGCCAGGGGCTGGGAGAATCGGGGAATGGGGAGTTCGTGTTTAATGGGTACAGAGTTTTAGTTTGGGAAGAAAAACTTTCTGAAAATAGGTGGTGACGGTTGCACAACAATGTGAATATACTGAATACCACAGAACTGTGTACATTAAAGTGGTTAAGATGGTAAATTTTATGTTGTGCATATTTTATCATAATAAAAATGGTGGGCCAGGTGCAGTGGCTCATGCCTGTAATCCGAGCACTTTGGGAGGCTGAGGCCAGTGGATCGCTTGAGCTCGGGAGTTCAAGACCAGCCTAGGAAACGTGGCGAAACTTCATCTCTACAAAAAATACAAAAATTGGCTGGACATGGTGGTGGGTGCCTGTAGTCCCAGCTACTCAGGAGGCTGAAGTGGGAGGATGGCTTAAACCCAGGAGACGGAGGTTACAGTGAACTGAGATTGCACCACTGCACTGGGCAACATAGCAAGACCCTATCTCAAAGAAAAAAAGAGAAAAGTAAAAATGGTTTAAAAGTGTTCAGATAGTTAAGTGAAGAAGGCATAACTGCAGAAACTATCTTGTCATTTAAAGCTCAATAAAGGTTTTACTCACATAGTGAAATTGTCCCCAAAGGCCAGTACCTCAGACACCTTCCTTTCACTTTGTAAAGCGCAATAGAACCCCTGCTTCCACACAGGCTGCTAAATCTTCAAGTCAGCTTCCTGTGGGCCCAGAAGACCACCAGAGCCCACAAGCTGAAGAACCAAAGAGGTTGCACGAATGCCTAAAAAAGCATCCGGCAGGCACTCAATATTTGTAGAATTAAGGTAAGAGGAAGTCCACAGGCAAATGACTGGAAATACATCTATCATTAGAGAAGGAATACTCCATGGCTAGCTCAAAAAGCACACCCTGAAATCCCCACTCAATCATCAGAAGGGACTGCTGGGCGGGCGGGCGGGCATGGTCTTTCCTGGCCTGTCCTACTGGGACTTCCCAGTCCAGTAAACACCAAAAAGAAGTAAATTGCTAAAGTAAAATGACCACTTTTGAAGCAAAGGGGGTTAGTCTGTAAATTATTAAAATTGGACCCTAACAATCGGCATCTTCCAAACCTTGGGGGAGCCTCACAGACCTGGGAGTCGGAAGGTCTGGTTGATTTCTGCAGCTCCAGAACTGCAGTCCCTTGATCACACCCCTAAACGAAGCCACATCTGTTTATCACATACAAAGGCAGCTGGTTTCCAGACGTCCATGCAAAAACCTGTACCAACAGACCAAATATGGGAGGAGGTGAGGATGATTCACATTACAAAAAGAATTCTTGGGCAGAAACTTGCCACTTCAGCATTCTTCTAGATTGCAGGATTCCTCCGGGCCTTTTGAATGTCATGTGATCAACCAAGATTGGTTTTGTATAGATGTTTTTCCAGGCACAGACCTCGTCTGTAAAGCAGGAACACCCAGCTGACTTTGAACAGGGGGTCTTTCACCAATGGCATAGTTGAAAAGAATTCATCCAGGATCATTCCTGTCCTCTTGTGAAGTTGAGCTGGGTGCATCAATCACGTGAACAGGAGATGCTAACTTGGTGTGGAGGACCCCAGCCAGCTCCAGGATGACAGTGACATTGTCTAGAACAATGGTGGCCACAGACAGAAGCAGCAGTGGTCTGTGTGGGTACACAAACAAATGTGCCAGGATGCTGCCCGGTCAGGGACACGTTCTAAGCTCCCAAAGACCTTGCCTACCTGAGGGGAGAAAATGCCCAGAGCTGTAGTTCCTTTATCATTCACCCAAATGCAGCCACTCCTGTCTTAACCAAGTATAAAGGGCATCTGACTTCAAGGCTCCCATGTAAAAACCTGTACCAACAAACCAGATAAGTATATGCGGGGGCCCAGACCAGTGGAGGCAAACCAGAAAGGCTTCCTGGAGGAGGAGAAAGAAACAAACACTGTGGTTGGGTAAGCTTCAGTGGGAAAAGGTTCAATTAAGGCTTTATCTGGCCAAGAAGTCAGTCAACTTCCTGTTTCTTAAAGTGCCTGTGTCAGAATGGCCTGGGTGGCTTGTTGAAAATGCAGACCCCAAAGCACTAAAGGTGAGGGGCCGGACAGGGGTGGGTGCTAAGAATATTCATTTTTAATGCATTCTGCAAGCAATTCATTCTTATGCAAACCACAATTTGAACACCAGGGGACGACGGGTGGGGCAGTCCCAAAGTGAACAGTCTACACTGCACTGGAGTAGCTTCTAGAAAAGCTGCAGCGTCTGAGTAGGGAGAACCCACCAGGAGACACTGAGGACAGGGACAGGCAGGTATAGACAGAGGTGCCTTCCAGAACTGTTTAGTCACAACTCCCGCAACCCCTCTCCCCGTGAGACTTCCTGTTATGATCCCCATTGGAGCTGGCTAGTTACAGAAAACGTCTGTACCAGTTCACAAGGAGAGAGAAAGACATGAATATCCTTCAGTTTACAAGCTACAGTAGGAAGGTTGGGAGTATTTCAAAAAGGAAAAGAAAAATCAAGTCTAGGCAACCAGACCCTAACATTAACACAGAAACTCTGTCTGGACAACAGAAATCTGTTTTGTTGAGATTTAAGTAACATCAAAACTTCCTTATCCCAAACAAACATCGCCTTCGCTCAGTGCAGGCAACCACTCCAAGTCAGAAAAGACACAGTGATACTCAAAGCAGACAGCCTCAATTCACGTGTGCGTTACTGGCTGACCATGCGGTCTCTTTATTATAAGGACAGGAGAAGGGACCCTTGCCTGGGTTTCTTCAAATTCACACAAGTGGACTCTTACGCAAAGAACCTGGGCTAGCCTCCATCCATATCAGCCACCTCCAAAAATCCCTTTGGGCTAGCTCTCCTCACCCCAAAACTTCTCCTGGAAGAAAGTCCCCTAAAGAAAAGGAGAATCACTTCCTGGCCCAAAATTGCTTAACAATATCCTAAATCCATTCTGAGTTCAGAGCAGAAATCCGTGTTCCTTCCAATCTGCTCAGATAACCAGGAAATGCTGTACCTGCTGGGTCTGCACGTTTAGCTCCCGACACACCTGCTACTCCAGCCGGTATGAGTCACCCACGCAGGCATTGCACGGCGTACTTGTCAACGACGGATTCAGTGGCTCAGCAGCTTGCTCTCACGCACACCATATGGCAAACGTCTACCCCCCCAAAGATGTGTCAGGGCAGACTGGGTAATAACCCAATTTCACTCAATGACACATTTCCACCGTAGGTTTGGGGAGAGGAAAGGAGGGAGGGGGTACACAGAGATGCTTTCCCCACTTACGGGCAGGCTCCCATAGGCCCTGGAAGCCTGATATGGCTCTGCTACCATCAGTAGAGGAAGGGCAATTCACTTGGGGAGGAAAATGGAAATGATGTCCCCATTTCAAACCTCTTCCTGAACAAAGACTGTCTTCTGTACCCCTCTAGGTTCCCACTTTTTACAAGGTCCCATTACAGGATCCCAAATTGGATCCTGGACCAGAAAAAGGACATGAGTGGGACAAATGGATAAATTTGAATGAGGCCTGTAGATTAGTTAAAAGTGTTGTGTCAATGTCAGTGTCCCAGGTCTGATCATTGCACCATGGATATATCAGATGTTAGCATTTGGGGAAGCAGGGTAAACGATATAGTGGAACCCTTGGCATTATTTTTGCAACTCCTGTAAATCTAGATTTATATCAAAGTCAAAAGTTAAGTTTTTAAAAAAGACAGCATGTTAAATCTAGCTGCTTGATATATCTTACTTTATGGTATTGCTAAAAAAAATTTACATCGGCTGGGTGTGGTGGCTCACGCCTGTAATCTCAGTACTTTGGGAGGATGAGGCGGGTGGATCTCGAGGTCAGGAGATCGAGGCCATCCTGGCTAACATGGTGAAACCCTGTCTCTACTAAAAATACAAAAAATTAGCCGGGCGAGGTGGCGGGCGCCTGTAGTCCCAGCTACTCGGGAGGCTGAGAAAGGAGAATGGCGTGAACCCCCGGGGGCGGAGCTTGCAGTGAGCCAAGATCACGCCACTGCACTCCAGCCTGGGCAACAGCGAGACTTCGTCTCAAAAAAAAAAAAAAAAAAAAATTTACTTCATAATCCTGATGGCAAATTTTAAGTTATTCTCATACCAATGCTGATCAACTCTTTGACACAAAAAGAAACAAAACAAAATACTTCATTCGCTCAGCAGCCATTCACTCTGTGCACCTTCTGTGTTTCTGTGTCCCGGCTCCAAGATGCAGTATTATCTGATGGGTAAGTGGTATCTTTTCCTCTAAGTCCATCTCAACAATGTCCAGAAATAGAGTTATTCCTTTGCTTTAGACATAACTCTAACTTAAAGCAAATAGAGCAATTTCTGGGAATTTTCCAAAGAAAATAATATAAAATGTGGACAACTCTTTAGGTACAAAAGATGCTCACCGTATTACTTCTAAGGGTAAAACTTTGGAAACAACTTAGTGTCCAACAATAGGGAAATTGCCAAGCAAATTATGAGTCAATGCAGCAGAATACAGTTACTATGCCGTCACGACATAGGGGAAACGTACAAATAAAATTACACAAAAAAAAAAGAGGAGAAGAAAAAGTTGTATATATTGCAGGATTTCACCAGTGAGGAAATATATCAAATTGCCAGCATGACTGTGTGAATTGGATGTTTTTCCCGCTTTGGGCACTTTTGTGTAGTTTTCTATAAAAGAAAGAGAAATAGCATGGATTATTTTTTAAAATCAGACAGGGAGGAGGGGTAGTGGGGTTGGTTATCAGTTTGCCTGACGGTTTCAACCTTTCCTCTCCCCGAGTCAGTCTCAGCACAGAACTGGGGTGGGGGCAGAGGGTGGGGAAGGGCCGCAGGGAAGGTGCTGCGTCAACTTGGGCAGTTCCAGGACCTGCATGGGACCAGAGGCACCGAGGGCCCCAGCTCCCGGGGTACGGGGTCGTGCCACTATGCACTGCCTTTTCTTCTTCCAGTGCTGCTTTACCTTCTCTTGCTCCTGGAGCAGTGCTCACTGGAGACACTGGGACCCTGAGCACTGACCAAGAGTGATCCCTGACAGCGTCTCGATTTCTATGCAGAAGGGACTGCTGGGTGGGAAATGGATCACCGACAGGTTCTAAATGAGAACCCACAGGCTGCAGGAGAGGGGTGAGGGGCGGAGGAGGGAATCCCTCCTCTGGGAAAGCATCCTCAGGAAACCTAGATAGGTCCTGGAGGTGAGGACAATTGCCAAGGAGGGAGAAGGAAAAGGAGGACCCTGGTTAATCTGCACGCCAAGGGCGGAGTCGCTCAGTCATTCATTCAACAAACATCTATTCAGTGCCTACTCAGTGACAGACATCGCGCTGCCCCCAAACAGGGCAGACACAAAAGAACAAGGGGAGGAGGAAGCTATGGATACAGAAGCGGTGTACTTTCAGTTCCGGACTCACGACGTAAGCCCTCTCCCCACATTGGCCAAGAAACTACTTCCATTAGCAAGTTGCGCCGGAAAGGGGAGGTGGCGGGTAGGCTCACTGGACTGAATTCCTGCCACCTCCCACCTATTCAGAAAGCCCGTCCACACCCTGGCCAAACGCATACCAGCGTCCGCCTGACGGGTGGCCCAGTCCTCGCCGGAAAGCTGCTCGCCAAACGCCCCCGCTCACCCCCCAGCCCCAACGGTGAGAGGGGCTCGGCCGCGTCGCGTTCTCCAAGCGCTGCGCCCAGCAGCGTCCCCGGTCGCCAGTGGGCGGACGCCAGGAGCTCACGGAGGCGGCACTGCTCCCGAAGTAACAGAGCCCGGAGGGCGCCCAGGCGTTAAGGCAAGTGCAAGGGGCCGAGCGGGTGCGCCGAGGACGCGGGGGCGTCTCCCCCAGCTGAGTGAGTTTCGGTCCCTCCAGGCAGCCAAGGCTTGGCAGCGCTAGAGGCTGAAGGACGATGGCCAAGAACGCCCAGGATGGGGTGGTCGCTGACCACCGTGTCCCAGGCGAATCAGCTCCGCTTGGAGGCAGGGGGATGACTAAAATGACCTCCAAGAAGACGTCAATTACAAGAACAAAAATTTCAACCCAGAATCTCGAGACCCTCGGAAAACGACGCAGAGGAAAAAAGGAAAGAAAGAAAAGAAAGTAAATCAGATCCCTTCCCCGAACCGCAGGGATACTTACCTAAAGCTTGGCGACCCAGCTGTTAAGCAGAACGAATCAATCCACTGATGGAGAAGAGGTCGTGGATCTTCTAAGCCCAGCTGATACACACCAAGTAATCCACGTTAACGGGTCCGCAGCCCCCCATCCAATTCCCCACTTTCCATCCAAGGCCAAAGAGCAGCCAGACCCTGTCCTCTGCGCTCCAGACTGGCGGAGGTCGCGGGCGGGGGGTCCCCAGGCGGCCGCATTCTCGTCCCCAGGAGTGGGCGCGCGACGCGGGCGGGGACCGGGCGCCTCGCGGACCATGCGAGCGCATCCCGCCTCCTCGTGCTGGGACAGCACCCAGCCTGGACGCCGCTCCTCGCCTTTCTTCCCCGCGCATCACCAGCGCGAACCAAAGAACCCCGCCAGGAAAGCCTCTCTGCCAAGCCGGAAAACGCCGAAAGCTGATCGTCTCTCGGACTTGGGTTTGCAGGTTCACAAGGCCCAGGAGGCTTACGGTGGGCGCCTGCCTAGCAGAGGGTCCTTGCGGAGAAGCGCAGAACGGCAAATGCCAGCAGCAGCAGCCGCATCCTCTGGATACCTGCGCCGCCTGCGCGCTCTGCAGTCGGCTGGGCCATTCGGCCCTTGTATACCAGGCGGACCCGCGACGGGACGGGGCGGAGCCGGGTGGGCGGGGAGGTGGCGGGGGAGGCCGAACGGCTTCCTGGGAGTCGTAGTTCGGCTACGTAGTCCTGTCGTAGTCAGGACAAAAGCTAAACAAGGATGGAAATGGTTGGGGTTTGCCCATCACAGCTGTCCTCCCTTGCGCCCTTCCTTCACAGACAAAGTTGGCATTCCAGTCCTATTGTCAATGCCGCTAGGTCTATTCTGGCCTTTGTGCATAAGGTGGGTCACACCAGCCCCGAATGCCGCCCAGGATGACAAACCTTGGTAGCCCTAGAGTCAGGTTATCCCAGCTGGGCCCCAGTTCTGGAGACTAGAGGTCCGAAATCAAGGGGTTAGCAGGGTTGCTTGCTTCTGGGGGCCGTGAGGTAGAATCTGTCCCGGGCCTCTCTGAGACCTGGTGGTCACTGGCTATGTTAGGCGTTCCCTGGCTTGCAGCTGCCTTACCTTCATCCTCCACCTTTTACACGGTCTTCTCCGTGTATCTTTTCACATAGTTTTCCCTCTGTGTGAATCTCTGTCTCTTCACACTGTGGTGTTTCCACAAGGATGCCAGTCATATCGGATAAGGGGCCCAACCTGATCCAGTATGACCTCATCTTAACCAATGACATCTGCAACGACCCTATTTCCAAATAAAGTTACATTCTTGGAGGTCCTGAAGATTAGGACTGCAATATATTAATATTTTGGAGTTGTGGGGGGAACAGTTCAACCCCTAACAGGTCTTCTATGCCTTGTTGCACCTGTTAACAGCTATTGTGACTAACGAGCCCTATTGATAAAAGCAAGCCCTGAGAAGAAAGATGAAATCACACAATCACTGAGGCTGTGACAGGAGGGGAAGCCAAGAACACTGGAATCCCCTGGGCCAGGTTTTCCTGTGGCCACCGTGAGATTGCTGGAGAGGAAATGGTCAGAAAAATAAGGCACAAGGTTGGGCGTGGTGGCTCATGCCTGTAATCCCAACTACTCAGGAGGCTGAGGCATGAGAATCGCTTGGACCCAGGAGGCGGAGGTTGCAGTGAGCCCAGATCACGTCACTGTACTCCAGCCTGGGCAAAAGAGTGAGACTCTGTCTGAAAAACAAAAGAAGGCATTAGTATTGAAAGTAACAGGAGGCACCTGGGTAAATGGGGTTGGGGAGGGGAGAAGATAGGGCATTCCTAGATGCCCCTGAAGCAGAGACTTGATTTTCCACCTGCCACTGTGCCCAAGTTTCCCCCCATTCAAGTCCTAGGCTACGGGCAAGCTCAGGTCTGGCCCTGGAATCCTGGCTCTCACCTGGCACTGACATTCCCAGAGAGTCAGTGGCTGTGCAGGGTCTGGATTGGCCACCATTTCCACTCTGAACTCAGAATCAACTCCTCTCTTGCTTCCAGGTAAGAGAAAAACTGAGGCCAAAGTGAATGTCAAAGGCAGGGATATCCGACCTCCATAAACCCTCCCCTACAGGATATTGAGGATAAAGCAGCTTTGCTGCTAGGAGCTGCCTGACCTTCTCCCCACTTTCCAGAACAGGGGCTGCATGTTCCTAGCATACGAAAGGGCATCCAGCCGTCTCAAAATGGTATCAGTGCCTGTTGCTGACTATGCATGGTTATTGTTTTCTCCTGCATTGTACTTCATTCTAGTCCTCAGTCTTCTTAAATTTCTGCACAGCAAACATTAGCCACTTGAATAATTAGAAAAATATAGAAATTAATTTTAACTAGTCATTTATTTCTTCTCATTGCTGTGAGATTGATTTTCTCCAGGTAAAGCTGGAATCATGTCTCTTCCTCGCTCCTAAAACATCCAGAGAGGTATAAACCCATGTTTAGCCTAACATAGAGATGACAGATATGAACATACATACATACATAGCTAGATGGAGGTAAAAATAAGAAATGTATATGTACATGCATTAGCATACACAGATATATTTCCTTTCTCTCTCTGCTGAGAGGGTCCAGAATCAATGGCAGCCCAGTAGCAATAAGCACTAGATCTAAGTGATCATTTAGCACCTAGGTTTGTTTATTATACTATTGTCCAACAGAAGGAACCAGAGCTCATTGGAGAAACAGCTGATTCTAGGACTGGGGCAGGAAATATGCAAGATGAGCCTGGAGCACCTTGTAGCGTCAGAAAGTAAGAAAGTGCTAAAACACACTGACACACAAGCATACACACCATACAATGGTGGGGCCACGACAGAGGGACACAGAAACCAACTGAAAGAGCTCTTAATCGCCAAAGTGGGGGAACCATTTGAACAACAACTTAAGTAAAGTGGTATTAGATTATAACCAAAGTACTAAAAACATTCATGAGTTCATATTGATATAATTAGGTGATTGGAAAAATAAATACACAGAGAAAAAGAAATCTGTGCAGAAGAATTTCAAAAAATGTATATAAATACTCTGCCCTCCAGGAAGTGGAGTATAACTCCCCACTTCTTAAGCGTTGGCTGCACACAGTGACTCCAATTGAGAGACAGTCCACAAAACACCTCATCAATAACCCTCAAAACTGTCAAGTTCACCAAAACCCAGGAGAGTCTGAGAAACTGTCACAGCTCCGAGAAGGCTGAGGAGGCTTGATGACTGAACGTGGTCTTCTGGATGGAATCCTGGACCAGAAAAGGGACATTAGGTTAAACTAAGGAAATCTGATAAAGTGTGGACTTTAGTCAATAGTAATGTACCAATATTGATTCATAATTGTTACAAACGTGCCATGTTAATGTAAGATGTAATAATAAGGGAAATTGAGTGTGGTTGTATCAGTTTGTTCTCATGCTGCTAATAAAGACATACCCAAGACTGGGTAATTTATAAAGAAAACGGGGGCCGGGCGCGGTGGCTCACGCTTGTAATCCCAGCACTTTGGGAGGCCGAGGCAGGCGGATCACGAGGTCAGGAGATCGAGACCACGGTGAAACCCCGTCTCTAATAAAAATACAAAAAAAATTAGCCGGGCGTGGTGGCAGGTGCCTGTAGTCCCAGCTACTCGGAGAGGCTGAGGCAGGAGAATGGCGTGAACCCAGGAGGCGGAGCTTGCAGTGAGCCGAGATCGCGCCACTGCACTCCAGCCTGGGTGACAGAGTGAGACTCTGTCTCAAAAAAAAAAAAAAAAGAAAAGAAAACGAGGTTTAATGGACTCACAGTTCCATGTGGCTGGGGAGGCCTCACAATCATGGTGGAAGGCAAAGGAGGAGCAAGGTCACATCTTACATGGCGGCAGGCAAGAAAAAATGAGAGCCAAGCAGAAGAGGAAACCCCTTATAAAACCATCAGAGACTTATTCACTACCATGAGGACAGTATGGTGGAACCACCCCCATGATTCAATTATCTCCCACTGGGTGTCTCCCAAAATGTGGGAATTAGGGGAGCTACAGTTCAAGATGAGATTTGGGTGGGGACACAGCCAAACCATATCAGTGGGGATATGGGAACTCTCTGTACTATTTTTGCAATGGTTCTGTAAATCTATTCTAAAATTGAGATGTTATTTTAAAAGTTACCTATGTATTTAATATAAATATGCATATATATGGTGATAAAAACAATTGCAATATCAACCCTCTCTCGTGTATCAAATTTTCTCCTTTTTTGAGTAGATTTATGGCTCTCTATTCTGTTCCACTGGTCAGTTTTTCTAACTCTGTACCATTATCATGGTGTCTTAATTCTAACACTTTTTTTTTTTTTTTTTTAAAGATAGAATCTCTGGCCAGGCGCGGTGGCTCACGCTTGTAATCCCAGCACTTTGGGAGGCCAAGGCGGGCGGATCACGAGGTCAGGAGATCGAGACCACGGTGAAACCCCGTCTCTACTAAAAATACAAAAAATTAGCCGGGCGTGGTGGCGGGTGCCTGTAGTCCCAGCTACTCGGAGAGGCTGAGGCAGGAGAATGGTGTGAACCCGGGAGGTGGAGCTTGCAGTGAGCCGAGATTGCGCCACTGCACTCCAGCCTGAGACTCAAAAAAAAAAAAAAAAAAGAATCTCACTCTGTCCCCCAGGCTGGAGTGCAGTGCCGCGATCTTGGCTCACTGAAACCTCTGCCTCCCAGGCTCAAGGGATTCTCCTGCCTCAGCCTCCCAAGTAGCTGGGACTACAGACACGTGCCACTGTGCCTGGCTAATATTTATATTTTTAGTAGAGATGGGGTTTTGCTGTGTTGGCCAGGCTGGTCTGGAACTCCTGACCTCAGGTGATCTGCCCACCTTGGCCTCCCAAAGTGCTGGGATTACAGGCGTGAGCTACCGCACAAAGCCCATTCATTTCTTACACCTTATTTGGAACTTCTCTCACTTTGTCTTCTTCAAGAGTTTTTAACTATTCTTAGACCTCTGCATTTACAATTAAATTTAGAATGAGCATATTACATTTCAGGTGAAAATAAATGAAAATTGCGGAGGAAAAATAACTTCAGAAGCCCCTCGTTGCCCACAAATTCACATATAAACTCAACAGCCTGGCATCAATGCCTTCTACAGCCTAACCTTAATCTACTTTTTCAATCTTTTCTCCTGTGCTCCCCAACAACCCCTGTCCTGTGCTCCAGGAAAACTGGAATATTTAATATTTCCAAAAAGACCTCAACTTCTCTAGTCCTCACTTTGGCTTCTAGAGCCTCCTCTACCCAGAAGGCCCTTTGCCTCTGCTTATGGAGTTTTGTACTCTTCTTCTGTCTGCTTTTTGGCGGCAGCTCACACACCACCTCTTCCATGAAGTCTTCCCAGATCCCCAGTGGTTCAGTTGAGAGAACTCCATTAAACCACCAAGCACTCTGAGTCCCTTTCTAAACTAAGTTTCTTGAGGTCTTGCATTTTATTCCCCTTTGTCATGATCCTCCTGTCTCCACCATTTAAAGTATTGCACATAGTTGAGGCTTATTAGGTATTTCGAAATTAACTGTGGCACTTGGATCAGAGTTCTTGGTGCCAGCATACACTTGTCTTCACGGGTAGGACCAACACCATCGTAGGTGCTGGTCTTTTCAGAGAGCTTGCTGGGTGCCAGACACTGTCCTGAACCTTTACAATGTATCCCGTCATATAATCTCCCAAGAAGCCAACAGTAGGTACTACGATTAACTCTATTTTAGAAACAAAGAAATCGAAACTGAGAGCAATGAAACACCTTGCTTAATGTTGCAGAGAAAATAGAAAGGCCAGGGTTCAAATGCAGACTCCTCTCTCAGAAACTTCATCCTACTCCACAGTTTCAGATAACGAGTCTATAAATTTCCCAGCAGCAAGGACTGGATCTTTTTACATTGTTGTACCCGCTGCACCGAGGATCGTTCCAGGAAGAGTAAATGCTCTGCACAAGCTGATGTAAGAATGTGGCCGAACAGGTGTAAAGAACTCAGCACACTGCCTTGCCCATTACAGGCACTAAGTAAATGTTAGGGATCTTAGTGAGCCTACCTGTTCTGCTGTCCTTCCTTCTGCCCCCTCCCTACCCTGCCTGGGCTCTTCCATTGCCCATCCCACTCCCCCTTGTGTGAAAGGTGTGGCTTAGGTATTGGACAAAGCGGATAGAGAATCTTTCCACCATCACAGAACATTCTATTGGACCAGACTGCAACATCGGCATCGCCTGAGACTTCATTAAAAATGGAAGGCTTCATACTGTCCACCGAGCATCAGAATCTGCACCTGCTGATGCACATTATCTTTATTCTTAATTTTGCAAGTGGATATAAATATACATAGTCAGCCTCCTGTGTCCATGGTTCTGCATCTGTGGATTCAACCAACTGCACATCAAAAACATTCCAGAAAAAAAAATCCACAAAGTTCCAAAAAGCAAAACTTAAATTTTCTTCACACCAAGTACTACATTGAACCCACATGAATGAAGTGATGCACAGGCATTGTGTTAGGTATTATAAGTAATCTAGAGATTATTTAAAGTATATAGGAAGAGGTGAGTAAGTTATATGCAAACACTAAGCCATTTATGTCAGGGACTTGAGCATCCTTGGATTCTGGTATTTGCAGGGCATCCTGGAACCAATCCCCCATGGATACTAAGGGTCAACTCTAGCTAATTTTAGAATTATTTTTAAATTAGCAAGTCAAAACCCCTTGGACAGAGTGTTTTAAACAAATCAAATGATATCCTATATCTGGTCTTGCAACACTCTTTATTTTTTTTTTCTGTGAGCTATGTGTTGTGCAGAGTTTTCATAAATCTAGCAGTTCAAGGGATCTATAGCATTAGGGAATCATTTGACGCAAAGTAAATTTTAAAGGAAGTTCATGGCTGGCCTGATGCCCCACATTGAGCGAATGCCTCAGATCACAGGATATGCATATCAGTTGGTTAAAATATGCAATACACTTGGTATCGATATCCAAAAATATCAAAGGGAGGTTTGCACAAGGAGAGAGCCAAAGCACTGTGGCATGTTTGAGAGGTGAGAGGGCATGCCAGTGGGATCTAATTATAAATCCCAGGCCGCTGAGGTTTTCATGCTTGACACAGAGATTAAAATAACTCAAAAACAAGCAGTCACAGATTTCAGCCAAAAACACGCTGTTCTTTAGTGGAATGATTACTCCAGAGCTTCCAAGAAATTTCAGAAGGTGTGAGCCAGTCCATTCAATTTTCAAACAATTCAAAGAGTGAGTCCTCATACCTATAATCACATGAGGGGATCGTCAGAGCTCAGACCTTTCTTTCCATGTCACGAGATGATCCAGTTTTTTTCTCCATCCTCTTCTTCTCCCCTCAATAATAAATGATAAAAAGTATTCATTGAGCACTTACTAAATGTTCAGCTCTGTGCCTAGCACTTATAAACCTTTAATGCTCACTGAAACCCTAAGAGATAGGAAAGATGATTATTGCTGTGTTACAGATGAGACAGCAGAGGCTCAGAGTAACTTGCACAGGGTCACGCAGCCCTTTCCGCCATCTTCCTCCTTCCTTACTCCTGGCTTCATCAAATGGACTCATCCTTCTTTGCCTCCAGGGGACATCTCATCTCTTGAGTCCCTACATTCTGACTCTTACTTACCTCTACCATGCCATTAAAAGTGTCCTCTCGGCTGGGCGCAGTGGCTCACGCCTGTAATCCCAGCACTTTGGGAGGCCAAGGAGGGTGGATCACTTGAGGGCAGGAGTTCGAGACCAGCCTGGCCAACATGATGAAACCCTGTCTCTACTAAAAATACAAAAAGTAGCCAGACATGGTGGTACACGTCTGTAGTCCCAGCTACTTGGGAGGCTGAGGCAGGAGAATCGCTTAAACCCGGGAGGCGGAGGTTGCAGTGAGCCAGTGAGCCGAGATCGCACCATTGCACTCCAACCTGGGCGACAGAGTGAGCCTCCATGTCGAAAAAACAAAAACAAAAACAAAAACAAACAAACAAACAAACAAAAACAGTGTCTTTTCCAGGGCCCCAGGAACCTGCTAACCACTAACCACCGAATCCAGGGTGCTGGTTCTAGCCTTCTTAGTTTTGTTCTCTCTGCAGTTTCTTTTCCCGAAATCCCCTTTTCCCGTGGCTTTTGCCATCATGTGCCAGGCACGAGGTCTCTGCCCACTGACTATGCTCCCTTCCCACCCCCTACCTGTAGGACGCATCCCAGGCTCCAGTCCTGAGTTGCCCCCTGGTCTCCTTTCTTCAGTACCTTGCTCCCTCTCATACCCAATCCTGCCAACCAAGTGGTTGGCTCGATTCCTGGTTTGCCTTCCTCCTTGCCCATTAGACGTGTCTACATCAGCTGAACCCCAGGCTGTCTAAGAATAAGCATCTATAACTACCCACTGATGATGCCCCACCCAATGGCCCCTTGCTACCAAATTGCCCTGCAGCCACAGTGGACAATTCCATCAAGTGGCCACCTCCTGCCTCAGCCACCTGTGACTATTGTTTTTTTCTTTCTTTTATTTTTCTTGCTGTTCTTTGGGCTTGTTTAGTTCTTTGCAGAAGCATCTCAGAAGTGCCAGGGGTTTACCCTGTCTAAGGACAACCCTCAAAGAAGGGAATCATTAGATAAATATTCCATCTTTTTCATCCTTTGATTGGGCAATTTTGGTTTTTTTGTTTTTGTTTTTGTTGTTTTGAGACAGGGTCTCTGTCACCCGTCACCCAGGCTGGAGTGCAATGGTGCAATCTTAGCTCACTGAAACCTTGAATTTCTGGGCTCAAGTGATCCTCCCACCTCAGGCTCCCAAGTAGTGGGACTAGGGACTACAGGCACATGCCACCACACTTAGCTAACTTCAAAATTTGTCTTGTAGAGATGAGGTCTTGCTATGTTGCCCAGGTTGGTCTCTAACTTCTGGCTTCAGGGGATCCCCCCGGCTCAGCCTCCCAAAGTGCTGGGATTACAGGTGTGAGCCACTGCACCTGGCCTGATTTGGCCCTTCTGAAGTTTATTTTATTGAGTTGCTTGGAGGGTCCCCAGTGAGATTCAGCCCTGTATGCCCACAGCATAACCTCTCATTCGCCACCCTTTATTGAGTTTTCTCCCTCCCAATTCACTCTCTTTGTGCTTCCCAAGGTAAACTCACAAATCCGGTTATACACAAACACTTTTCTGCCTCGAGAAGAATCCAAAATAAGATACCAAGCACAAATCATTTTTTTCCTGCTGGATTCTTTGCTGAGGCCTGTGATTTTTCTAAGCCTCCCAGACATCAGGGTTCCAAGCTTAGACACATTCTGTATTCTTTTGCTCCATCCCCTTCACCCCTCTGAGTGTTTGTGACTCATGGCTTTCAAATGTCTAATATTTCCATTATTCCATTCTTCCCAGCCTGGTGCAGGTCCTTACAACCTCACACTGTGATGACCCCACCACCACCACCGTTGCTCACACCATCCCATCTGCCAGAAATGCTTTTCGGACTTTGCTGGGCTTGTCCTTGCAGAGTGCCTCTTGTGTGCCCTGCCTTGTCCCAGGCGGGTACTTCAGACTCCTGGGATGACCTGCCTTCCCACCCCACCCCCACGATGGCTGTCTTCTCAGAACTTCCCTTACATTATCAGGCACTCCATTAATCTGACATTGAGATATACTGTCTTTCACCAGTGGTTGTTAAGATGTGTACATTTCTGGCTCCTCCCATTAATTTTAAGTGTTCTGGGATCAACGAATATATCACATATGCTTTCTTGCTTGCCTTTTTTTTGTTTTTAATCCTCTCAACAGGGGCTCAGTCAACACTGGCTGGTTTAATTTGATTGATGATGTTAAATTGCCAACAAAGCGAATGCAGGTAAATCGTGCTCTTGAATGTGGACAAACGGATTCCTTCCCCAGACTGTGCTGAATCAATTTCCAGACGGCTCACCCGCAAAGCCCTAACCAAAAGCCTGGTATTACAGCAAGCCGCCCAAGCCGGTGGAATTAATTAGCCTGCACCTACGTGCCAACATCATTCTACCAGTCAATACTCTTGATGGTCTGTGATATAAAAAGGATAGTGTCTGTCCTAGAGGTGCTATGAAGAATGTGAATTGGTAGCTTTCTGTCTCTAGATTGAACAGTGGTGACTACTCATTCATTTGTTCAACAAACATCTATTTCGCATCTGGTAAGCTCCAGGTACTGTGCTAGGCACTGGGGATATAATAACAAAGGTGAGAGTCAAAGGCTCTTTTTTGTGGGGAGATGGAATAAATAAGTAAACAACTAAATTAAATTATTGCAGAGTGTGGTAAGAACAAGGGAAGACATAAACCTATGCTATATTAGAGGGAAAAGAGGCTTCTTGAAGAAGGGGTAACTTATGAAACTGATCAAAACTAGATCATCCGACACTGGTACATACACACCCATCACACCCATATAAGTGACAGAGAGGCAGGTGATGTTAAAGGAAAATCTGGCCAGATGTGGTGGCTCACACCTGTAATCCCAGCACTTTGGGAGGCTGAGGTGGGCAGATCACCAGGTCAGGAGTTTGACACCATCGTGGCCAACATGGTGAAACCTGTTTCTACTAAAAATACAAAAAATTAGCCAGGCATGGTGGTGGGTGCATGCCTGTAGACCCAGCTACTCAGGAAGCTGAGGCAGGAGAATCCCTTGAACCCAGGAGGCGGAAGTTGCAGTTAGCCCAGATCATGCCACCGCACTCCAGCCTGGGCGAAAGAGTGAGACTCTGTCTCAAAAATAAATAAATAAATAAAAGGCTTCATTGGGCTGAATTCACTGATACACTCACCCAGGTTTGGGCTTTGGAGTTGGCATGAATAATCTACAATGGCTAAGTCAGACTTGACTTAATAGAGACCTAAAGTTAAAGTTCCACCACCCAGAAGCAGCTGGCTTAGAGGGCGGTGAAATGGTTGCTTAAAATTCATTTACAGGGTTAGCCTGGAGACGACACTCCGCGGGCTTCAAGTGTTGGCCTACAGGATTCAGTTATGTCTTTTAAAAGCTGCTAACATTTGGAGTTGTCTCCTTCAAAACTAGAAAGTGTACATCTAGAGGCCAGCTGCGGTGGCTCACGCCTGTAATCTCAGCACTTTGGGAGGCCAAGGCAGGTGGATCAGGTGGTCAGGAGTTCAAGACCAGCCTGGCCAAAATGGTGAAACTCCATCTCTACTAAAAATACAAAAATTAGCCAGGCATGGTGGTGGGCGCCTGTAATCCCAGCTACTTGGGAGGCTGAGGCAGGAGAATCACCTGAACCTGAGAGATAGAGGTTGCAGTAAGCTGAGATCATGCCACCGCACTCTAACCTGTGTGACAGAGCAAGACTCTGTCTCATAAAGAAAAAAAAAGAAAGTGTACATCTAGAAAACAGAGGATGAAGGAGTAGCTACTCTCACTTACACCTAAGAACACACTTGAAGAACTCTTGCTGCCCATCCCTATTGTGTCTGAAATTGGTGGGTTCTTGGTCTCCCTGACTTCAAGAATGAATCCATGAACCCTCGCAATGAGTGTTACAGTTCTTAAAGGCAGCGTGTCCAGAGTTTGTTCCTTCTGATGTTCAGATGCGTTTGGAGTTTCTACCTTCTGGTGGGTTCGTGGTCTCGCTGGCTCAGGAGTGAAGCTGCAGACCTTTGCAGTGAGTGTTACAGCTCTTAAGGCGGGGCGTCTGGAGTTGTTTGCTCCTCACAGAGGGTTCGTGGTCTCGCCGGCTTCAGGAGTGAAGCCGCAAACCTTTGTGGTGAGCGTTACAACTCATAAAGGCACTGGGGACCCAAAGAGTGAACAGTAGCAAGATTTACTGCAAAGAATGAAACAACAAACCTTCCACGCTATGGAACAGGCCCGCCGGTTCTCGCTATTGGTTTGGGCAGCCCGCTTTTATTCTCTTATCTGGCCCCACCCACATGCTGCTGATTGGTCCATTTTACAGAGAGCCAATTGGTCTGTTTTACAGAGAGCTGACTGGTCCATTTTGACAGGGTTGCTGATTGGTGCATTTACAATCCCTTAGCTAGACACAAAAGTTCTCCATGTCCCCACTAGATTAGCTACATACAGAGTGTCGACTGGTGTATTTACAAACCCTGAGCTAGACACAGAGTGCTGATTGGTGCATTTACAAACCTTGAGCTAGATACAGAGTGCTGATTGGTGTATTCACAATCACTTAGCTAGACATAAAGATTCTCCAAGTCCCCACCAGACTAACTAGTTACAGAGTGCCCATTGGTGCATTCACAAACCCTGAGCTAGACACAGGGTGCTGATTGGTGTGTTTATAAACCTTGAGCTAGATATAGAGTGCTGATTGGTGTATTTACAATCCCTTAGCTAGACATAAAGATTCTCCAAGTCCCCACCAGACTCAGGAGTCCAGCTGGCTTCACCCAATGGATCCCAGATGGGAGCCGCAGGTGGAGCTGCCTGCCAGTCCCGCACTGTGTGCCCACACTCCTCAGCCCTTGGGTGGTCGATGGGACTGGGCGCAGTGGAGCAGGGGGTGGTGCTCATCAGGGAGGCTCGGGCCACACAGAAGCCCATGGCGGTGGGGAGAGGTTCAGGCATGGCGGGTTGCATGTCCCAAGCCCTGCCCCACGGTGAGGCAGCTAAGGCCCCGCGAGAAGTGGAGCACAGCAGCTGCTGGCCCAGGTGCTAAGCCCCTCACTGCCCGGGGCTTGCAGGCCAGGGGCCGCTCCTAGTGCGGGGCCCTCCAAGCCCGCACCCACCCGGAACTGGCACTGGCCCGCAAGCGGAGCGCGCAGCCCCGGTTCCCGCCTGCGCCTATCCCTCCACACCTCCCTGCAAGCTGAGGGAGCCGGCTCCGGCCTTGGCCAGCCCAGGAAGGGGCTTCCACAGTGCAGCGGTGGGATGAAGGGTTTCGCAAGCGTGGCCAGAGTGGGCGCCAAGGCCGAGGAGGCGCCGAGAGTGAGCAAGGGCTACAAGGGCTGCCAGCATGCTGTCATCTCTCACTATGACCTTGGATTTGGGAGTTTGAATATTCTAGTGCCTAAGGTGGGGACTGTTTCTACCAGGGAATTGTACTACCATGGTCATGGTTCTGATAAATTGGAAGCTAAGGCTTCCCTCAGGCCATCTGGGGATACTTATGTCACTGATCCAGCAGGCACAGAAGGAAAGACAAATATCTTTCCTTTTGGCCACCCAACACCTGAACCTTCTTCCTATATCTCTAGGGTACAAGCAGATGACCTGGGCTCAGCCATATAAAAACACTCAGCCCCTTGCCAGGCGTGGTGGCTCATGCCTGTAATTCCAGCACTTTGGGAGGCTGAGGCAGGAGAATCTCTTGAACCCGGGAGGCAGAGGTTGCAGTGAGCTGAGACGGCACCACTGCACTCCAGCCTGGGCAATAGAGCAAGACTCAGCCTCAAAAATGAAAAAATAAAAACTAAAAACACTCAGTCCTAATTCGAATGGAACATGAGTTGCCCCACCTCTAGTGGCATAGGATAGAGTTCCTGGAGCAGGTGCAGCAGTGCTACTGGCAGTCTGAAGGATTCAGTGCTGGAGAGGTGGGAGGAGCAGCAGCAGCATCTACAGTTCAGAGAACCAGTCTTCCCTGTAATTCAGAGAGATGCCACTCTCCTCCTCATAAATCATTTTACCGCTAGAGTTGATTCCTATGGCCGGCGACTGACAACTCTTACTGAAGCTGTTGTACTGTTCTCTATTTCTCTGTTTTTGAAGTATTTCATAATAAAGAATCATTTTACTGCTAGAGTTGATTCCTATGGCCCGCGACTGACAACTCTTATTGAAGCTGTTGTACTGTTCTCTATTTCTCTGTTTTTGAAGTATTTCATAATAAAGAAAACGAATAAGGAGGAAAGATGCAGGATCATCTTAATAAAAGCAGAAAAAACATGCAATAACATTCAACATTCATAAATAACAGTAACAGGCTGGGCGCAGTGGCTCACGTATGTAATCTCAGCACTTTGGGAGACCGAGGCGGGTGGATCACAAGGTCAGGAGTTCGAGACCAGCCTGGCCAATATGGTGAAACCCCGACTTTACTAAAAATACAAAAGGGTGGCTGGGCACGGTGTCTCACGCCTGTAATCTCAGCACTTTGGGAGGCCGAGGCGGGCAGATCACGAGGTCAGGGGTTCAAGACCAGCCTGACCAACACAGTGAAACCCCGTCTCTACTAAAATACAAAAAATTAGCCGGGCATGGTGGCAGGCGCCTTTAATCCCAGCTGCTCGGGAGGCTGAGGCAGGAGAATCGCTTGAACCCGGGAGGCGGAGGTTGCAGTGAGCTGAGACTGCACCACTGCACTCCAGCCTGGGCGACAGAGGGAGGAGACTACGTCTCAAAAAAAAACACAAATAAACAAAAAAAAACAGTAATAACAAATTCATAGGAAACTAGACTAGCTGCCAACTTCCTTAACGTGATGAACATTTTCTATCAAAACACACAGGAGAAATAATAATGGAAATGTGGAAGCCTTCTCTTTAAGAGCAGAAACAAAGAATGAAAGCCCATTGTCACCATTTCTATTTAACATTGGAGGGCCAGACTGGGTGCGGTGGCTCATGCCTGTAATCCCAGCATTTTGGGAGGCCAAGCTGGATAGATCACTTGACGCCAGGAGTTTGAGACCAGCCTGGCCAGCATGGTGAAATCCTGTCTCTACTAAAAATACAAAAATTAGCCACGTGTGGTGGAAGGCGCCTGTAATCCCAGCTACTCAGGAGGGTGAGGCAGGAGAATCGCTTGAACCCGGGAGGCAGAGGTTGCAGTGAGCTGAGATCGCACCACTGAACTCCAGCCTGGGCAACAGAGCAAGACTCCATCTCAAACAAAAACAAAAAAAAAATCCCATTTACAATAGCAACAAAAGTTATAAAAGGCTTAAGAATAAATCCAGCTGGGTGCAGTGGCTCACACCTGTAATCCTAGCACTTTCGGAGGCCGAGGCGGGCAAATCACTTGAGGCCAGGAGTGTGAGACCAGCCTGGCCAACATGATGAAACCTCTACTAAACCAAAAAATTAGCCAGGCGTGGTGGTGTGCACCTGTAATCCCAGCTACTTGGGAGGCTGAGGCTGAGGCTGAGGCGGAAGGACTGCTTAAGCCAGGAGGTCCACAGAGGCTGCAGTGAGCCATGATGGTGGCATTGCACTCCAGCCTGGGCAACAGAGCCAGACCCTGTGTAAAGAAAAAAAAGTATAGTATTTGTTCAGGGAGAAACAAAGAACCCAGTGGAACAAAATATAACCAGAAAATGACCCATGCCATATGAAAATAATATATGGCAGAGAAGACATTACAGATCAGTGAAAAGAAGTTAGTGGTACTGGCCTAATTAGTTACCCAAATGGGAGAAAATAGTTTGATCCTTTCTTCATAGCATACAAAAAAATAAATTATAGGTGAATTGAAGACCTAAATGTGGAGGCAAAACTCCAAAACGGGTTTTGGAAAACTATATAGGGGAAAATATATAGGGGATTTTCTTTATGGCAGAATAGAAAAGAGTTTCTCAAATAAGACACAAAAAGGACACACTATGAAATTATTTTAGAAACTTCTTACCAAAAGAAAGAAAGGAAACAAGAAGGAAAATTTAAAAGCCATAACAACAGTGAAAATAAAGCCACAGACTTTAAGATTCATTTTCAGAAAATTTTTTTTAAAGTCCTATAAAATCAAGAAGAAAATAACAAACAACCCAAGTGGAAAATGGGCAAAGGATATTAAAAGGAAACTCACAGAATGGTCAAGGGCATGTGAGAAGAGGCTCCAAACTCATTAACAGGGAAATGAAACTTAAAACAACCCGGAAAGACCACTTTATATCCCTCAGCTTGGCAGGAGCTTGAAGGACTGACAATGGCAAGTGTTGGCAAGGACACGCAGAAATGGGAACTCACACACACTGCTGGCCAGAGTGTAAATTACTACAGTCACTTCGAAGAACAATTTGGCCATAGCTAGTAAAATCCGTGGTGAACAAATCCTTCAGTCCACCAGTTCTGCTTCCGGATATACACCATAAGCTCACACACTTGCCCAAAACAGCGTAAACAACAATGCCCATTGTAACTCTGTGTGTAATAGCAAAAAACTGCAAACAACTCAAATATTCATCAACAGAAGGCCAGAGAAACAAGTTGCATGCAGTTGGAAAAAAAAAAAAAGAATGAGAGCCACATATATCACTATGGATAAATTTCAAAAACAAATTTGAAAGCATGCTGAAGTTTTTGTTTTGTTTTCTTTTGTTTTGTTTGGAGACTGAGTCTCACTCTGTCTCCCAGGCTGGGGTGTAGTGGCGCGATCCCGGCTGACCGCAATCGTTGCCTCCCAGGTGCAAGCAATCCTCCCACCTCAGCCTCCTGCATAGCTGGGACTACAGGCACGCACCACCACACCTTGTTGCTACTTTTTTGGTTTTTGTTTTTTTGTTTTGTTTTGTTTTGAAATGGAATTTCACTCTTGTTGCCCAGGCTGAAGAGCAATGGCGCAATCTCGGCTCACCGCAATCTCCACCTCCTGGGTTCAAGCAATTCTCCTGCCTCAGCCTTCTGAGTAGCTGGGATTACAGGCACCCACCACCATGCCCAGCTAATTTTTGTATTTTTAGTAGAGATGGGGTTTATCCAGGTTGGTCAGGCTAGTCTCGAACTCCCAACCTCAGGTGATCCACCCGCCTCGGCCTCCCAAAGTATTGGGATTACAGGCATACGCCACCACGCCTGGCCAAGTTTTTTTTGTTTTTGTTTTTGTTTTTTTTTTGGTGGAGACTGGGTTTCACCATGTTGATGGCTTTCTCAAAATCTTAAACACAGAGTTGCCCTATATCACCTTATGACCCAGCAATTCCACTTCTGGCTATACATCTAAGAGAACTGCAAACATACATTTACACAAAAAATTGTACACAAATGTTCATGGGAGCATTATTCATAAAAGCCAAAAAGTGGATATAACCCAAACGCTCTTCAATTGACAAATGGATAAACAGAATGTGGTATCTCCATACATTGGAATGTTGCTTGGCAATAAAAAGGAATGAAGTACTGATCCACGCTACAACAGGGATAAACCTTGAAAACACACTCAGTGAAATAAGCCAGACACAAAGGACAACAGAGTGTATGATTCCATGTACATAAAATGTGCAGAGTAGGCAAGTCCATAGACACCGAGAGTAGATGAGTGGTTGCCTAGGGCTGGGGAAGAAGGGATCAATGGGGAGTGACTGCTAATAGATGCACAGTTTCTTTTAGGGAATGAAGAAATCTTCTGAAATTAGATAGTGGTGATAGTTGCATAACTCTGTGAATACAGTAAAAGTACTGAAATGTACACTGTACAAGGGTCAATTTTATGGCACATCAATTATACCTCAATTAAAAACACACAAACACATTGAGAATCTTATGTTAAAGTGTGTGACCTGCTCTGCCCATTTCTATGTCACCTCCACCATTTGCCCCTAGGAGGAGGTTCAGGACAGCACAATGGGAGTGTGAGCTGGACACTGTTCAAATGCTCACCCTCCTACAAAGACCCTGAGGAAATGAAGCTGGAGCCCAGTGTCAGAAATCCAGTTTTATAGGCTGCAGTGTGGTCATCAAGAATGTTTGCCCCGTCTCCTGTAGCCAAGCAAATGTTGAATTGTAGGAAACAAGTGAGCTTTGGAGTGGCATATGATGGTTTAAAATGTTATTCCAAATTTTATTTTATTATTTTATTTTATTTTTTGAGACAGAGTCTTGCTCTGTCGCCCAGGCTGGAGTGCAGTGGCATGATCTCGGCTCACTGCAGCCTCTGCCTGCCGGGTTCAAGCGATTCTCATGACTCAGCCTCCTGAGTAGTTGGGACTACAGGCATGCACCACCATGACTGGCTAATTTTTTTTTTGTATTTTTAGTAGAGACAGGGTTTCACCATGTTGGCCAGCCTGGTCTTGAACTCCTGGCCTCAAGTGATCCACCCACCTCGGCCTCTGCAAGTGCTGGGATTACAGTTGTGAGCCACCATGCCTAGCGTAAATGTTACTCCATATTTTAGATCTGCTTAACTACTCTGAATTTACTTATAAGACTGCTATAGTCATGTCACAAAATGATGGTAGTCTCTTGATAAGCAGTCGTTTTCATTCATTTTGTAAGCAGATCTGAATGCTGTAGTATTTCAAATGTCTAAAATATTTGTAAATAAAAATATGAGGCCGGGTGCAGTGGCTCATACCTGTAATCCCCGCACTTTGGGAGGCTGAAGTGGGAGGATAACTTGAGCCTGGGAAATCAAAGCTGCAGTGAGCCCTTATCATGCCAGTGCACTCCAACCTGGGCAACACAGTAAGACCCTGAGAGAGAAAGAGAGAGAGAGAAACAGAGGGAAGGAAGGAGGGAGGGAGGGAAGGAAGAAAGGAAGGAAGGAAGGAAGGAAGGAAGGGAGGAAGGGAGGGAGGGAGGGAGGGAGGGAGGGAGGGAGGGAGGGAAAGGAAAGGAAGGAAGGAAAGAAAGAAAGGGAGAGAGGGAGACAGACAGATGGGTGGCTGGGCGAGGTGGCTCACACCTGTAATCCCAGCACTTTGGGAGGCCAAGGCGGGTGGATCATCTGAGGTCAGGAGTTCAAGACCAACCTGACCAACATGGTGAAACCCCATCTCTACTAAAAATACAAAAAGTACCTGGGTGTGGTGGCAGGTGCCTGTAATCCCAGCTACTCAGAAGGCTGAGGCAGGAGAATCACTTGAACCCAGGAGGCGAAGATTGCAGTGAGCTGACATCAGGCCATTGCACTGCAGCCTGGGCAACAAGAGTGAAACTCTGAATCAAAAAAAAAAAAAAAAGATGGGATTATTCATTTTTATAAAATATTTAACCCAACAAATCTAAAATATCATTTCAGCATGTAAACAATACAGATGGTCCCCAATTTAACCATGGTTCCATTAAAGGATTTTTTGACTTTAATAATGGATTTATCAGAACATAACCTCATCATAAGTTGAGGAACATCTGTATAAAAATATATTAATGAGATACTCTACATTCATTATCCTTTGCATACCAAGTCTTCAACATACCATATGGATTTTGCACTTCCCACACATCTCAATATGGACCAGTCACATCACATGCCCCCTGCCAGATGCAGCTAATGGCTTCCACATCGGACAGCTCCACACTAGAATGACAGTAAGGCACAGAACCAGACTCAGTCCCCCGGCTTCCAGCTCACAATCAGCCACTTATAGCCATGGGAGCTTTGGAGAGTGCCTTAATAGTTATGAATCTAGGCTAGGAGTCGTGGCTCATGCCTGTAATCCCAACTCTTTAGGAGGCCAAGATGGGCAGATAGCTTGAGGCTTTTTTTTTCTTTTAAGATGGAGTCTCGCTCTGTTGCCAGGCTGGGGTGCAGTGGCAGGATCTCAGCTCACTGCAACCTCCACCTCCTGGGTTCAAGGGATTCTCCTGCCTCAGCCTCCCGAGTAGCTGGGACTACAGGCACGCACCACCATGCCCAGCTAATTTTTGTATTTTTAGTAGAAACAGGGTTTCACCATGTTGGCCAGGATGGTCTCGATCTCTTGACCTCGTGATTCACCCACCTCAGCATTTCAAAGTGTTGAGATTACAGGCATGAGCCACCACGCCCAGCCAGCTTGACGCTTGATTCCAAGAATTCAAGACCAGCCTGGGCAACATGGCCCAAACCCTGTCTCCACTGGAAAAAAAAATTAGCCAGGCGTGGCGACATATGCCTGCAGTCCCAGCTACCCCAGAGGCTGAGGTGGGAGGATCATTGAACCCCCAAAAGTCAAGGCTGCAGTGATCCAAGATTGCATCACTGCACTCCAGTCTGAGCGACTGGATCTATAGGTTCTGAATCTATAGGTTCTAGCCCTGGGAAATTCTGGATTAAATGGAGTTAACAGTTCACTTGCCTCAGGAGAGATAATGTAAAACTAGAAAGGCCCGTGCCATTGTGATGTTTAATTGAATCTACTTATCAAAACAGTGCCCAAATGCAGTATGTTCAAAAACCTTATAGCGTTAGGTAATAATAACCATAGACAAGATAAAAAATATGGGCTGGGGCCGGGCGCGGTGGCTCACGCTTGTAATCCCAGCACTTTGGGAGGCCGAGGTGGGCGGATCACGAGGTCAGGAGATCGAGACCACGGTGAAACCCCGTCTCTACTAAAAAAAAAATACAAAAAATTAGCCGGGCGTGGTGGCGGGCGCCTGTAGTCCCAGCTACTCGGAGAGGCTGAGGCAGGAGAATGGCGTGAACCCGGGAGGCGGAGCTTGCAGTGAGCCGAGATCGCGCCACTGCACTCCAGCCTGGGTGACAGAGCGAGACTCCATCTCAAAAAAAAAAAAAAAAAAAATATGGGCTGGGTATGGTGGCTCGCACCTATTATCCTAGCATTTTGAGAGGCCAAGGTAGGAGGATTACTTGAGGCCGGGAGTTTGAGACCAACCTAGGCAACATAGCAAGACCCCATCTCTATAAAAAAAAATATAAATATAATATAAAGATATATATGCTATATATATACATATATTTCTACATGTTAACTTGGGGTGAGGGGTGCAGGGAGGGTGGAAAGGAGAAAGTCATAATATTAAGCATCAGTAGGCCAGGCACGGTAGCTCACACCTGTAATCCCAACACTTTGGGAGGCCGAAGCAGACAGATCACGAGGTCAGGAGATCGAGACCATCCTGGCTAACACGGTGAAACCCCGTCTCTACTAAAAATACAAAAAATTAGCCGGGCGTGTGGCAGGCGCCTGTGGTCCGAGCTACTCGGGAGGCCGAGGCAGGAGAACGGTGTGAACTCTGGAGGCGGAGCTTGCAGTGAGCCAACATCGTGCCACTGCACTCCAGCCTGGGCAACAGAGTGAGACTCTGTCTCAAAAAAAAATAATAATAATAAGCGGGGTGTGGTGGCTCACACCTGTAATCCCAGCACTTTGGGAGGCCGAGGTGGATGGATCATGAGGTCAGGAGTTCAAGACCAGCCTGGCCAGCATGGTGAAACCTCGTCTCTACTAAAAATACAAAAAATTAGCCAGGCATAGTGGCGCACGCCTGTAGTCCCAGCTACTCAGGAGGCCGAGGCAGGAGAATCACTTGAACCCGGGAGGCAGAGGTGGCGGAGGGGGCAGTGAGCCGAGATCACACCACTGCACTCCAGCCCGGGTGACAGAGCAAGACTCCATCTCAAAAAATAATAATAATAATAATTAAGCATCAGTAAACAACTCTAGAGCCAGGCACCGTGACTCACTCCTGTGATCCCAGCTTTTCAAGAGGCCAAGGCAAGAGGATCACTTGAGGCCAGGAGTTCAAGACCAGCCTTGGCAACATAGTGAGACTCTCCCATCTCTAAAACAACAACAACAAAAAGTTAATTAAAAATTAAAAGAAAAGAAAACTCCATAGCCATCTTCTCCAGGAAAACAAGTCCCAAAGCCACTTGCCACTGATGCAGAGGTACGCAGAACCCGAGGAACACGGAGTCATAGTAGCTCTGCAAATTGATTTTATTCCAGGCTAAAAGATGCTATTTCTCAAAGAAATGAGCTTGGAGTGTCTCTGTTCATGAATTCATTTTTCAGGGGTGGGGTGATTTCAAGAGCCCAGGCTGTTTCCTGACCGTGCACACTGAGCCAGCCTGGAAGCCTCAGGCCCAGCCAGGCTGACCACAAGCCAGACCTGGAGTAAGCTTCATCCCACACTTCCTGTCGGTCCAGTCTGCCTGAGTTTCCTGGTGACCCTTCCCTGCACCCAGCCAATTCAAAGGCCTGGCAAGGCCTGGTGCCAGCCAAGAAAATCTGAGGCGGCCAGATTTAGTATTTCAAATCTCTAAACCTTCAGACCTCTGTGCTTGGCTTACATATGTGAAAGTTAAAACAAGGATGTATGTCGCGGTGGTGATTATAATTCAAGTAAGCAAAGATCCCTGCATGACCAGCCTTCGAATGTCAGCCCATGCTGAAGTTAACACATTTAACTCACAGAACAAAATAGTTAAAATGAGGAGTGGATGCAAAATGGTACTGCCATTCTAGAAAACAGTTTGGCAGTTTCTTATAAAGTTAAACGTATGCTTACCACAAGACCCAGGAATCACCCTCCTGGGTATTTATCCCAGAGAGATGAAAATTTATGTTCATATAAAATATTGTACACAAATAATTATAACAGCTTTATTTGTAATAGTTCATATATGAATCAGGATTCTCCAAAGAAATAGGACCAATAGAAGAGAGATACATACATAATAAATCATATATATAAATGATATATATAAGAAGCTATATATATATATACACAAACACATACATATATTGTGATAACCTACCTTGTTTTAAACTGAGTGACTCTCCTAGCAGAGAGAGTCAGACAGACGCCATTTTAGTTTCTTCATTCACAGCCCCCTTTATTCCCCTTAAGGGAATAACTAGTGCAAGCTGACTCTAAGCACATCCAGTAATGCACGTGCTGCTAAGATATTGAGGCAGGCTGTACCAGCAGCTCCTGGGAATGTGCTTGGTGGAAGGTACCTAAAAGCCCCTGCATTTATCTCTTAGTGATAGTTTAAGCCCCTGGACCTGGAACTGTTTATCTTTTGTAACTGCTTCTATAACCAATTAATTTTTCAACTTTTTGCCTGTTCTGCTTCTGTAAAACTGCTTCAGGCAAACTCCCCCTCCGCTATTTAGACCATAGTGTAAAAGAGAATCTAGCCCCTTCTTCGGGGCCGAGAGAATTTTGAGTGCTAGCTGTCTCTCGGTTGCCGGCTAATAAAGGACTCCATAATTTGTCTCAAACTGTGGCCTTTCTCTATAACTCGCTTGGTTACAACACTATCTCTCAGGGATCTCCAAAGAAATAGAACCTATAGGATATATCTATCTATAATAAATCATTGCCAGGCATGGTGGCTCACCCAGTACTTTGGGAGGCCAAGGCAGGAGGATCACTTGAGTCCAGGAGTTTGAGGCCGCCTGAGCAACATAGTGAGACCCTGTCTCTACAAAAAAAAAATTTTTTTTTAATTAGCCAGGTTGAGCCAGGCACGGTGGCTCATGCCTGTAATCCTAGCACTTTGGGTGGCCGAGGCAGCAGATCGCTTTGAGCTCAGGAGATCAAGACTAGCCTGGGCAACATGGTGAAACTCTGTCTCTAGAAAAAACACAAAAATTAGCCAAGCATGGTGCCACATACCTGTGGTCTCAGCTACTCAGGAGGCTAAGGCTGGAGAATTTCTTGAACTGGGAGGTGAAGGTTGCAGTGAGCCAAGATCATGCCACTGCACTCCAGCCTGGGTGGCAAAGTGAGACCCTAGCTCAAAAAAAAAAAAAAAAAAATTGTCCAGGTGTGCTGGCGCACACCTGTGGTCCCAGCTACTCAGGAGACTGAGGTGGGAGCATTGCTTGAGCCCAGGAGTTTGAGGCTGCAGTGAGCCATGATCACACCATTGTACTCAAGCCTTGGTGACAGAGCAAGAACCTGCCTCAAAAAAAAAAAAAACAGACATAGGGATAAGAAATTATATATATTGATCTATATAGATAAATGATATGTATATAATAAATCATACATATATAAAATATATACATTTATTACAAAGAATTGGCTCACATGATTATGGAGGTTGACAAATCCTAAGACGTGCAGTCAGCCAAGCTGAAGACCAAGGAGGATCGATGGTGTTGTTCCAGTGCCAAGGCCAGCAGGCTGGATACCCGGGAAGAGCCGATGTTTCAGTTCCAGTCCAAAGGCAGGAAAAAAACTGATGTCTCAGCTCAAACGCAGTCAGGCAGGAGGAATTCTCTGTTATTCAGGAAAGATAGTCTATTTGTTCTATTCAGGCCTTCAACTGATTGGATGAGGCCCACCCACCTTAGGGAGGGCAGTGGGCTTTATTCGGCCTATTGACTCAGATGTTAAACTCACCCAAAATCACCCTTACAGAAACATCCAGAATATTGTTTGATCAACTATCAGGGCACCCCATAGCCCAGTGAAGTTGACACATAAAATTAACCATCACAAGCCAAAAATTAGAAACAAGCCAAATGTTCCTCAACAAGTAAACAGATAAACACATGATGGTCTATCCATTCAACCAAGTAACTCAGCAATAAAAGGTAATGAACAATTGATCCAGGCAACGATGTGGCTGGGTCTCAGGGCTTTTTGCTGAGTAGAAAAAGCGAATCTCAAAAGGCCACATACCATCTGATTCCATTTATATAACATTCTTTTTTTTTTCTTTTTCTTTTTTTTTGAGACGGAGTCTCGCTCTGTCACCCAGGCTGGAGTGCAGTGGCACGATCTCGGCTCACTGCAACCTCCACCTCCTGGGTTCAAGCAATTCTTATGCTTCAGCCTCCCGAGTAGCTGGGACTACAGGCGCCTGCCACCACACCCAGTTAATTTTTGTATTTTTAGTAGAGACGGGGTTTCACCGTGTTGGCCAGGATGGTCTCGATCTCTTGACCTCATGATCCGCCCGCCTCAGCCTCCCAAAGTGCTAGTATTACAGGCGTGAGCCAATGTGCACAGCCAACATTTTGTTTTGTTTTGTTTTGTTATGTTATGTTTTGAGATGGAGTCTTGCTCTATAGCCCAGGCTGGAGTACAGCAGCACGATCTCAGCTCACTGCAACCTCTGCCTCCCTGGTTCAAGTGATTCTAGGACCCTGGCCTCCAGCGTAGCTGGTATTACAGGCATGCATCACCATGCCTGGCTAATTTTTGTATTTTTAGTAGAGACAGGGTTTCAACACGTTAGCCAGGCTGGTCTTGAACTCTTGACCTCAAGTGATCTGCCTGCCTTGGCCTCCCAAAGTGCTGGGATTACAGGCATGAGCCACTGTACCTGGCCTTATATACATTCTTGAAGTGACAAAACTATAGAATTGGAGAATAGATCAGCGGTTCCAGGGGTTACAGTTGGAGGAAGAATGTGACTGAGGGGTAACAGGAATAAATTTCTTCTTTTTTTTTTTTTTTTTTTGAGACTGAGTCTTGCTCTGTCGCCCAGGCTGGAGTGCAGTGGCATGATCTCAGCTCACTGAGACCTCTGTCTCCCAGGCTCGAGCAGTCCTCCCACATCAGCCGCCCTCATGGCTGGGATTGCAGGAGGAGTGTGCCACCTGAACGCTCAGCTAATTTTTGTATTTTTTTTTTTTTTTTTTTTTTTTTGAGATGGAGTCTTTCTCTGTCCCCCAGGCTGGAGTGCAGTGGTGCGATCTCGGCTCACTGCAAGCTCCGCCTCCCGGGTTCACGCCATTCTCCTGCCTCAGCCTCCAGAGTAGCTGGGACTACAGGCGCCCGCCAACACGTCCGGCTAATTTTTTGTATTTTTAGTAGAGACGGGGTTTCACCGTGTTAGCCAGGATGGTCTCGATCTCCTGACCTTGTGATCCTGCCCGCCTCGGCCTCCCAAAGTGCTGGGATTACAGGCTTGAGCCACCGCGCCCGGCTAATTTTTGTATTTTTTGTAGAGATGGAGTTTCATCATGTTGCCCAGGCTGGTCTCAAACTTCGGAGCTCAAGTGATCCACCTGCTTCGGCCTCCCAAAGTGCTAGGATTACAGGCATGAGGCACCATGCCCAGCCCCAGGAAGAAATTTCTTAGTGGTGATGGAATACTTCTGTATTCTTATTGTGGGGATGGTTTCTTGAATCTATGCATGTGATAAAATTTCATAAAACTTGTCCAGGCTCAGTGGCGTGTAATCCCAGCACTTTAAGAGGCCAAAGTGAAAGGATCACTTGAGACCATGAGTTTGAGGTTATAGTGAGCTATGATTGTGCCACTTCTCTCCAGCCTGTCTCAAAACAATTTTTTTCATAGAATTACATACCAAAAGAAAAAGATGAGTGTCTCTTTGGTATATATCTATTATGTTCCCAACACTGCTTTTGGGACTTTACACATATATTACACACAACATGACAGTAACTGGCCAAGTGCGGTGGCTCACACCTATAATCTGAGCACTTTGGGAGGCCAAGGCAGGCAGATCGCTTGAGTACAGGGGTTCGAGAGCAGACTGGGCCATATTGAGACCTTGTTTCTACAGGAAAAAAAAAAAAAAAGATGGTGTGTGCCTGTAGTCCCAGCTACTCGGGAAGCTGAGGTGGGAGGATTGCTTGAGCCTGGGAGGTCAAGGCTGCAGTGAGCCAGCATCGCGTCACTGCACTCCAGCCTCGGCAACCGAGTAAGATTCTGTCTCAAAAAATAAAAATAAAAACAAAAACAAACCAGTCACCTTAGGAATAAATACTATATCCCCACTTTATAATCAAGGAAACACTGAGAGAGTGTAATCACCACCCAGTCACATAGCTGGTAAGTGGCAAAACCAGGATTTAAACCAAGTCTACCTGACTCCAAGGCTTTGGCCCTTTCTCATGTTGCCTGCTAACATACACACAAGCTCCAAAGAATGGGGCCTCCATCCTGCCTGTGATAGATCTTTCTAGCCCTGATGTTGCCTCACACCACAGCGGAGTGTCCTGCACTGTGTTTTCCGCACTCCCTGGATAAACACAGAAAGTCCTGCTCTGTGAAGAGGTCATCGAAATTAGCACAGAGATGAGGCATTGGAGAGCAAACTCCAGGTCACGTCCAGAGGGAGACAGATGGCTCAGCCCAAGGACAGGGTCCTCTTTATACCTCACTTGAATTTAGACAGCAGGCCGGGCATGATGACTCACGCCTGTAATCCCAGCACTTTGGGAAACCGAGGCAGGTGGATCATCTGAGGTTAGGAATTTGAGACCAGCCTGGCCAATATGGCAAAACCCCGTCTCTACCAAAAAAACTAGCCAGGTGTGGTGGCACGCATCTGTAGTCCCAGCTACTCAGGAGACTGAGGCAGGAGAATCCCTTGAACCCGGGAGACGGAGTTTGCAGTGAGCCAAGATCGCTCCATTGCACCCCAGCCTGGGCGACAGAGAGAGTCTCTGTCTCAAGAAAAAAAAAAAAGAATTTAAATGGCAACTAACTTCCCAAGAGTATGTGTCTCTGGGATGCCTCCCCTGACTCCCTCCAGGCTGAGCTGCAGACCCATCTTCCATGCTCCCACATCAGCAAGATTTACCTTAATCAAGGACCTAGTGTATGGCTCTAGAATCACCAATGTATCATTCGTTGATGCAGGAGCCTCTCACAGAACTTGGCCTGGGTAGAAGCACAGTAAGCGTTTGCTGAGTGAATGAATGAACTGCAAGAATCTCATGCAAGGGCTGTGGACTCAAACACCTTCAGAGGCCAGGCAGACACCACCAATGAATGAGGTTGGGGATGGTGATTCGTGGGGAGTGGAGAGGACAGGGGTGGAGTGGGGACATGAGCCGGAGCCACGGGGGTAGCTGCCACTCTGCTTGCCCTCATGCTGCCAAGCAGGAATGTGGCCCATCTATTACCACATCTAATTTTTCAAAAGAAGCCAAAAGCCAGTCTTTTATGATGAGCTCCTGATTTTTTCATGTTGTGGACTAATTTTAAGCTTTTTAAATTAAGTGAGGGCCAAATGAAACACATATGCTAGTTGAATATTGCATATGTGAAACTTCAGGATGTTCCAGCGTTTCTGATGCAGTGACAGTGATTTTCCTGATGACTATGAGACAAAGGTGTCCACAGCAGGCAAAGGAAAGCCAGTTTCACCAGCAGCCGTAAGCCAATTCTATGTGGACGGCCTCCTCTGCTGGCATCCCACTGGGAGGGGCTCTAAGAGCCGGTAACAGCTCTGAAGGCGGGGTTGCAGGGAGGGCAAGGAGGAGGGAACAGATGACCTATGACTGCTGGCTGGCATAGTACGACTCTTGTATAACTTGAATTCTCATGAAACATGCATTTTTGATGGATTATTAGATTATTTTCATCTTTGCACTAGTAGCACAAAGACCGGACAATCCCATGTAATGGACATAAGATAGTGCCACTTGCACCAGACAGAGGGAAGCTAAGACAAGGCTGGACAAGGTCCTGGGAAAGAGGCCACAGGTGGCAAATCCACCCCACCTGAAGGACCTCATCTGGGTGCAGACTTCTACCTCCCACTCTTTGCTTCAATACCGGAGGTCTTTCCTTGTTTTCCTCACCAGACAGTTGTTTTTCTCAAACTAAGGAAATGAGCGCACATCTCAGAGTGGCCCCAGTTCAGATCATCCTCTACCATTCGCTGACTGTGATGAACAGCTTTGGAAGCCCCGTTTGTCTATCTTTCCAACATGACTCATATATGTTGATATCACACATCCTGGATGTGATAGGATGAGGGCACTTCATCTCTTAGGTATTCTTCCCAAAATTCTGCAGTCCCAGTCTAATCATGAGAAGACCAGAAACTGTCACCAGTCAGCGGAGACTAAGGAGACATGGACACTCAACGCAACACGGTGTCCTGGATTAGGTCCAGGAAGGGAAAGAGGCCATTAGTAAGACAACTGCTGAGACCTGAAGAAAGTGTGTAGTCCAGTTGAAAAATCATGGATCAGCCGGGCGCGGTGGCCCACGCTTGTAATCCCAGCACTTTGGGAGGCCGAGGCGGGCGGATCACGAGGTCAGGAGATCGAGACCACGGTGAAACCCCGTCTCTACTAAAAATACAAAAAATTAGCTGGGCGTGGTGGCGGGCGCCTGTAGTCCCAGCTACTCGGAGAGGCTGAGGCAGGAGAATGGCGTGAACCCGGGAGGCGGAGCTTGCAGTGAGCCGAGATCGCGCCACTGCACTCCAGCCTGGGCGACAGAGCGAGACTCCGTCTCAAAAAAAAAAAAAAAAAAGAAAAATCATGGATCTAGGCCAGGCAAGGTGGGAGGTGTGTGCCTGTAGTCCCAGCTACTTGGGAGGCTGAGGTGGGAGAATTGCTTGAGCCTGGGAGATGGAGGTTGCCATGAGCTGAGATTGCACTGCTGCACTCCAGCCTGGGTGACAGAGTAGGATTCTGTCTCAAAAAATAAAAATAAAAGTTAAATAAAAATAAAAATAGTTAAGATGGCAAATTTTATGTTATATATATTTTACCACAATTTTTTTTCTCGCTCTCTTTTTTTTTTTTTTTTTTTTAAGATGGAGTCTCGCTCTGTCGCTCAGGCTGGAGTGCAATGGTGCAATCTTGGCTCACTGCAACCTCCATCTCCCAAGTTCAAGCGATTCTCCCGCCTCAGTCTGCCGAGCGGCTGGCATTACAGGCACCCACCATCATACCCGGCTAATTTTTGTATTTTTAGTAGAGACAGGGTTTCACCATGTTGGCCAGGCTGGTCTCGAACTCCTCACTTCAGGTGATCTGCCCAACTTGGCCTCCCAAAGTGCTGGGATTACAGCTGTGAGCCACTGCACCCAACCCACAATTTCTTAAAATAATAAAGAAATCAATACAGATGTGACTGATTATATATGTGCGTGTGCATGTGTGTGTACACATCTACATTCCCCAGCTGTATCCACTGAGAGGGACAAGGAACAGCCTCATCCTTGTGGCAGTGAGCACATGTAGCATCCAGATCTTGACTTCTAAATACCATTTTCAAAAAGGAGAACCAGGATCTTTGGAGAACAGACTGATTACAGGGCTGAGACAAAAAAAAATACAGATGCGGCCAGGCGCGGTGGCTCACGCCTGTAATCCCAGCACTTTGGGAGGCCGAGGTGGGCGGATCACGAGGTCAGGAGATCGAGACCATCCTGGCTAACACAGTGAAACCCCGTCTCTACTAAAAATACAAAAAAAATTAGCCGGGCTAGGTGGCGGGCGCCTGTAGTCCCAGCTACTCGGGAGCCTGAGGCAGGAGAATGGCATGAACCCCGAGGGGCGGAGCCTGCAGTGAGCCGAGATCGCGCCATTGCACTCCAGCCTGGGCGACAGCGAGACTCTGTCTCAAAAAAAAAAAAAAAATACAGATGCTTCTGTAACAGCTTGTACTAAAAAGCTCAAAGAATGATGGGTCACAGCAAAAGGGCATGGCTGCGAGCTTGAGTGGGTTCCCACCGGCCAAACTAGGAATTATTATGATTATTATTATTATTTTTTTAGATGGAGTCTCACTCTGTCGCCCAGACTGGAGTGCAGTGGTGCAATCTCAGCTCACTGCAACCTCTGCCTCCCAGGTTCAATCAATTCTCCTGCCTCAGCCTCCAAAGTAGCTGGGACTACAGGTTTGTGCCACCACATCTGGCTAATTTTTGTATTTTTAACAGAAACGGGGTCTCACCATGTTGGCCAGGCTGGTCTCAAACTCCTGACCTCAGGTGATCCACCCGCCTCAGCCTCCCAAAGTGCTGGGATTACATGCATGAGCCACTGTGCCTGGCCTGGGAATAACTTAATTATTACAGTGAATACTGAGAGTCATGGATTATAACGTATTGCATTCACAAGTCTGTGCAGACATAAAGAAATCACTTGCCCAAGATCACAATGGGATAAGATAGCACTGGGGACGAAGGATGCTCAGTCTCATTTTCCTTTAGCACTTCTTTCCCCCCAGATACTGTGAGTGGGAAGGACATGACACAGAGCAAGCTGGAGGCCCAGGAAATTCCTAGAGAGAGTGCCCAGGACATACGGACTTTTGAGATCTGTCCAGTGTCATTTCCTGTTTCAAATCGTGCTGGGGGAAGGGAAGGTGCAGGAGGTGCAGTGAGGGAGGGGGCGTGGGGGTGAGAGAGGCCGGAGAGCAGGGAGGAGGCTGGTCCATCAGCTGCGGCTACCAATGATGCCTGGTAGCGGGGGTACGGGCGAGGGACCTCCTGGAGAGCGAGGTGCCCACATCTGGTTCACATTGAAGGGTAAAAACAACAGGTTCGTGAGCTGGAAGAAGCCCAGTGGACTGAGCCAAGCTGTGCTGCTCAGACACTAGGGCACAGCATCCCCTCTTCCATGGGTCACTGGGCCTGGCCAGCTCCCAAGGGCTTGCAGAGGGGATGCAATTGGAATAAGGCTATCTTCTCTGCTTGGAACCACATTATCTGGGTCCAGCTCCTCCTAATGTACAAACCAGCCTCATCACGTGTCGGGAGAGGCTGGTTCTTTGATTTGTAGATGGCTCATTTCAGGCCCTTGAACGAGACTGAGACTGCACACGTGCCAAACGTCATCATGTCCACCCAGAGGGCTTGTTTGTGCTTCGTGTAATGTCTCCCTTGGCTGGGAAGAGACAACGGCTTGCTGTAGGATCTGGAACAACTTTCTTAACTTCTATGAGCCTCAGTTTCCCCTGCTATAAAATGGAAACAACAGTTCCTCCTTAAGGGGTCATGGTTGGCCTATTAGAGTTACTGAGCATCAGGCCTAGCCACAGTGCCAAAAAGCTCTCAATCAACATCCACCATTCCTACTCGTCATTTGGACTCCAGCCTTCTCTCTTCTATTGGGTATTTAAAGTTAGCCTGTAGTCCCAGCTACTTGGGAGGCTGAGGTAGGAGGATCACTTGAACTCGGGAGGCAGAGGTTGCAGTGAGTCAAAATCGTGCCACTGCACTCCAGCCTGGGTGACAGAGCGAGACTCTGTCTCAAAAGAAAAAAAAAAGTTTTAGGAAAAAAAGACTTTCCTCTAGGCCAGGCATTAGTGGTTCACGCCTGTAATCCCAGCACTTTGGGAGGCCGAGGCAGGTGGATCACCTGAGGTCAGGAGTTCAAGACCATCCTGGCCAACATGGTGAAACCTTGTCTGTACTAAAAATACAAAAATTAACTGGGCGTGGTGGTGTGTGCCTGTAGTCCCAGCTACTTAGGAGGCTGAGGCAGGAGGATCACTTGAACCTGGGAGGCGGAGGTTACAGTGATCCAAGATCATGCCACTGCACTCCAGCCTGGGTGACAGAGCAAGACTCTGTCTCAAAAAAAAACAAACAAAAAACAAAACAAAAGTTTTAGGAAAAAAAGACTTTCCTCTAGGATTTGTATTCCAGCAATTAGTACCATCCCTGGCAATTCGAGGCAAGTGGCAGGCAGGCCACAGACGACTTTCCAGTTTTGCTATTTGGTGGCTGTGTGACACTAAAAAGCTTCCTTAACTTCTCTTGGCCTCAGCTCCTTCTTCTGTAAAGGCAGAATTCTTGCCCTACCTCTCAGGTATTTGTGAGAATTCAGAGGGGTAATACATATCAGAGAAGGGTATGGTTTGTGGTAAATACTATTTTCCTTCCCAGACCCATATTAAAGGCTCAAAGCATAGTCATTGGGTGGAGAAACACATGAGGGAAGCACCTTTCAAAACCACCTGGGTAAGTCCCTTTCTCTGCTGAGCGTTAGTCCTTCCCTCTTCAATAAGTGGCACCATGGCCAGGCACAAGAGCTCACACCTGTTATCCCAGCACTTTAGGAGGCCAAGGCAGGGGGATCACTTGAGCCCAGGAGTTTGAGACCAGCCTGGACAATATAGTGAAACCCAATCTCTACAAAAAAAATTTGAAAATTAGCTGAGCATGGTGGCACACGCCTGTAGTCCCAGCTATTTGGGAGGCTAAGGCAGGAGGACCACTTGAGCCCTGGAGGCAGAGGTTGCAGTGAGCCATGATCGCACCACTGCACTCCAGCCTGGGTGACAGAGTGAGACCCTGACTCAAAAATAAATAAATAAGTCCAGGCGCAGTGGCTCATGCCTGTAATCCCAGCACTTTGGGAGGCCGAAGCGGGCAGATCACTTGAGGTCAGGGGTTTGAGACCAGCCTGGTCAACATGGTGTGACCCTATCTCTACTAAATATACAACAATTAGCCTGCAATGGTGGCTCATGCCCGTAATCCCAGCTACTCAGAGGCTGAGGCAGGAGAATTGCTTGAATCCAGGAAGTGGAGGTTGCAGTGAGCCAAGACTGTGCCACTGCACTCCAGCCTGGGCGACAGAGCGAGACTCTGCCTCATAAATAAATAAATCGGCAGTGGACAGCAGGGAGCTGATTCATTCTGGAGAGAGCCCCGAGGCCCGCATCCTGGCCAGCACCTTGTAGAGACCTCAGCTTCCTACCCTGAATTCACCTCTTGCTGTCCCCAAACTTACAGAAAAGGACGTTGCCCCTTTGCCAGATGCAACCAGCGTGCTCTCCTCCAGCGCCCTCCGGGGTGTTATCGGGGAGTCCGCTTCCGTGGGCCCACTTGTCCACTGTCAAAAGCCCTTGGCCGGGCGGGCTTGGTGGCTCACGCCTGTAATCCCAGCACTCTGGAAGGTCAAGGTGGGCGGATCACAAGGTCAGGAGTTCAAAGCCAGCCTGGCCAATATGGTGAAACCCCGTGTCTACTAAAAATACAAAAATTGGCCCCGTGTTGTGGTGCATGCCTGTAGTCCCAGCTACTTGAGAGGCTGAGGCAGGAGAATTGCCTGAACCCAGGAGGTTGCAGTGAGCCGAGATCGTGCCACTGCACTCCAGCCTGGGAGACAGAGGGAGACTCTGTCTCAAAAAAAAAAAAAAAAAAAAAAAGCCCTTGTCCAGGAGCCCCTACAAAGCAAAAGTCCAGGACACCATCCGCCTTGGTCCTTCAGAGAAGGTGAAATTAGACAAACTGGTTACACCTTGGCAAATCATTTGACCTCATTGTGCCTCAGTTTTCTCATCTGTAAAAAGGACTATTTTTGTTTTTTGAGACCCAGTTTTGCTCTTGTTGCCCAGGCTGGAGTGCAGTGGCACAATCTCGGCTCACTGCAACCTCTGCCTCGCAGGTTCAAGCAATTCTGCTGCCTCAGCCTCCCTAGGAGCTGGGACTACAGGCGCCCGCCACGACGCCTGACTAATTTTTTGTATTTTTAGTAGAGATGGGGTTTTACTACGTTGGTCAGGCTGGTCTCGAACTCCCGACCTCAGGCGATCTGCCTGTCTTGGCCTCCCAAAGTGCTGGGATTACAGGCATGACCCACCACGCCCGGCCCCTTCATGCAGTTTCTCTCACTCCTTTCAGAAGTGAGGAGTCTGATAGTGCATCAACATGGAATCCACTCCTATAAACCAGCCTGCAATCCCAGCTGGAGAACTACAATCCAATCAGGGATTAAATCTAAATTCCTCCCATCTGATCACTGAGATCCCTACCCATCCAACTCACCCCCTCCTCCTCCAGAAATGTTATCAATCCCCTAAATGCCTTCAATCACCTGTTTAACCACCAGCCAAGAGCTTACTATTCCCCCTCTCCCAAGCTTAGTCACTCAGTGTAATTAATGGACACGCAACATTGGGAGCTTTCACATTAAGCTCTTACTTTGAAACTTTGAATAAGAAAAAGAGCTGAACAAAGCAGATCTCCCAATCTCAGTGAAATTGTAGGTAAAACTCCAAGTAGAATACCCAAAATAAATTGTATAAGTAATGATAATATATCATAATGTGTTTATTATATGCATATATATTATATATATATTTGGAATATATAGGTATTAAGTATTCTAAATTTCTATCACCTATCTATCTATCTCCATCTGTCTATCTATAGTCACCCCAAAGGCTAAAAGGAAGTTTTCCACACTCAGGAGTGAAATGGGGCTGGGCTCAGTGGCTCATGCCTGTAATCCCAACACTTTGGGAGGCTGAGGCAGGAGGATTGCTTGAGGCCAGAAGTTCAAGACCAAGACCAGCCTGGGCAACATAATGAGACACTGTCTCTACAAAAAAATATAAAAATTAGCCAGCTATGGTGGTGCACACCTGTAGTCCCAGCTGCTTGGGAGGCTGAGGTGGGAGGATTGCTGAGGACAGGAGGTGGAGGCTGTAGTAAACCATGATTGCTCCACTGCACTCCAGCCTGGGTAACAAACTGAGACCCTGTCTCAAAAAAAAAAAAAAAAAAGAGAGAGAGAGTGAAATGGAACAAATTATACATCCTTTGCATGACAAGAAAGAGCTAGAAGAATAACATTGTGGAGGGTCCTGGTTTCTCTGAAGGAGCTGTTGAAATCTGCTGTATGATCAGAAGGGGACATGATTGTAGGTGGAGGCTGGAAAAAGGCTCTTTGAGCAACTGTTTAGATTTTGGGTTAAACCATTTTGCACAGCTTGAAAAATAGTATGCTCTCAAAAAAATCTATTTATCCAACAGCTATCTATCTATATATCTATCTATCATCTATCTATCTAACATCCATCTATCTGAAATGAAATTAGTTGCCCCCTTAAACCCCTGCTTTGTAAACTAACACTGACTGAGAACTTACTTGTTGAGCTGGGTATTCAAATCACCTTTAAAGCACCTCTAGGAGTTAGATACTAGTTTTATCCTCATTTTGCTGAGTTGAAAAGTGAGGCACAGAGCAGCTAAGCAACTTCCTGGAGGTCATACAGCTATTAGGTGTCAGAGCTGGATTGAAATTCAAATCTGATTCCAGAGCCAACGCTATTTGCCACTAAGCTCTACTGCCTCCCTGTGGCGGTTTTCCAGTCAGTAGGGAGTCTTCAGCAGCTTTCACAAATACTATACCTCCCTCGCCCACAACACACGGAAATCAGTCTCCCCCTGTTGCTTTTCATAGCAAACCCTATGCCCTGTGTTCATATTTTTGACATGCATAAAATCTTGGCTCACCATAGAAAAAAAATACTTTGTTGATGTGTGTGTGTGTGTTAACCAATAACTTCCACTTTCTGTCTTTCTAAACTATTAGAAGGAAAAACATTTGTTCTCATCCTTCCCATTTTTTGTTTGTTTTTTGAGACGGAGTTTCTCTCTTGTTGCCCAGGCTGGAGTGTAATGGCATGGTCTCAGCTCACTGCAATCTTTGCCTCACAGGTTCAAGTGATTCTCCTGCCTCAGCCTCCCAAGTAGCTGGGATTACAGGCCCCTGCCACCATGTCTGGCTACTTTTTGTATTTTTAGTAGAGATAGGGTTTCGCCATGTTGATCGGGCTGGTCTCGAACTCCTGACCTCAGGTGATCTGCCCACCTTGGCCCCCCAAAGTGCTGGGATTACAGGCGTGAGCCACCGCACCTGGCCCTCACCCTTCCTATGTAAAACCAAAAGCATTCACTCACTGTCCATCCACAGCACAGGTTGGAAGCCACTTAGGAGCCCTGGGGGTTGAATCTAGTGAAGAGAATCTGATGATGCTTGGTGCACTCTGGGGTGAATTCATTTTGACACCTAGCTCTGAAGTTTTAGAAATATCGTTGTTCTTAATATTGGTGTTTTAGATAAAGGAGGCACGTTAGTTTTCTTTTTCTTTTTCTTGAGAAAGAGTCTCACTGTATCACCCAGGCTGGAGTCCAGTGGTGCAACCTCAGCTCACTGTAGCCTTGACCTCCCTGGCTCAAGCAATCCTCCCACCTCAGCCTCCCAAGTAGCTGGGACTACAGGTGCACACCACCACGCCTGGCTAATTTTTGTATTTTGTAGAGACGGGGTTTTGTCATGTTGCTCAGGCTGGTCTTGAACTCCTAGACTCAAGCAATCCTCCTGCTTTGGCCTCCCAAAGTGCTGGGATTACAGGAGTGAGCCACTGCACTCGGCTGAAATGTTCCATGTCTTTATCTGGATGGTGGTTACCTGGGTAACCATGTAGGTAAAAATACATTGAGTGGCTGGGCACAGTGGTTCACTCGTGTAATCCCAGCACTTTGGGAGACTGAGGCAGGAGGGTCACTGGAGTCCAGGAGTTTGAGACCAGCCTGAGCAATATGGCGAAACCCCATCTCTACTAAAAATACAAAAATTAGCTGGGCATTGTGACTTGGGCCTGTGATCCCACATACTCAGGAGGCTGAGGCACAATTATCACTTGAAGCCGGGAGGCAGAGGTTGCAGTGAGCCAAGATTGCACCACTGAACTCCAGCCTGGATGACAGAGTGAGACCTTGTCTGAAAAAAAAAAAAAAAGCATTGAGCGGCACACTTCAGATTAGGGCACTTCACACTTATTACTGAATACAAATTGCACCATAAGGCCAGGTGTGGTGTCTCACGCCCGTAATCTCAACAGTTTGGGAAGCCGAGATGGGCGGATCACCTGAGGTCAGGAGTTCGAGTCCAGCCTGGCCAACATGGTGAAATCCCGTCTCTATTAAAAATGCAAAAATTAGTCAGGCATAGTGGCGGGCGCCTATAGTCCCAGCTACTTGGGAGGCTGAGGCAGGAGAATCCCTTGAACCTGAGAGGGGGAGGTTGCAGCATGCTGATATCACGCCACTGCACTCCAACGTGGTCGACAGAGCGAGACTCGTCTCAAAAAAAAATTGAATTAAAAAGTTGTACCTTAATAAAATAAAGACAATAAAAAGGGAGGAATACAGGAGAATAAGATGTTGTAAGGGCAAACAAGGTTCATAAAACACACACACACACCCTGTGGTGGTTGTGAGGACCGGCATTCGGGAATGCCTCACTGTATTCACTGCGAGAAACACAGGACCTCAAAGCTCTGGGGCCCAACCGGGAACTACACAAGTGGTTCCTTTTCCAGAAAGCCCACTCATAAGACACAGAGACATCCAATTTCCCAGGAACATATGGCACAGTGAGAGCGTGTCTTCATCACCCAGAAGCTCAGGACAATGTCATCACTCACAGAGGCATCGATGGGAGGGCTGAGCTCAGGAACCCACGAGAGGCTCAGTGTGCTGCCATGAGCTTAGATCCTAGACTTGAGTGGACTGAAAGGTCACAAGGCTAAGATTTAGGGCTAACACAGAGGAGACAAGCCAACGCTGACTCACTTTGAAGCTTGAAATCAGGGTTTTTAATCCCCACGCTATTGACATCTTAGACCAGAAAATTATTTATTGTGGGGCTGTTCTGTGCATTACGGGGTGTTTAGCAGCATCCCTGGTCACTATCCACTAGATGACAGTAGCATCGCCCTCCCCCAGAAGTGACAACCAAAAATGTCTCCAGGCCAGATGCAGTGGCTCACACCTGTAATCCCAGCACTTTGGGAAGCCAAGGAGTTCAAGAACAGCCTGGCCAACATGACAAAACCCCATCTCTACTAAAAATACAAAAATTATCCAGACATGGTGGCAGGCGCCTGTAATCCCAGCTACTCAGGAGGCTGAGGCAGGAGAATCGCTTGAACCCGTGAGGCAGAGGTTGCAGTGAGCTGAGACCATGCCATTGCACTCCAGCCTGGGCGACAAGAGCGAAACTCCGTCTCAAAAAAAAAAAAAAAAGGCTCCAGAATTCGTCAAATGTCATCTTGGGGAGCAATATCTCCCTTGATTGAGAACCACTGCTTTAGATAAAAGCAAAATCTTAGGCCAGGCTCGGTGGCTCACGCCTGTAATCCCAGCACTTTGGGAGGCAGAGGTGGGTGGATCATTTGAGGTCAGGAGTTCGAGATCAGCCCGACCAACATGGTGAAACCCTGACTCTACTAAAAATACAAAATTAGCTGGATGTGGTGGCACATGCCTGTAATCCCAGCTACTCGGGAGGCTGAGGCAGGAGAATCACTTGAACCTGAGAAGTGGAGGTTGCAATGAGCTGAGATGGCGCCATTGCACCCAGCCTGGGCAACAAAGGCAAAACTCCACATCAATAAAAAAAAAAAAAAAAAAGCAAAATCTTAGACTTGTCCATTTTTGGGCCATTGCCTGAAATCTTGGACAAAGGCCTGACTGACCCAGTTAAAATGCCAGTATCTGAGCCCCACTGTTAGGCTGAAGCAAACCAAGGAGGCAATTAATTACGTGTTGCCTAACTTGCTTCTCCCTTGCAGTTTCAGCTGCGTTAGGCAGCCAGCTTCCTTTCCTCTCCACTGTTTGAATTGTTGCTGTGCTGGGGAAAAACTGCAGCTGGTCCACCTAAGAGCTGGCCTCATTTCAACAATAGCCGGGAGGACTGGCATGGGGCTTTCCAAGCTTAATTAGCTCATGTTTGTAAAGTTCCTCAGGAAGCTCAGGCCAGCATGCTATGGGAAGTCCAAGTTACTAGGATTCTCGCCACACTTAAAAAAAGAACATTCCCACATAAAAAGGCTGGTAGAGGCAGAAAAGAGCGCCTCGGAGCATGTGTGTGAATAGCAAAGGGTCCTTGTGAACCACATTTGAGACCGTAAAGAGAGTAATGCATTCCAACTTTCAGGCCCTCCTCCTATTCTCTAGAGCAGGAAATTATTTAAAGTATTTCCTGAACAGCTGAAGTACGTTAGAAACCTACTAGCATCCTCCACAGTATCTCCAGGAAATGGACACCCAAGAATTTCTTCATAACGAGAAACTATTTGAGCTCTACTGGCCATTTCTACCTGAACAGGTTGGATACGCTCAGCCTGGGACCTGGAGAATACAATCTTCTTAGATCATTTTTGTGTCAAACTTAGCATCCTACAGCAAGAACACACACTGGAAGAGAATTCCTCTTGTGTATGCACATATATATGAAGAATTCTCTTTTATATATAGTATACATACACATATATTAGTATATATCAACAGAGACGGAAACAGAAAGAATGAAGGACTTTCTTTGTTAGGTAATTTAGCAATGTCAGTAATAGCTTGCTAGTTAGTTATTCCCGCTCAATCTTCGGGTGGGGCAAGAATGAGGTCAGCCTCTTCTGTTTGAGGCAGAATTCTAGAACATGCAACAAAAGGAAAATGCTTGGCCCCATCCCACCTCTAGAGATTTGTTCTCTCCAAGACCTGCCTATAAATCTCCCAGGGTGGGGTTCCAGAAGCATGGTGCCCCAGCAAGCCAAGTTTGAACCTCCCAAGCAAATCAGCATTGGAATGTTGGTGGGGTCACAGGAGCAAGAGCCATCTGGGAGCCAGCTGTGACTTGGGCTGATTCCCATGGTTTCCTATGAGAAGAGCAAGTATGATCACTACAGCAGAAATACCAAAGAAAAATGGCAATTGTTACCTCCAGAGCAAAGAACAAGGCCTAGAGCAGAGCCGGCTCCTAAAGAGAATGACAGATCTGATTACGCTGGTGAAGGCCAGGCAAGTTCTGTGCTTCCTAACCACAGTCAGAAGCCTTTCCTCCTGCGGCGGCGGAGCTCGGATCCAGAGCTTGGGAAGTGTGGGACTTGCCTGTCTTGAGACCTGGCTGTCAGCAGGAGGATGAGGAGCCAAACACGTCCCATTGTTACCACCCACCCTCTGGGGCTTGCAGGGAAACTGAACTCCTGGCCAAACAAGAGATATAAACCTTTGCCATCTTCCCTTTCCTGGGACAAAGGCACCACAGATTTTTAGTGTGTTTCATCATGCTTTTGGAACGAATGTCAACCAAATGCCATCTTTTAGGGACAGCAGCTAAAACGCCTCTTCAACTGGAGTTCTTTAGTCAAATGGCAGTTACATTCATTGATCTGAGGTCCTAAACTTAGGCTCAGGGAGTGACATTAAAAAAAAAAACAAAAGCGGCTGGGTGCAGTGGCTCATGCCTGTAATCCCAGCACTTTGGGAGGCCACGGTGGGCGGATCACAAGGTCAGGAGTTCGAGACCAGCCTGGTCAACATGGTGAAACCCCATCTCTAAAAATATAAAAATTAGCTGGACACGGAGGTGCGTGCCTGTAATCCCAGCTACTCAGGAGGCTGAGGCAGGAGAATCACTTGAACCCGGGAGGTGGAGGTTCCAATGAGCTGAGATCGTGCCATTGCACTCCAGCCTGGACAATGAGAACAAGACTCCGTTAAAAAAAAAAAAAAAAAAAAGACCGGGCCCGGTGACTCACGCCTGTAATCCTAGCACTTTGGGAGGCCTAGACGGGCGGATTGCCTGAGCTCAGGAGTTCGAGACCAGCCTGGTCAACGACGGTGAAACCCCGTCTCTACTAAAATACAAAAAATTAGCCGGGAACGGCAGCATGCGCCTGTAGTCCCAGCTACTCGGGAGACTGAGGCAGGAGAACCGCTTGAACCTGGGAGGCAGAGGTTGCAGTGAGCCGAGATCATGCCACTGCACTCCAGCCTGGGCAACAGAGCGAGACTCCATCTCCAAAAAAAAAAAGCACATTTACAAATGTGTAGAAAATAGGCTGGGTGCATTAGCTCACATCTGTAATCCCAGCACTTTGGGAGGCCGAGGTAGGTGGATCACCTGAGGTCAGGAGTTCAAGACCAGCCTGGCCAACATGGTGAAACTCCGTCTCCTACTAAAAATACAAAAATCAGCCGGGCACGGTGGCTCATGCCTGTAATCCCAGCTATTCGGGAGGCTGAGGTGGGAGAATTGCTTGAACCTGGGAGATGGAGGTTGCAGTGAGCCAAGATTTTGCCACTGCATTCCAGCCTGGGCAACAGAGAGGGACTTCGTCTCAAAACAAACAAAAAAAGAAAAGAAAAAAAAAAAAGAAAGAAAAGAAATGGAAAGGAACTACACTTGAAACTTGTAATATTTTGAAGTAGCTCTACCTTTAAGGGCCTAATTTTCCCCAGGCTATGATCCCCTTTCTTTGAAAAGCACCCACATGTATTTAACAGTAAACTGTGCATACAATTTCAGAGGTTCAGGAGCCCCATAACCTATCTTGGATCTCAGGTTACACAGGTTAAGAATTCTTATTCATGCCAAAATATACAATCCAAAGGTAGAATTTTAGGTTATTATTTTAATCTTTGTGGTATCCTGTTTTTCAAACTTTCTAAAATTAGTATTATTTCTGTAACTAGGAAAATACATTTTAAAGAGTTACCAGGAAGAAAAGGAAGAAAGGAAGAGGAAGGAAGTAAGGAAGGAGGGAGGGAGGGAGGGGAGAGAGGGAGAGAAAAAGGAAAGAGAGTGAGAGAAAGAGAAGAAGGGAAGGAAGGAAGGAAGGAAGGAAGGAAGGAAGGAAGGAAGGAAGGAAGGAAGGAAGGGAGAGAGAAAGGAAGGGAAGGGAAAGGGATGGAAAAGGGAAGGGAAAGGGAGAGAAAGTAAGGAAAATGAATTAGCTTTGTGTTCCTTAAGTTAATCTTTGCTGAGTGGCTGAGACGTTGGTTGAAAGGATGGGCAAGAACAGAGTAGGGTGACAGTCATTGGTCACCTACAACTTTAGTCTAAGCCAAAGGGTTGAAAGAGACCATCTTGGCCGAGCGTGGTGTCTCATGTCTGTAATCCCAGCACTTTGGGAGGCCCAGGCGGGCGGATCACCTGAGGTTGGGAGTTTGAGACCAGCCTGACCAACATGGAGAAACCCCGTCTCTACTAAAAATACAAAATTAGCCCGGTGTGGTGGCACATGCCTGTAATCCTGGCTACTCGGGAAGCTGAGGCAGGAGAATCTCCTGAACCTGGGAGGCGGAGGTTGCAGTGAGCCGAGATCATGCCATTGCACTCTAGCCTGGGCAACAAGAGCAAAACTCTTATCTCAAAAAAAACGAAAAGAAAAAGACCATCTCATTCATACATGTTTTTCTACATTTGTCCTGTATTTCAACAATTTTGCTCTTAAAATATGTATTTTTTGCAGCCACAATCAGGAGATGCCTTCTGGATATCATACTTTGACCATTAATTTTAATTTTGAATTGATTCGAAGTTTTCTTATTCATCCAATCTTTCCTCATATTCCCTTGTTTTTATGGATAAGCTTCCAATATTTCTGCCTAAACTTGTTCAAGTTCTAAACATGAGTTTCTTCATAGTAGAAAATATGGCTTTGTGGTTGCTGTCTCAACAGTCAAGTGTTTGCTCATTCAAGAAACTTCATTAACACTAGTATTACGGGCCTATCAGGTATTGATACTGACAAGCTTCCATCACCAAGTTGGACTTTGGTGGTTCAGCCCTGTTCTCATGGCCAATGAGAAGTTAGGTGAGGAGGTGCTCCAATTATTCTGTCCAACAGAATTAAGAGAAAGGGAACCAGTGGGCACAGGAAGACAGCTGGACCTCTCACTGGGATACTGCAAAGGCTAACAGCCAGTCTAGGAACTTAGTCACAGTGGGCCCTCCTTGAGCCAGTTCCACTGTTCAGAGAGCTATGCCAAGCCCCTAAAAGACCTAAAGGCTGACACAATATCTGACTTTTCAGTAGAATCCGATCATTAAGTATATAAACAATCCAGTATGGTGATCTTATGTTGATTTGTATCTGATTGATAAGGGGAAAAAAAAAAGAAGAGTAATAACTTAGCCTAGAAGGTAAAATATATCAAAACAAGGGTCTATGTAAGAACAGAAATCTTTGGTGTTAAAAGGTTACAGGCAGCCGGGTGCAGTGGCTCATGCCTGTAATCCCAGCACTTTGGGAAGCTGAGGCAGGAGGATAGCTTGAGGCCAGGAATTTGAGACTAGCCTGGGCAACACAGCGAGACTTTGTCTCTTCAGTTATTACAACTATTCCTGACAACAAAAAGTTTGGAATAGCCGTAATACTTATCTGGGATATTTCTATTATGTAGGAATTAGTATCTATACTTTTCTTATTCCAGGCACTTAGCTGCCCCACCAAAAGGTCTTTCACTGACATAATAAAGAGGCAGGATTTGAATTCAGACAGATCTGGCTCTTAAATACTAGTCCATTTCACTGCACCATGCTACCTCCCACAACTAGGATGGGAAGACATTTATGATTGTGAAAAGCCTAGAATGCACGAACTGATCAGTTTAAGAGGGTTCAATGCATACACCTCCTACACAGTGTTATGAAACTGTCCCAAATATTTAGGAGGAACTGAACGTTTACAGACACTAGAATTAGCTTTCAAACTATGCCAACATGTCATTTAACATACAAATGCTCAAAATTAAATTGCACTTCTGCCCTCAAAAAACCCTAGTTGATAGCTTGAGTGTTTCTAATCATCTTTATTAGCTGGGGTTATGAAACTTAAATGGGTGATGTTGCTAAAACACTTTTAACACTTTCCCATGGGGAGTCAGAGGGAGGCTGCATGATTTGGCTGGGTTTTGTTCATCACAATTAGGTCAACAGCCCAATCCCAAAAGAAAGCACCATTAGTGAAATGTCATGTTTCAAAGGCTTTCCAAAATCAGTCCACCGGGTTTTGGCAAGCTCCAGCAAGGGTGGAGAGGGGTAAGGGGCAGCCAGGCCTTAATGGCCTTCTAAACTTGGGTCCTGTATCTGACAAGGTTTCCAATGGCTCGTATGAACAAAACTGACTTTGCTCTTACTGCTGTTATGCAATTAAAAAGGCCAAATGCTAAAATAAAAATCTTACTTCACAATGAGGATTTACAGTAACAAGAAAATTATCCCAAGTTTTTTCTTCGGTGATGATGAAGTAGCTTATTTTTAGCCAAAATGCAATATAGCAATGAAAGAATACTTTGTGAAATGTTTAACACTGATATCTTTTAATGTTACTCTTTTAAGATTATTTCAACAAGCAAAATAAGTGTTAGCAGTTTTTACTATAGTTGCCAAATGGTATTAGGAATATTAACTTTCCTCCCTTGCTTACAGCAAAAACAAATACAAAAATTAAAGTTATAGGCAAAGATATATTATTTATCAAAGTGGTTTTTTTTTTGAGACAGTCTCGCTCTTATCAGCAAGGTTGGAGTGCAGTGGTGCAATCTCGGCTTACTGCAACCTCCGCCGAGTTCAAGCGATTCTCCTGCCTCAGCTTCCTGAGTAACTGGGATTATAGGTTCCCACCACCATGCCTGTAATCCCAGCTAATTTTTTGTATTTTTAGTAGAGACAGGGTTTCACCTGGGCAACAGAGCGAGACTCCATCTCAAAAAGAGTAGTGGCTATCAACGTACACTGTACAGGAGCCCATGGGAATTACATTTTTAAAAAAGACAAGGTGGACCCTCACGCCCCTCATCAATGAAACAGAACTGGGCACTTTCCCAGATGAGGCCCATGTGCAGCCATGATTTACCTTGGAACCCCATTTGGCCTTGAAGTTTGGGAGGAATGAATTCCACTTGTAGCTCCAAGAGAGATTTATGATTAAATTTAAGGTGTTTAGCCCAACTCCCTGGCCAAGGAGACAAGGAGACACTGGCTGAGCGAGGGTTTCTAAAAAATTGTATTGGTTCTTCTGTAAAAACTGCAGCCAGGACTACCTCTGGTTAATCCCATCAGTTTGGATGGGTTACCTTTCACTAGCAACATTAAAGGCCCCAAATTAGAAAGCAACACATAGGCACAGTGAAGTCAAGAAAAGGGTGGATTTTAATTTTAGTTTATTTACAGGATGCTGCAAGATATGAAATTCCACATAGAAATAAGAAACCTAGTCAGAGGACAAACTTCATACAGTATGTACAGTTGGAACTGTTCAAGTATAGTTTCGGTGTAAAAAGTGCTACAGTAACAAACCACATTTAAAAAAGTTCTTAGTAGAGAAACAATAAGACAAAATACCAAACATAGTACACAACAAATTTGTCTCAGCCACATGATCTAAAAGTTAAAGGTCCCAGGAGCCCCATCCTGAACTTGGAAGGTGTAGCCTTCAGAGGTAGTTTCTGGCACAACGTTTTGATCTTCCTCTTCCTGGAAATATATTAAAAAATAAACATAAAAATAATATAAGTATTCCAAGCAGCAGCCTACCTAGAAGTCTGTATTTAATCCCTAGGTCTTGATCTGCATATTACACCTTTAATCCTGTATGATATTCTAGTATCTGACATAGGGGAGGGAGAGTCTCAGAAACTTTGCCAATTCTTGAATGCTACTACAGTAACAGTAACAGGCTGAGATTTTTTTCTTCCCCAACTGTCACTTTTCAATAGGAAAAGACTGTATTAGGCCCAGAGCATGGTGGTGGGTTTGGCCTACTTCTCTATCACCTCCTACAATGACACCCATTAACTTACTCTCAAGATATTCTAAGATTCTCAAGGCTGTTCATTTGAAACTAATCTGGTGGCTTTTAAAATCTCAGTTTAAAAAGATTTTATTGCCGGGCGCGGTGGCTCACGCTTGTAATCCCAGCACTTTGGGAGGCCGAGGCGGGCGGATCACGAGGTCAGGAGATCGAGACCACGGTGAAACCCCGTCTCTACTAAAAATACAAAAAAATTAGCCGGGCCTGGTGGCGGGCCCCTGTAGTCCCAGCTACTCAGAGAGGCTGAGGCAGGAGAATGGCGTGAACTCGGGAGGCGGAGCTTGCAGTGAGCCGAGATTGCGCCACTGCACTCCAGCCTGGGCGACAGAGCGAGACTCTATTTCAAAAAAAAAAAAAAAGATTTTATTACCATCAAGCCAAACTAGAGGGGCAAATAAGTACATTATGTCCTATGCACACTGATATTTTACAATATTTAACAAAGATATGAGACTTATTTTTAAAAGTGTAAGGGGAAAAAAGGCTCATGGCCTTGACTTTATGTTTCCAAGTTGTTATTAATATTAGCATCCATTACTCACCTCTACAGAGAAATACTTCTCAATTAAGCTTAATGAAGCCTTATACACGGACTCATTTTCATGGTTTTGTAGAGCTTCAATTTTGTCTAAGCCTCCACATTCTTCAATCATTATACTAAGTTTCTCAGTTTCACCTAGTTTCTCAGCAGCCTGAAAAAAAAAAAATTCCAAGTTTACTGGCGTATACTCTGGTTTTATTTTAATGAAGAAAACATCGATAATTTGAATATTGATACATCAGGCAGAAATAAGCACCTAACAGTTCCTTTATCAAGCCTATCATAGTTTTATGTCCATTTAATATTTTGTTGAAACTCAATGTGATTGGATCTATATCTGCTTTTAGCACTACTTCAACTGGAGCCAAAGATCTTACAATCAGTAGCTCTCAACCTTTTCTATGTATCAAAATCATGTGGGCAACTTTTAAAACAACACTACATTCCAGTTCAACTGGTCTGCTACGGGAACAGGGGCGTATTGTCTTGTAAAGCATCCTAGGTCATCACAAGGTGTAGTCAGGGTGTCTAAGGGCAAAGATGGCCTATGGAGTGCTAAACTAAATGTACCCAAACAACGTGTGTTGGTATTAAGGATTTACTGGACATATGGAATGGTATGTAGATTAGTTTTATTTAGATTTTCAACTTTAAAGAGATACATAAATATCTATAGATAAAAAAACAGATTTGCTTTAAAGTAACTTAGGGGATTAGATGAGGGGAATATAAATACTGGCCACATACTGACAAATTATTTATACACAGTAACAGATAGGCCAGCATCCATTATTGAAGGCTCAACTTTTTTAAGACAGTTTCACTCTCATTGCCCAGGCTGGAGTGCAATGACACCAACTTGGCTCACTGCAACTTCCGCTTCCTGGGTTCAAGCGGTTCTCCTGCCTCAGCCTCCTGAGCAGCTGGAATTACAGGCGCCCGCCACCATGCCCGGCTAATTTTTTGTATTGTTAGTAGAGACAGGCTTTCACTACGTTGGCCAGGCTGGTCTCAAACTCCTGACCTTGGCCGGGCGCGGTGGCTCACGCTTGTAATCCCAGCACTTTGGGAGGCCGAGGCGGGCAGATCACGAGGTCAGGAGATCGAGACCACGGTGAAACCCCGTCTCTACTAAAAATACAAAAAAAATTAGCCGGGCGTGGTGGCGGGCACCTGTAGTCCCAGCTACTTGGAGAGGCTGAGGCAGGAGAATGGCGTGAACCCAGGAGGCGGAGCTTGCAGTGAGCCGAGATCGCGCCACTGCACTCCAGCCTGGGCAACAGAGCGAGACTCCGTCTCAAAAAAAAAAAAAAAAAAAAAACTCCTGACCTCGTGGATCTGCCCGCCTCGGCCACCCAAAGTGCTGGGATTACAGGTGTGAGCTACCGCGCCCAGCCTGTAGGCTCAACTTCTGTATGTAAAAATCTCTATAATCCGGCCGGGCGCGGTGGCTCACGCCGGTAATCCCAGCACTTTGGGAGGCCGAGGCGGGCGGATCACGAGGTCAGGAGATCTAGACCATCCTGGGTAACATGGTGAAACCCCGTCTCTGCTAAAAAATACAAAAAAATTAGTCGGGCGAGGTGGTGGGTGCCTGTAGTCCCAGCTACGCGGGAGGCTGAGGCAGGAGAATGGCGTGAACCCCGGGGGACGGAGCCTGCAGTGAGCCGAGATCGCGCCACTGCACTCCAGCCTGGGTGAAAGAGCGAGACTCCTTCTCAAAAAAAAAAAAAAAAAAAAAAAATCTCTATAATCCAAACTCGATGAGTAGGACTTACCTACCACCAATCACTATGACAAAGTACCATATGCCGGTATGCTTGGATCAATTAGGGATAGAACCAGAAGAAAAATGAAAGTTGTTCAATTTTTTTTTTTTTTCAGAGACAGTTTCACTCTTCCACCCAGGCTGGAGTGAAGTGACACGATCTCAGCTCACTGCAACCTCTGCCCCCCGCCCAGGGTTCAAGCGATTCTCCTGCCTCAGCCTTCCGAGTAGCTGGGATTATAGGCGCCCACCACCACACATGGCTAATTTTTGCATTTTTAGCAGAGACAGGGTTTCGCCATGTTGGCCAGGCTGGTCTCGAACTCGACCTCAGGTGATCCACCCACCTCGGACTTCCAAAGTGCTGTGATTACAGGAATGAGCCACAGTGCCTGGCCAAGTCATTCAAATTTAATTTCACCAAAATTCGGTATGAAATTGGGAAATTAAATCAACCCAGTAAACAGGTGTGATGAGTCCACATAAGCGCCTGACTTCGATTCAGGTCACATCATCCACTTGTCATCTCTTTTATATCTTTTATAATGCCTGCCACATTTTTAATCAAAGGTGTGGCCCACATAAACATGCTTTCTGATTCTGTGGCTTACTAGTGAGTAAACTTACAACAGCTGCCCTCCCCCAGGTCTAAATAGTAAACTGATTATTATCAAGTCCAAATTCAAACAAAGCCACCTTGATAGGACTTACCTGAAAGATATTTGAAATGGCATCCAGGATAACCAGAATAATCTTGGTATCTTTTGCAGTTAAGAGGTTCATCAACGGTTCTATTATGCCACAATGAACAAGGTACACAATCTGTTCAACTGTTCCACCACTGGTATAGTTGGTCACGGCCCATACAGCTTCCTTTTGAGTCTTAAAATCTGCCTATTAAACATAAGGAAATGGTTTTATTTCAGAAAATTGCAAGAATAAGATTCCAAGAGTACTTTTTCACAAAAACAATGACTGAAAGTACCAAGATTCTATCCAACCTTAAGTGAAAGGGGTTACTGGGTATTTTTCAGCAAAGGACTCCTAGTAGAACCCATGATTCCTACACATGAAAAAGCTTATCAAGCACAGCTTTCTATAAATACTAAAAATGACTTGATTAAATCCTAAGACTTCATTACCTTAGAGAGAACACTGACAAGGAATGGGACTAATCCATGATTCACAACTTGCTGTATCTGGTCCTGACGGCCAGCTGTGATGTTTGACATTGTCCACGTAGCTTCCTTCTGAATGTTAGTTTTGGGGTTGGTGAGCAGGCTGGGAAAGACAGCGAGTGCTCCTGCATCAATCACAACCTGAGTCTGTTCATCTGTACCAGTGACAATATTCCCTATGGCTCTTAGTGCAGGAGTCTGGAAAAAAAAAAAAAAATGTTGGTGCTGGTTATTTTTTTCCCAGCACTTCAGAAATTCTGTACCCTAAAAGTTTTAACAAGAGGCCCATCATGGCCTGAAATAGGCAATATTTCAATATTACTATCAACTGATTATACTTTTTTTTTTTTTTTGAGAGACAGGAGTCTTGCTCTTGTCACCCAGGCTGGAGTGCAATGGCACGATCTCCGCTCACTGCAGCCTCTGCCTCCCGGATTCAAGCAATTTTCCTGCCTTAGCCTCCCGAGTAGTTGGCATTACAGACGCGTGCCACCACATCCAGATAATTTCTTTGTATTTTTAGTAGAGATGGGCTTTCACCATGTTGGCCAGCCTGGTCTCGAACTCCTGAACTCAGGTGATCCACCCGCCTCGGCCTCCCAAAGTGCTGGGATTATACAGGCGTGAGTCACCGTGCCCAGCCCTGATCATGCTTCTTATACTTAGGTCTTTTTTTTTTTTTTGAGACAGAGTCTCGCTATCGCCCAGGCTGGAGTGCAGTGGCGCCATCTTGGCTCACTGCAGGCTCCGCCCCCCAGGTTCACGCCATTCTCCTGCCTCAGCCTCCTGGGTAACTGGGACTACAGGCGCCCGCCATCTCGCCCGGCTAATTTTTTGTATTTTTAGTAGAGACGGGGTTTCACTGTATTAGCCAGGATGGTCTCGATCTCCTGACCTCGTGATCCGCCCGCCTCGGCCTCCCAAAGTGTGGGATTACAGGCGTGAGCCACTGCGCCCGGCCTACTTAGGTCTTAATCTACAAGTAAATAACTTACCACAATTGGCAATTCAGAAGCTCCTAGAAGCTTCACAAGTTGGGGCACAACTCCTGTTTTCACGACCATGTCAATTCGTTCATTTGGACCATCAGTAAGGTAGGAAATAGCCCAGCAGGTATCTGCTAATACTTCTGGATCATCATGATGCAGGAGCCGAACTAAGGTAGGAAGAATCTGCTCAACAGCATCTATCGGGGGTACAGGATTCTTGTTGCGGCAAAGATTTGAAAGTGTCCAGGTAAGATTACGTAAGTAGCCACACTGGGGGAAAAAATACGCAATGAGAGGTTCTGTGTTTTGAGAAGATGGGGGAAATTAGAATGAAGAAGTGAGTAACTTTACTCATGTTAGTAACTTACTGCTAAAGATGACATATCAGGAACTGCAAGGAGGGCCAACAGTGGGTCAACTGCACCGTACTTAATAACCAAGTCTCGGAACACTGAGCCATCACCTGAAAAAAAAGGCAAGATTAATTTTATTACCTTGTCCAACACCATCAATGTTCAGTGACTGAATGCACCAGCAAAAACTCCCAAACTTACTTAGATGCCCCTCTGCTGCCTTTGTAAAGACGACACTTTCATTCCTAGTAAGGGCTTGAAAGCAAGCTCAAAACTTGACAAAGTTGCTATTACTTATAACAAGGCCTTTCTTCCAACTCATTACGCTTAGATACATTCAGTCAAAAGAACTTCAAGTCCAAGTACCTGCAATGTTTCCTAGAGCCCAGACAGCTTGTTCACTGATGTGAGCATGGGGAGATGCCAACAGAGAAATGAATGCTGGGATGGCACCTCCATCTACCACAGCCTTGGTTTGTTCTGATGTCCCAGAAGCAATGTTAGTGAGTGCCCAAGCAGATTCAAACTGAATGGGACTACAATCAGTTCTGCCCAAGAAGGACACAAATTTCGGAATCAAACCAGCCCGGATTATGTTGTCTATCGGGGGCTGTTTTTCTCTGGAAAGTAGTTTCCTAAAGGGGAACAAAAAGAGAAATAAAATTAATAAATAAAAAATACTATTTGGCTTATGGCTGGCTGGCCTAATCTTTCCTTGCACTATCTGTCTGTCCCTTCCTGCCCCCACCCCACCCCCCAAAAAAAATCTAAAAACACAAATTTCTTAGGCTACCCTCGCTATCACAGACAAGACTTACCTGGCAGCTTGAGTAGCTTGGAGCTGATTTTCCACATTGCTGCTATTTATGCCTTTGACAATGTCATCAACAGACCAATTTACAGTGCCCTAGAAGAAAAGTGAAACTTTGCACATTATCATTAAGATTAAATACAAACAATAAAATCCACACTTACTTGTGAAGGCAAGTGTAAACATCGTTAGGCTTATAGCCAGCTACTAAATATTTAGCCCTACATTTAATTTTGCCTGTTAAATATTCATTATTTTATATGTAGAACAGTTTCCAAACTTGGTGTCATGACTCACTGGAGTCTGAAGTTATGGAGTATCCAAGTGTTTTGTCGCTAAAAAAGGCAGCTTTGAAGAATTTTAAAAAACGAACGAGAAGGAGAGGCACGGTGGCTCACACCTGTAAGCCTAGCACTTTGGGAGGCTCAGGAGGGAGGATGGCTTGAGCTCAGGTGAGACCAGCGTGAGCAACACAGTGAGACCTCCCAACAAAAAATTAAAAAAAAAAAAAAATTATCCAGGCGTGGTGGTGTTTGCCTGTCGCCATACAAGTCCTTGTCTCAAGAATCAGAGCAGACTGAAGATTATTTCTACGTTAGTCTCAATCACTTGCATTCTGATATACTTTGAGGGAGAAAGACATGAAGTCATAGGCAACATTCTGAGGATTTTTTCTTTTTTTTTTTGAGACGGTTTCACTCGATCCCCAGGCTGGAGTGCAGTGGCATGATCTTGGCTCATCACCACCTCTGCCTCCCGGGTTCAAGCGATTCTCCTGCCTCAGCCTCCTGAGTAGCTGGGATTACAGGTATGCGCCACGATGCCCAGCTAATTTTGTATTTTTAGTAGAGATGGAGTTTCTCCATGTTGGTCAGGCTGGTCTCAAACTCCCGATCACAGGTGATCCACCTGCCTCGGCCTCCCAAAGTGCTGGGATTACGGGCGTGAGCCACCATGTCCGGCCGAGGATTTTCGTATCTAATTTTATAATCTATGTATTTCCATGGTTAAGTGTTGCTGCAAATATAAATGTTTTGCGTTTGGCTGGGCAAAGTGGCTCACGCCTGTAATCTCAGCACTTTGGGAGGCCAAGGCAGGTGGATCCACTGAGGTCAGGAGTTCAAGACCAGACTGGGAAACATAGTGAATCCCCATGTCTACTAAAAATGCAAAAATTAGCTGGACGTGGTGGTGATCCCCTATGATCCCAGCTACTTGGGAGGCTGAGGCAGGAGAGTCACTTGAACCCAGGAGATGGAGGCTGCAGTCAGCCGAGATCGCACCACTGCACTCCAGCCTGGGCAACAGATCAAGACCCGTTTCTCCACCCCCACAAAAAAAAAATGTTTTATGTTGTGAATCATAGTAGAAAGGAGGTTTGAGAACCAATGCTACCCATAATTCAAAAAGCCAGTATCCCTGTCTCTCCAGGAGCTTGACACCTAACAGAGAAAATGTGACAAGGAGACGAACAGCATAAAACAAGTGGTAAATAAATGGGTTACACAGCATTTACTCCCCATTTTGGGTGCAGAATCAGGGCACTAGAGAATCCTGAGAAAGGAGTGTCTTTCCTACTAGGCTAAGGAGTGCTATAAGGAGAAGATGAGCTTTAAGTATTAGTACCCTAGAAATAGAACATAGGTAGTATTCAATGAAAAAAAAAAAAAAAAGATAAACGTGGAGTGCTAAAGGAAGCATCACGTGGCTGGGCGCGGTGGCTCACACCTATAATCCCAGAACTTTGGAAGTCCAAGGCAGGCAGATCACCTGAGGTCAGGAGTTCGAAGACCAGCCTGACCAACATGGCAAAACCCCATCTCTACTAAAAAAAAAAAAACAAAAATTAGCTGGGCATGGTGGCATGTGCCTGTAATCCCAACTACTCCAGAGGCTGAGGCACAAGTATCGCTTGAACGCAGGAAGTGAATGTTATGGTGAGCCAAGATGGCACCTTGCACTCCAGCCTGGGCAACAAAGCAGGCTTTGTCTCAAAACAAAAAAAAAGGAAGCATATTGTGAGAAAAAGATGTAGGAAAGGGCCCAGATGAAAAATAAATTTGAAAATCTAAGTTAAGTCTACTTTATGGAAGGCCTTCATAGAGTAGGGATTTTTTAGAGACAGGGTCTCACTGTCACCCAGCATGGAGTGCAGTGGTGCAATCACAGCTCACTGCAGCCTCAAAATCCTGGGCTCAAGTGATTCTTCTGTCTCAGCCCCCTGAATACCTAGGACTAAAGGCCGGTGCCACTCCGTCCAGCTAACTTTACTTTTTATAGAGACAAGGTCTTGCTATGTTGCCTAGACTGGGCTCAAACTCCTGGCCTCCAGTGATCCTCCCATTTCAGCTTCCCAAAGTGTTGGAATTACAGGCATGAACCACCATGCCCAGGTGGAGTATGGATTTATTTTTTTTTTTTTTTCCTTGAGACGGAGTTTCCCTCTTGTTGCCCAGGCTGGAGTGCAATGGCACGATCTTGGCTCACTGCAACCTCCGCCTCCCAGGTTCAAGCAATTTGGAGTATGGATTTTAAGGAGAGAAAACACATGTCTAAAGCAGTACTTTAGGAAAAATTTCAGAAAAATAGTATATGGCACAAAGAAGGATATGATAAATTAGGAGGCTACTGTAAATATTTCAGAAGTCCTGAACAAAGCTGGTGACAAGTACAAAAAAAAAACCAGAGAATACCAAAAAAGGCAGAAATAAACCAAAAACGGGAAAGGCCTGGTTCCCAGCACTTTTGGAGGCCAAGGCAGGCATATCACGAGGTCGTGAGTTCAAGACTAGCCTGGCCAACATGGTGAAACCCCACCACTACTAAAAATACAAAAACAGGCCGGGCAGTGGCTCACGCCTGTAATCTCAGCACTTTGGGAGGCCGAGGCGGGTGGACCACGAGGTCAGGAAATCGAGACCATCCTGGCTAACATGTTGAAACCCCGTCTCTACTAAAAATACAAAAAAATTAGCCGGACGGGGTGCAGGCACCTGTAGTCCCAGCTACTTAGGAGGCTGAGGCAGAAGAATGGTGTGAACCCGGGAGATGGAGCTTGCAGTGAGCAGACATCGCCCCACTGCACGCTAGCCTGGGCGACAGAGCAAAACTCTGTCTCAAAAAAACAAAAACAAAAAAATACAAAAACTAGCCAAGCGTGGTGATGCGTGCCCGTAATCCCAGCTACTCAGGAGGCTGTGGCAGGAGAATTGCTTGAACCCATGAGGCGGAGGTTGCAGTGAGCTGAGATTGTGCCACTGCACTCCAGCCTGAGCAACAGAGCAAGACTCCATCTCGGGGGAAAAAAAAAAGAGATAAACCAGAAACTGGTTGGCTCTGGACACACTGGTCAGGTCAAGGTACCCTGCTAGTACCTAGAAATGCAAGGAAGTCTGAAGGAAGGTCAGAGCTAAAGGAAAACCCTAAATCAGCTTCAGTGGATTATAGAAGGCAGGAAAGAAGACAATTGCTAATTGCGAACAGAGAAAAAGATCTTCACAGATAGTTAAAACCGTAAGACTAGAAATGTTAAGTTTACTTGAATTTCTAAGAAAAGTCCCTACTGATTTTCTGGATTTCACGTAACTCATAAACTAAAATACATTTTTTACCTGGTTGTTGCGGTTTTCCTGCAGCGGAGAAGTAGCATCATCAGGAAATGAGCTTACATTTCTCCTCTTCAGCATCTGGTCATCCTTCTTAGCTTTCCTCAGCTCCACATTGACCTCTATTCTGCGACGCCTCATTTCCTTGAGAAAAGATAACATGCCGTTTCACCTATCACACCAGTTTTTGTTGCTAAGTGAGGGCATTTTTTAAAAAATCCCTAAGTTTTCACCCCTTTCCAAATGTCTTCCCATTTAAATACCACCACAGGAAAGCAACAGAAGGTACTCACTGTACTGTCTTTTCCCTTGTTCTTGAATCTGTGAAGACGGGCAGCTGGTGTATTAGCATTCTCATTGGTGGACATGGTTATGAGACAAAGGGAGAAAGCTAAAAGATGGGGGAAGAGAGAAATATTTCCTTTATCATTTTCCTTTGTCAATAATAGTACCAAATAAGAATTGAATTATCAAGCATCTACACACCTGTATACTAGAGAGGGGATCATCATGTTTTCAGCACTATGAAATAGCTTTACCCAAAGGGGAACTGTCCCCCTTCCCTCTGAAGGGCTGAGACTTCCTGGAGAGGGCTGTCCATCAGAAATAGAATGCAAGCTATATAAATTGAAACTTCCTAGTAGCCATATTTTTAAAAAGGCGAAAAGAAACAAGTGAAACTAATTTTAATAATGTATTTTACTTAACCCAACATATCCAAATATATTTCAACATGTTATCAATATATAAAATAACTGACATCTTTTACATTCTTTTTCCATACTCCATCTTTGAAATCTTTTGTGTACTTTAAGCTTACAGCGTATTTCGATTTGGACTAGCCAATGTGTCCACCGTTTCTGACAGCCTGGTTCAATACTCCAGAGTCCCTAATAGTTAATTCAAGACAAAGTAGGGGAACCAAGTTAACTTACAGCTAAAAATTATGCGCCAGGGCAATAAATTCAGATCCTCAGGAGGCTCTCCCTATTTTACTGTCTTTACTTGGCCAAAATAGGTGCAGACTCGAAAATTAAATAAAAATTTGCTTCATCATTACATTATGGTCAACATTAAAAATGCAGTGCCGCATCTCGCATGTTTGATTTGCATTTCCAGAGACTAGGAGGGAATGCACTTAATTAGGATGACATCAGCTATGCGTCATTCAGAAGATGACAAAAGTCAAAGCCCTCCTTACAATTTGCTATCTTTGCTTTCATTACGCTCGCCTACGACTTGGTGGCACAGCCACCCCGGGGCCTAGTTGTCAGAGACGGTGCTCCGAACTCCCACCCCCAGCCCCTGCCCCTACGCCGGGGAAGATGCAACGAGAAAGGGGGAGGCGAGGCCAGGGCCGCCACGAGCCCTCCCGGGACGTTAGCCCTCAGGCCTGGCTCGCTCCGATTCTCCCGGCCGCGACGCGTTAAGGCCTCCGCTGCTGTTTGCAGAGCGTCGGCGCCCTAAACCCGCAGACCCCGCGAAACTCAGCCGCCTGGTCAATGAACGTCGCCCCCGAGGCCTAGTCAACGCGGGAGGCAGAGCCAGGCTCCGCGTGGACCCGGGGCCTCCCTCCCCCCACCCAAAAGGCGAACGCCGCCCGCGGGCAAGCCGTTAGCGCTCGGGCCGGGCCGGGCCGCCGTCTGAGTCTGTACCTGCGAAGCGGGCCTGGGCTTCCACGGGAGGCGATGCGGGGGGGATCAGCGGCTGTGGGTCGACTGCACTCAAACCGTCCACCTCGACTCAGCTCAAAGACCGTGTGGCTCGTGCAGCCGGCCGGCGCGATTTAAATTTCCCGGTGACTCCGCATTCCGATTGGCTGGTTCGAGCCTAAGCTCTGTGCCCATTGGTGGATTTGAAAAACACGTTGGGAGGGGAGGGAGTCATAGGGCTTGGGGGCGAGTGGCGGGGGGGTGGGTGGGGAAAGGAGGATGGCATCGCGAGATGAGGGAGCGGTCGGGCGGTGAGGGAGCGGCTGGGCGGTCTCTGAGCGCCTGGCGGGGCGGAGAGGGATGACTCCAGATCCCGTCAAGCAGCGCGAAGGGGCGGTTCCCTGGGCCGTTCGTGTTTCCATAGGGTTGAAGCGTGCATGGTCCCTGGGCGTTTTACTGGGCGACAGCCTTAAACGAATACCACAAAATGATTCTCAAAGTCATTATTTAAAAAAAAAACTTTGTTGTTGATCTTCATGAAAATAAAAAAATTCTAATTAGTAAATAAGTAATCTTTATAGAAAAACATTGCTTTGCATTTTTTTCCTATTATGACACCCAAAGTACTCGGCGGGGGTTTCTGGCCACTATGGGAGGGAAGATTTGTGTTACATTTTTTAGTTTACTTTTTTTTTTAATTGCGTCATAAAAGACTGTATAGAAGCCGCAAATATGGTAACAAAAGGTTTCTTACGCCTGTTTCTCCAAAAACTCAAGTTTTTTATTTTTAAATAATTTCAAATGCAGCGGAATTGCAAATCCTTACCCAGATTTGCCAAATCTTAATATTTTGCCACATTTGCTATTGCTTTCTCTATACATATATATCTATACATATGCACACGTGTACATATGTGTGATTTTAATGTTACTTTTTGAAACATTTAAGAGTAAGTTTCAGAATCATGTCCTTTTTCCTGTTTCACGGTGTCTGTCCTAAGAAAAGACATTCTCTTATATAACCACACTGCAATCATCAAATTCAGAAAAACTGAAATTTCATGCTGTTGTTTAGTATGTAGTCTGTGTTCAAGTTTTTTCAATTGTTCCAGTAACATGCTATGCTCATTACACATTTCTGAATTTTGCATTTTTTGCCATATGCCCAAATGAACAAACAAAACAAAGATGGTCAACAGAGCATCAGGATTATGGGCCATTTTTGTTTCTGCAATTTTTTTGTGTTCTAAAAGATTACATTTTAGAAAAGTTTTCATGGTTTATTTCTTACTATAAATAAATTCAAACAGCAACTTTATCCATTCTTGCAGGCATTAATGCCAGCCTCATTCATCGTATAGCAGCCAGAGTTCATAAAGCGTTGTACCTACTCTTAATCAGCATAATCCCATCCCCCTAAATGCAAGAATGTGGAAGGAATTCACCCCTAAACCAATCACTGTGGGGCATTCTCTCAGCTACTGAGAATGGTTCAGGGGCAGGCACATGACCTAAATTCATCCAGTTGGACAGCCTGTGCCTTTTGTTTACTGGTTGGAGGTAGGAAAGCAGCCTCTGTTTTTCTGAACTGAGGGATGTGAGTCCTAGAAATCTGAATAAGAAAACTATGGAAACCTTGAGAGGTCTGACCTGCTCGATCTCTGAAGGTTTGCAGTTATGAGATCCGATACACATTTCTTTTGTATTGTCAAGTTGAGTTTCTTCTGTTTTTTTTTTTTTTTCTTTTCTTTGAGACAGGTTCTGGCTCTGTCGCCCAGGCTGGAGTGGAGTGGCACGATCTCAGGTCACTGCGACCTCTGCCTCCTGGGCTGAAGCCATCCTCCCACCTCAGCCTCCCAAATAGCTGGGACTACAGGTACACACCACCATGTCCAGCTAATTTTTGTATTTTTTGTAAAGACAGGGTTTCACTATTTTGCCCAAGCTGGTCTCGAAGTCCTGAGCTCAAGCAATCCACCCACCTCGGCCTCCCAAAGTGCTGGAATTATAGGCCTGTGCCACCATACCAAGCCAAGTTGAGCTTCTTTTGCTTGAAAATACTGACTACTATGTGCCCAGAAGTGTTCTGAGTGTTTGCCATATATTAATACACTTGATCTTCACAACTGTGAGGTAGTGCTGTTATTTGCTCTATTTCACAAAAGAGAGCACTGAATCACAAGTGTTTATGTAACTCGTCCAGGGTCACACAGCCAGTAAATGGCAAAGACAGGATTCAGCCATAAGCAGTAAGCAGTTGGTTCCAGGATCTGTGTTCTGAACCACTATTCTGTACTTGCACCTAAAAACAACCTGAAACAGAAGTATAATGCCCAAAATTGCCTTTGAAAGATATGATACAGTCGGGCACAGTGGCTCACACCTGTAATCGAGCACTTTGGGAGGCCGAGGTGGGCAGATCACCTGAGGTCAGGAGTTCAAGACCAGCCTGGCCAACATAGGGAAACCCTGTCTCTACTAAAAAATACAAAAAATTAGCTGGGCATGGTGGCAAGCACCTGTAACCCCAGCTACTTGGGAGGCTGAGGCAGGAGAATTGCTTGAATCTGGGAGGCAGAGGTTGCAGTGTGCCAAGATCACACCATTGCACTCCAGCCTAGACAACAAGAGCGAAACTCCATTTCAAAAAAAAAAAAAGACTAGCCCGTCCAACATGGCAAAACCCTGTCTCTACTAAAAATACAAAAGGCAGGTGTGGTAGCACACACCTGTGGTCCTAGCTACTCAGGAGGCTAAGATACAAGCATCACTTAAACCTGGGAGGTAGGCCGGGCGCGGTGGCTCACGCCTGTAATCCCAGCACTTTGGGAGGTCGAGGCGGGCGGATCACGAGGTCAGGAGATCGAGACCATCCTGGCTAACACGGTGAAACCCCATCTCTACTAAAAATACAAAAAATTAGCCGGGCGAGGTGGCGGGCGCCTGTAGTCCCAGCTACTCGGGAGGCTGAGGCAGGAGAATGGCGTGAACCCCGGGGGGCGGAGCCTGCAGTGAGCCGAGATCGCGCCACTGCACTCCAACCTGGGCGACAGCAAGACTCTGTCTCAAAAAAAAAAAAAAAAAAAAAAAAAAAAAAAACCTGGGAGGTAGAGGTTGCAGTAAGCTGAGATGGCGCCACTGCACTGCAGCCCAGGCGACAATGCAAGACGCCATCTCAAAAAAAAAAAAAAAAAAAAAAATTCCTATCATTTACGACCAAGTTTTAGCTGATGTATTAGTCCACTAGCATAGTCTGCTTAGGTTACCATAACAAAGTACTACAGGCTGGGAGGCTTAAATAACAAACATTTATTTTTCTCACATTTCTGGATCACGAAATCTGAAATAAGGGTGCCAGAGTGGTCAGTTTCCAGGAAGGGCCCCCCTCTGTGGCATCCGGATGATCATCGCCTAATTGTGTGCTAGCACGATCTCTTCATTTTAGCACACAGGAGGGAGAGTGAAAGCTCTCTGGTGTCTCTTCTTTTTTTTTTTTTTAGATGGAGTCTTGCCCTGTTGCCCAGGCTGGAGTGCAATGGCACGATCTCGGCTCACTGCAGCCTCCACCTCCCAGGCTCAAGCCATCCTCCCACCTCAGCCTCCCAAGTAGCGGGGACTACAGGCATACACCACCATGCTTTGGGAGGCTGGGGTAGGCAGATCTCTTGAGCTGGCTTTCTTACCCTCTGCATCAGGGCTATTGTGGCAGGCTTGGCTAAATGAAAGCCATTGGTGCTCCCTTCCCCACAAAAACAGTAACTCAGAAGCAAAACTGCATCCTTGGGGAAACTGCAGAGATTAGTGCCACATATGGAGACTCTTCAGTAAGGAACTATCCTCGTTTTGAGAAAGAGCTCTTGATCACCTACTGAACTCCAAATAAAAATGTAAGCTGCCAGGTGGGGTGGCTCACGCCTGTAATCCCAGTACTTTGGGAGGCCGAGAGGGGTGGATTGCTTGAGCCCAAGAGTTCGAGACCAGCCTGGGCAACATTGCAAAATCCCATCTCTACAAAACATAGCTGGATGTGGTGGCATGCACCTGTAGCCCCAGCTACTCAAGAGGCTGAGACGGGACAATTGCTTGAACCCAGGAGGTGGAGGTTGCAGTGAGCAGAGATCACACCACCACACTCCAGCCTGGGTGACAGAACAAGACCCTGTCTCAAAAAAAAAAAAAAAAAAAAAAAACTATCCAGGCTTGGTGTGTAGCCAGCCCTGGTGGTGGCACGTGTCTGTAGTCCCAGCCACTCATGAGGCTAAAGTGGGAGAATCACCTGAGCCCAGGAGGTCGAGGTTGCAGTGAACCATGTGATCATGCCACTGCGCCATAGCCTGGGTAACAGATCAAGACCCTGTCTCAAAAACAAACAAAATAAAACCAATGTAACGTGAGCTACTCATGATGAATTGGGGGTTATCTGATCCCACGAAGTTGGGTGGGCACAGCAGCACTCCATAACGAAGTACAAGTGGGATGGGAGGGACCTGGACCAAGAGGACCCAGAAGGTAGAAGAAAACTGCATGAACAAGTGACTTATGTTCCCAGCTGCTGACTCCTGCCAGCAGATTACATCTGTGGCCTCATGGGACAATCAATGACCAGCAAGATGAAGGTCAAGCTAGGCGCTCTGCATCCTATGTTGACATTAGCTGAAGTGGATTGCTCCTGACCGATGGCCTCACATGTAGGCAACCTAATATAGTTCGCCTATTTGTTTCCTCCAAATCTCATGTTGAAATTTGACTCCCAGTACTGGAGGTGGGGCCTAGTGGGAGGCGTTTGGGTCATGAGACAGATCTCTTACTAATGGCTTGGTGCCCTCCCCATGGTAACAAGGGAGTTCTGACTGTCGGTTACTGTGAGATCTGACTCTTTTTCTTTCTAAAATGGAGATGGGATCTCACTATGTTGCCCAGGCTAGTCTCAAACTCTTGGGCTCAAGCAATCTCCCCACCTCGGCCTCCCAGAGTGCTCACAGGTGTGAGCCACTGTGCCTGGCTGAAGTCTGACTGTTAAAAAGAGCCTGGGCCAGGCATAGTGATTCATGCCTGTTAATCAGCACTTTGGGAGGCCAAGGTGGGTGGATCACTTGAGATAGGGAGTTAGAGACCAGCCTGGCCAACGCGGTGAAACCCCACCTCTACTAAAAATACAAAAATTAGCTGGGAATGGTGGCGTATGATTGTAAGCCCAGCTACCCAGGAGGCTGAGGCAGGAGAATCGCTTGAACCAGGGAGGGAGAGGTTGCAGTGAGCCGAAATCATGCCATTGCACTCTAGCCTGGGTGACAGAGTGAGACTCCATCTCGAAGCTTCCTGAAGCCCTCACCAGAAACAGATACTGGCACCATACCTCTTGTACAGCCTGCAGAACCGTAAGCCACTAAACCTCCCCTTTTTAAAAAAATATAAATTACCTAGCCTCAGGTATTCCTTTATAACAATACAAAATGGACTAACACACAGCTCTGAAGGAAAGTAAGTAGTCAAACTCCCTAGTGGGTAGAACCTTGAAGCATGCAGCTGGTACACATTTTTCTGAAAGGGCAGATATCCCGAGGTGAGATCCACACTGATTCCCAAACAGTGAAAACCAGTTTGGCTGGCTGGTTGGTATAAGGGTCATTAATTTTGTTTATGTTGCCCAGCAGATATGCACACTTCTATTAAAAGAGTAATTCCTAACTTTCCTGCAGGAACCAGAGCTCACCCACACCAGTCCATGTGGTTGGATGAGGTTGACTTCATACCCTGGGTGGACTCTAACTGGCATACGCCAAGGAGGAAACCCTTCCCCTAGGTCACAGGGATGGTTTCATGGAGAGCATATGACTCAATAGGGACCGGTAAGAATCAGGCCTGGGACTTTGACTAATAGGGGTGAGATGTACTTCCTCTACACTTGGAATTACGATAATGGATGTAAAGTCTGGAGCTGTTGTAAATATTTTACCACTGTAAGGAAAGAGCCTGGAGCCTGTCTGAAAATAGAGTGACAACAGAACACAGTAGAACAGGTTCAAGAGAGACACCAGATTCTGATTTATTTAATTAATTAATTAATTTATTTATTTATTTATTTTTGAGATGGAGTCTCACTCTGTTGCCCAGGCTGGAGTGCAGTGGCACGATCTCGGCTCACTGCAAGATCCGTCTCCCAGGTTCACGCTATTCTCCTGCCTCAGCCTCCCGAGTAGCTGGGATTACAGGCACCCGCCACCATGCCTGGCTAATTTTTTTTTTTTTTTTTTTTTTTTTTTTTTTGTATTTTTAGTAGAGACAGGGTTTCACTGTTAGCCAGGATGGTCGTGATCTCCTGATCTTGTGATCTGCCCACCTTGGCCTCCCAAAGGGCTGGGATTACAGCCATGAGCCACCGCGCCTGGCTGATTTCTTTTAAACCCCTAATCGAGACACATCTGAAAGCAGACCTATCTCTGGACATTTTTTTTTTTTTTTTTTTTGAGACAGAGTTTTACTCCATCGCCCCAGGCTGGAGTGCAGTGGCGTGATCTTGACTCATTGCAACCGCCACTTCCTGGGTTCAAGCGATTTTCCTGCCTCAGCCTCCCGAGTAGCTGGGATTACAGGCACCTGCCACCATGCCTAGCTAATTTTTGTATTTTTAGTAGAGACAGAGTTTTGCCATCTCTACTGGAGTTGGCCAGGCTGGTCTTGAACTCCTGACCTCAGGTGACCCACCGGCCTTGGCCTCCCAAAGCACTGGGATTACTAGGCACGACCCACTGCGCCCAGTCTGGACTTTTGTTATTATTTTTTTTTTTTAGAGACAGGGTCTTGCTCAGTCACCCAGGCTGGAGTGCAGTGGCTCAATCATAGCTCACTGCAGCCCCAAACTCCTGCGTTCAAGCAATTGTCCTGCTGCAGCATCCCAAGTACCTGATACTACAGGTGCACACCACCACATCTGTATAATTAATTTTTTTTTTTTTTTGTAGAAAAAGGGGGTCTCCCTCTGTTGGTCACACAAACCCCTGGCTTCAAGTGATCCTCCTACCTCAGCCTACCAAAGTGCAGGGATTACATGCATGAGCCACTGCGCCCAGCCTTCTTATTTGAGGTGGCAAATTCCTTTACTCATAAGCCCACTTAGGATTGGGTCTTCTGCCTCTTGCAACCAAAAGAGTCATAAACAATACAGTCAGGAATTTGTGAGAGGAAGATAGGATTGACAACAAAGGTGGTTTGGAGAAGGGGTAGATGTATGGATCTTTTGGAATGAACTTAGAAGGTGTGGATTTGAGTTATACAGATGTTCACCCAAAGGCCTCCACTGTGGAATAGGCTATTAATATTCAGGTGGCCATGATGGCCTGCTCTGTAGATGTCCATCATCCTCCTTCCCCTGCCAGGCTAGTGCTTGCTTAATGGGATCATTAACCACATGGCCAAGGCAGCAGAGACAGAGGCTATGCATACGCTCAGTATCATTCACTTCCTACTACTGAGTCTGGTCTGGCTACCATTCCTGCTGGGGGCCCAACCAGCCCTGATGTTGACTTCACACCCTGAAGGGACCATTCAATTACCTGGTGATCATGACAATAACATTGGACCCTTTCCATAATAGATCAGGAGGAAGAGACATTTTATCTGGATTGGGCCATATTTACTTTCCAATGTGTCACTCTGCTACCAGCACCACCATCCATTCACTTTCTTTTTTTTTGAGATGGAGTCTTGCCCTGTCGCCCAGGCTGGGGTACAGTGGCATGATCTCGGCTCACTGCAACCTGCGCCTTCCAGGTTCGAGCGATTCTCCTGCCCCAGCCTCCCAAGTTGCTGGGATTACAGTTGCGTGCCACTACGCCCAGCTAAATTTTTGTATCTTTAGTAGAAACGGGGCCACCATGTTGAACAGCCTGGTCTTGAACTCCTGATCTCATGATCCGCCCGCCTCGGCCTCCCAAAGTGGTGGGATTACAGACATGAGCCACCGCGGCCGGCCCCTCCTTTCACTTTCTGCAAGTCTTTTATGCTGTCATGGATTCCCAGAGAGACAACACTGCTCCAACCAAGAAACTCACCTCACAGCGCAATTATGGAATTGCAAATCAAAATAATGAGATACCGCCACACATCTATTGTAACGGCTAAAATGCAAAACACTGACAACACCAAATTCTGGTGAGGATGTGGAACAAGAGGAACTCTCATTCATTGCTAGTGGGAATGCAAAATGGTACACCAACTTCAAAAGATAGTTTGACAGTTTCTTACAAAGGTAAACACAGTCTTACCATACCATCCAGCAATCACAATCCATGGTATTTATCCCAGTGAGTTGAAAACGTACGTCTACACAAAAACCTCCACCTGCACACAACTGTTTATAGCAGCTTTATTCATAACTGCCAAAATTTGAACCAACCAAGATGTGCTTCCATAGGTGAATGGATAAACAAACTGTGGTACATCCATATAATGGAATTTCTTTTTCAGATTTTTTTTCTTTTTTCTTTTTTTTTTTTTTTTTTTTGAGGCAGGATCTTGCTTTGTTGCCCAGACTGGAGTGCAGTGGTGTGATCACTGCTAACAACCTCAAACTCCTGGGCTCCCAGTGATCCTCTGCCTCAATCTCCCAGGTAGCTGTGTACAGGAATGCACCATCATGTCCAGCTAATATATTTTTTTATTTTTTGTAGAGATGGGAGTCTTGTCATTTTGCCCACGCTAGTCTCGAAACTCCTGGGCTCAAGCGATCCTCCTACCTTGGTATACAAACATACAATGGAGTATTATTCAATGATAAAAAAGAAGGCTGGGCCAGGCACGCTGGCTCATGCCTGTAATACCAGCACTTTGGGAGCCCGAGGCGGGCGGATCACCTGAGGTCAGGAGTTTAGGACCAGCCCAGTGAAACCCCGTCTCTACAAAAAAATACAAAAATTAGCCAGATGTGGTGGCATGAACCTGCAATCCCAGCTACTAGGGAGGCTGAGGCAGGAGACTCACTTGAACTTGGGAAGCAGAAGTTGCAGTGAGCTGAGATTGAGCCACTGCACTCCTGCCTGGATAATAGAGCAAGACTGTCTCAAAAAATAAATAAATAAAAAGAAAAGAAAAGAAAAGAAGCCTGGGCAGGGTGGCTCATGCCTAGAATCCCAGCAGTCTGGGAGGCTGAGGTAGGCAGATTGCTTGAGTCCAGGAGTTTGAGACCAGCCTGGGCAACATGGTGAAACCTGGTCTCTACAAAAAATATAAAAATTAGCCAGGCATGGTGGTGCACGCCTGTCATCCCAGCTACTTGGGAGGCTGAGGCAGAAGGATCATTTGAGCCTGGGAGTTAGAGGCTGCAGTAAGACGTGATTGCATCACTGCACTCCAGCCTGGGAAACAGAATGAGAACCAGTCTCAAAAAAACAAGCAGACTGGGCATGGTAGCTCACACCTGTAATCCCAGCACTTTGGGAGGCTGAGGCAGATAGATCACTTGAGGTAAGGAGTTTGAGTTTGAGACCAGCCTGGCCAAAACAGTGAAACCCTGTCTCTACTGAAAATACAAAATACAGGCCGGGTGCGGTGGCTCACACCTGTAATCCCAGCACTTTGGGAGGCCGAGGTGGGTGGATCACCTGAGGTCAGGAGTTTGAGACCAGCCTGGCCAACATGGAGAAACCCCATCTCTACTAAAAATACAAAAATTAGCCGGGTGCGGTGGCATGTGCCTGTAATCCCAGCTACTCCAGAGGTTGAGACAGGAGAATTGCTTGAACCCAGGAGTGGAGGTTGCAGTGAGCCGAGCTCATAGCCACTGCACTCCAGCTTGGGTGACAGAGTGAGACTCCATCTCAAAAAAAAAAAAAATTTAGCCAGGCATGGTGGCACACACCTATAGTCCCTGCTACTCAGGAGTCTGAGGCAGGAGAGAGAATTGCTTGAACCCAGAAGGTGGAGGTTGCAGTGAGCCAAGATCGTGCCACTGCACTCCAGCCTGGATGACACAGCAAGACTCCATCTCAAAAACAAACTCACAAAGAAACAAACAAGCAAGCAAAAATTGAGCTATCAATCCATGAGAAAAACATGCAGAAACCTTAAATGCATATTGCCAAATGAAGGAAGCCAGTCTGAAAAGGCTACACTACTGTAGTTGTATGATTCCAACTACAGTAAATGACATTCTAGAAAAGATAAAACTATGGAGACTAAAAAGAGTAGTGGTTGGGGCCGGATGTGGTGGCTCACACCTGTAATACTAGCGCTTTGGGAGGCCAAGGCCGGCAGATCACAAGGTCAGGAGTTCGAGACCAGCCTGTCCAACATGGTAAAACCCCATCTCTACTAAAAAAATACAAAAATTAGCCGGCCGTGGTGGCTTGTGCCTGTAGTCCCAGCTACTTCGGAGGCTGAGGCAAGAGAATCACTTGAACCCGGAAGGCAGAGGTTGCAGTGAGCCGCGATTGCACCACTGCACTCTAGCAAGGGTGACAGAGTGAGACTCCATTTCAAAAAAAAAAAAAAAAAAAGATTAGTGGTTGGAAAGGGTTTTGGGGAGGAAGGGGAGAATGAACAGGTGGAATAAGGCATTTTAAAGGCAGTGAAACTATTATTCTGTGTGATACTATAACAGTGGATATTTGACATTATACCTTCGTCAAAAGCCATAGAATGCACAATACAAAGAGTGAACCCTATAGTGTCAACTATGGACTTTAATAATGTATATTATTAAATATTAAATATTATTAATATTAATTATTATATTTTAATAAAGTTAATTATAATGTATCAGTATTAGTTTATCAATTGTAACAAATATACCATACTAATGCAAGCTGTTAATAATGGGAAATTGGTGAGGGAAAGTGAAGAAATGTACAGGTACCCTCTGTACTTTCCACTCAATATTTCTACAAACCTAAAACTGCTAAAAAATGGCCGGGCACGGTGGCTCACGCCCGTAATCCCAGCACTTTGGGAGGCCGAGGCGGGTGGATCACGAGGTCAGGAGATCGAGACCATCCTGGCTAACACAGTGAAACCCCGTCTCTACTAAAAATACAAAAAATTAGCCGGGCGAGGTGGCGGGCGCCTGTAGTCCCAGCTACTCGGGAGGCTGAGGCAGGAGAATGGCGTGAACCCCACAGGGCGGAGCCTGCGGTGAGCCGAGATCGCGCCACTGCACTCCAGCCTGGGCGACAGCGAGACTCTGTCTCAAAAAAAAAAAAAAAAAAAACTGCCAAAAAATAATAAAGTCAATTAATTAAGAAAACATGCTGCAATGTGAAAACTAGAGCATATCGCCAAACTTTCTGTATTCTGTTACATTAAAATCCATTAGTCTGGCGGTGCGGTGGTTGCTCATTAGTCTGTACTCCACTTGGATGCATATTTTACCTTTACCCATGCAGGAATATCCAACATTATGCATTGGTCATTTGAATCATACTAGACTATGAGGTATGCAGATCTTCCAAGTGTTGACACATTGAATTGTACAGCATCAAAACATTGCACTCATTAAACAGAAATGTCTTTAAGTATTTGAAAGCTATCAAGCTTACAGTGGTGGATACAAGGTTTAGGGCTTTTAAATGTTCCCTTGACAGTTTTTTGCTTTTTTTTTTTTTGAGCCGGAGTCTCGCTCTGTCGCCAGGCTGGAGTGCACTGGCGCTATCTAGGCTCATTGCAACCCCCGCCTCCCAGGTTCAAGCGGTTCTCCTGCCTCAGCCTCCAGTGTAGCTGGGGCTACAGGCACGTGCCACCACGCCCCGCTAATTTTTTTGTTTTTAGTAGAGATGGGGTTTCACCATGTTGGCCAGGATGGTCTTGATCTCTTGACCTTGTGATCCACCCTCCTCAGCCTCCCAACGTGCTGGGATTACAGACCTGAGCCACCGCGCCTGGCCTTCCCTTTAAAGTGTAAGTTATTTCAAAAAAAAAAGTGTAAGTTATTTCATCAGCCACAAACAGTGTAAATTGTTTTCCTTGAAGCGACATGCTCACTTTGTTCATTTTCTAAAAAATATCTGCAAAATGCCCAACTCTGAATCTAGTTTGTCGGTCAGTTGTTCCTTCAATGAAAATTCGATACGATTGAAAAGCAGCTAGTTCAGAGTGCAACTCCAACATCCCACAAGTGCTTTACTCAAGCAAAAACCTTTGCATTTTGGTATGCGTAGAGGTGATTTGTTCATACTTCCCATTGTCAAAGAAAATATTAAAAAGCTGTGCACTCAAGCGTTGAAACTTAATACACTTAATTATTCTTACAGCGTCACCAAGGATATGCTTCAGTAAACCTGGCTTTTTTCCTCTGACAGTCGACGAAGGTAAAGAACATGACCCTTATTAGTTTAGTTCAAATGCCTTAAATTTGCTATTTCACCCGCTATTGCTTCTGCATCATCGGTGCAAATGTCAACGCAATAAATAACCTGTTTTCATGAAAAGCATTTCCTGAATGCCTCAGAGTTCACAGGCCAAGGGTAACAAAAGAGTTAAGTGACATATCACAGACTAGATTAGAAAGATATGCACCAAAATGTTAATACATTTTGTAGGAGGGGTTAACTCCGACTTACAGAATTTCGATTTTCTTTTTTTTTTTTTTTTTTTTCCGCCTAGACGGAGTCTTGCTCTATCGCCCAGGCTGGAGTGCAGTGGTGCAATCTCGCCTTGCTGCAACCTCTGCCTCCCAGGTTCAAGCGATTCTCCTGCCTCAGCCTCCCCAGTACCTGGGATTACAGGCACGCGCCACCACGGCCGGCTAATTTTTGTATTCTTGGTAGAGACGGGGTTTTACCATGTTGGCCGGGCTGGTCTCGAACTCTTGACCTCGTAATCCGCCCGCCTCGGCTTCCCAAAGTGCTGGGCTTACAGGCGTGAGTCACCGCGCACGGCCCTTTTTTTGTTTTGTTTTTGTTTTGTTTTGTTTTTTGAAACAGAGTCTTGCTCTACCACCCAGGCTGCAGTGCAGTGGCGAGATCTTGGCTCACTGAAGCCTCCGCCTCCCCGGTTCAAGCGATTCTCCGAAGCATCTGGGACTACAGGCGCTCGCCACCACGCCCTGTAATTTCTGCATTTTTAGTAGAGATTAGGTTTCACCTTGTTGGCCAGGCTGGTCTCGAACTTCTGACCTAAAGTGAACCGCCCACTTCGGCATCCCAAAATGGTGAGATTACAGGCGTGAGCCACCGAGCCCGGCCCAATTTCGATATTCTTTACTTGGCTTACCCTTTTTTTTTTTTTTTTTTTTGAGACCGTCTTGCTCTGTCGCCCAGGCTGGAGTGCAGTGGCACAATCTCGGTTTACAGCAACCTCCACCTCCCGGGTTCAAGTGATTCTCCTGCCTCAGCTTCCCTGGCAGCTGGAATTACAGGCGCACGCCACCAAACGCCCGGCTAATTTTTTTTGTATTTTTAGTAGAGACGGTGTTTCACCATGTTGGCCAGGCTGGTCTCCAACTCCTGACCTCAAGTGATCCGCCAGCCTCGGCCTCCCAAAGTGCTGGGATTACAGGCATAGAGCCACCACGCCCAGCCAGCTTAGCCATATTTTATACAGACTTGTGAAGAACAAGTGTTACGTGTCTAAGAAGAAAACGAAATTGTGTATTTGTAAAAATCACAAATGCAGCATCTTTACATGCAACAAGCATACAGATAGTGCGCATGGCACCAGAAAGTCTCCAAATCTTTACTCAAAACTTAACTTCAGGATGTTGGTTGGGGGAGGGGGGGAGCCAAACCCGTACTATTTTGCACTTAGGGACCTTGTTATGTTCATTTTCCCTTTACTCCAGAGGGAAAGAAGAGTCAGGGGGAGGAAAACGGCTTAAGGTGAATGGCAGTAGGGACAGAGGTCAGATTTGAAGTTCTCATGGGGTGGAAAAGCCTGTTCACCCAGGAGCCCAACAGTTCCCAGCACATAACAGGTTATCACATTAATCTCTGCTGAATAAACGCGGGAAAGAAAGAGAAAACAAGGACAAGAAGGTTGGCGGGAAAGGGAAGCTGCGGGAGGATTTCGCGATCTGCAGTGGCTCCCAACGCCGCCTGCCCTGCATAGGGTCCCGGGGAACTTTGTAAAATGAAAGCGCCCAGGTCCGCCCAAGTCAACTGAACTAGAATGGGATGGGGCAGGCACTGGAACCTTGTTTAAAGTTCCCCAGATGAGCACAGTGGACAACTAGAGTTAAGAACTCTTGAAGAACCCGACAGTAAGGATAGCACCCAAACCCGGCGGCGTGGACATCATGCAGTTACCCGGCAGGAGGGCTCGGAAGGTCACGCGCAGGCGCTCCAGAGCCCTCGCGGCCGCTCCGGGCCCACGGCGCAGGCGCGCGGGAGGTCCAGGCGGCCGACAAGGACGGCGACGCAGAAAAGCGCAGGCGCGCGCCGCCGCCGCAGGGGGCGGCTGCCAAATCATTTGCCGCTCGGCGCGAGACCGCGATGCGCGGGGGCGAGAGCGTGATGATGGCATCGCGTAAGGAGAGGGTGTGAGAACCCGGATCCTGTGGTGACCCAGTGGCCTAATGGATAAGGCATCAGCCTCCGGAGCTGGGGATTGTGGGTTCGAGTCCCATCTGGGTCGCGTGAGATTAGTTTTGGTGGAATAGAAGGCGATCATTGGAAGTAGATTCAGAGATGGTTCTTTCGGTTCTTGGCAGCTATCGTTACCACAAATGAAGAGGTGCTTTTGAGAGTTTTAAAAACACTGTCAGCGAATGGGTACTAAAATACCATCAGACCTAGTGTTCGGAAGCACAGTTGGGCAATTATAGCTAACGGCATTTTACTGTATATTTCAAAGTAGCTAGAAGAAAACATTTGAAATGCTCCTAACACAAAGAAATGATCAGTGCTTGAGGTGACAGCTATCCCAGTTACCCTGATTTGATCATTACACGTTATACGAATGTAACACAATATCACTTGTTATTCGGGGTGGGGTGGCTTACGCCTGTAATTCCAGCTCTTTAGGAGGCCAAGGCGAGAGAATCACTTGAGTCCGGGAGTTTGAGACCAGCCTGGGAGACATAAGGAGACGACACCACCCCCAACCCCCCCAGAAAAAAAATTTTAAATTAGCAGTAAGTTATAATATGATTGGGCCACTGCACTCCAGCCTGGGTAACGGAGCAAGACCCTGTCTCAAAAAACAAAAACAAAAAAATTCAAAATCGATATGAAGTATCAATCTTTAAAAAGGATTTAAAAACCTCATTTCTGTAATCCCAGCACTTCGGGAGGCCGAGGCGTCACCTGAGGTCTGGAGTGAGAGAACAGACTGACCAACTGTTGAAATAGGAAATACAAAAAATTAGCCGGGCCTGGTGGCGCATGCCTGTAGTCCCAGCTACTTGAGAGGCTGAAGCAGGAGAATCGCTTGAACCTGCGAGATGGAGGTTGCAGTGAGCCGAGATTGCGCCATTGCACTCAAGGCTGGGCAACAAGAGCAAAACTCTGTCTCAAAAAGTAAAAACAAAAAAATTTAAAAACCAAAATGGCCAGGCACAGTGGCTCACGCCTATAATCCCAGCACTCTGGAAGGCCGAGGCGGGCGGATCACCTGAGGTCAGAAGTTCAAGACCAGCCTGGCCATGGTGAAACCCCGTCTCTACTAAAAATACAAAAAATTAGCCAGGCGTGGTGGTGCACGCCTGTAATCCCAGCTACTCGGGAGGCTGAGGCAAGAGAATCGCTTGAACCTCGGAGGCGGAGGTTGCAGTGAGCCGAGATTGCGCCATTGTGCTCCAGCCTGGGCAACAAGAGTGAAACTCCATCTCAAAAAAAAAAAAAATTATTTTAGGCCAGCCGCGATGGCTCACAACTGCAATCCCAGCCCTTTGGGAGGCCAAGGCGGGCGGATCACCTGAGGTCAGGAGTTCAAGACCAACCTAGCCAACATGGTGAAATCCTGTCTCTACTGAAAATACAAAAATTAGCCGGGCGCACGCCTGTAATCCTAGCTACTCTGGAAGCTGAGGCAAGAGAATCGCTTGAACCCGGAAGCTGGAAGTTGCAGTGAGCCGAGAGCCGAGATGGTGCCATTGCACTCTAGCCTGGGTGACAGAGCCAGACTCCCTCTTAAAAAAAAAATAAAAATAAAAATAAAAATTTTAAAAAGTGTTTTCCCCAGCATTATTGAGATATAATGGACAAATAAAAATTACACACATTAACGAAGGATTTATTCTTGCTTAACTTATACTGATTCTTAAAAGAAAAAGACCTTAGCAAACACAAACTGGCAACTGGACATATGGCATCATCTCTTTTTCTTTTTTTCTCTTTTTTTTTTTTTTGGAACGGAGTCTCACTCTGTCGCCCAGGCTGGAGTGCAGTAGCGCGATCTCGGCTCACTGCGAGCTCCGCCTCCCGGGTTCTCGCCATTCTCCTGGCTCAGCCTCCCGAGTAGCTGGGACTACAGGCGCCCGCCACCACGCCCGTCTGATTTTTTTGTATTTTTAGTAGAGACGGGGTTTCACTGTGTTAGCCAGGATGGTCTCGATCTCCTGACCTCATGATCCGCCCGCCTCGGCCTCCCAAAGTGCTGGGATTACAGGCGTGAGCCACCGCACCTGGCCTTCATCTCTTTTTCTGTCTACTTTTTTTGTGTGTGTGTGTGAGACGGAGTCTCGATATTGTAGCCCAGGCTGGAGTGCAATGGTGCGATCTTGGCTCACTGCAACCTCTGTCCCCCAGGTTCAAGCGATTCTGCTGCCTCAGCCTTCCGAGTTCTGTCTACTTTTTCAAGCTGAAATTCACAATGGGCAGCCACACTTACAAAACTTTCTCCCTATTCTTATCCCAAGGGATGTGTGAGCAGGTCCAACTGTGCTGGCCTCAGATTTCCAGGACGGTACTAAGGAAAGTTTATAGCAGAGTAACTGTGGAGTTACACCATACAACTATAATAAACATAATTTATTGTTGCTGTCTTCAAAATATTATGAACAACAAATTGTAATTAGACCCAGCCACCGCCATGTCTGGCAAGTGAGGAGCGCCTCTGCTTGGCCACCCCATCTGGGAAATGAGGAGCACCTCCGCCCGGCCACCCCATCTGGGAAGTGAGGAGCGCCTCTGCCCTGCCACCCAACCGTCTGGGAAGTGAGGAGCACCTCTGCCCGGCCACCCCGTCTGGGAAGTGAGGAGCGTCTCTGCCCGGCTGCCCAACCGTCTGGGAAGTGAGGAGCGTCTCTGCCCGGCCGCCCAACCGTCTGGGAAGTGAGGAGCGTCTCTGCCCGGCCCCCCAACCGTCTGGGAAGTGAGGAGCGTCTCTGCCCGGCCGCTGTGCAACCTTCCAAGTGTGAAGCGACAGCCTTGTGTGTGATCTTTTCTGTCTTCCCCAAGTTTGCACTTTCGACATTAACGTTTACTTTTTAGTTTAAAAAAAAAAATTGTAATTAGAACAGTTCATGTGTTTGTGCATATGTGTGTGTGTGAGAGAGAGATCTGCAAATTAGTGAAATAAAAACACACACACACACACAATAATCAGAGTTTAAGCTTTTCAGACCAGTTCAGTTGACTAGCTTGAAATTTTTATTTATTCATTTATTTCTGAGACGGAGTCTTGCTCTTTTGCCTAGGATGGAGTGCAGTGCCATGATGGGGACTCACTTCAACCTCCACCTCCCAAGTTCAAGCGATTCTCATGCCTCAGCCTCCAGAGTAGCTGGAATTACAGGCGTGCGCCCCCACGCCTGGCTAATTTTTATATTTTTAGTGGAGACTGGGTTTCACCATGTTGCCCAGGGTGGTCTTGAACTCCTGATGTCAGGTGATCCGTCCGCCTCAATCTACCAAAGTGCTGAGATTACAGGCATGACCCACTGCACCCGGCCTAGCCTGGAAAGTTTGAATTGTTCTTGCAAACTTGTACAAAAGGAACATCCACTGAGTTCATCCCTACTCTTTAAAAACAACTAAACACTAAATGCAATGTGGTATCCTGGGTTGAAGTCTGAAACAGAAAAGGATATTGGTGGAAAAAAATCAGTGGACTAAAATACTGTACAGTGTGGAATTTCATTACTAGTAATGTACCAGTGTTGATTTCTTAGTTTTCACAAATACACATGGTGACATAAGATGTTAACGTTAGGGTTAAGGGATATACCAGAACTCTGCCCTACATTTGCAGCTTTTCGGTAAATCTGAATTTATTCCAAAATAAAAAGTGTATTAAAAGAAAACCCAACTACTAATAACCAGTGGAGAATTTTAATGGCCACCTTTGTCCCTTAAGATTAGAAATTAGGCCTGAAGCGGTGGCTCATGCCTGTAATCCCAGCACTTTGGGAGGCCAAGGCAGGTGGATCACGAGGTCAAGAGATTGAGACCATCCTGGCTAACACGGTGAAACCCCGTCTCTACTAAAAATACAAAAAATTAGCCAGGTGTGGTGGCACGTGCCTGTAGTCCCAGCTACTCAGGAGGCTGAGGCAGGAGAATTGCTTGAACCCAAGAGGCGGAGGTTGCAGCGAACCAAGATTGCGCCACTGCACTCCGGCCTGGGTGACAGAGCAAGACTCTGCCTCAAAAAAAAAAAAAAAAAAAAAAAAAAAGATTAGAAATTAGTGCTGAATTTTTTTTTTTTTGATATGGAACACTTCACGAATTTGCGTCTCATCCTTGTGCAGGGGCCATGCTAATCTTCTCTGTATCGTTCCAATTTTAGTGTATGTGCTGCTGAAGTGAGCACTTAGTGCTGAATGTTTAAACCAGAAAGCATTAATAAATACAGAAGACGAAGAATAATTTCCAGTTCAATTCCTGGTAGGTATCTCAGAGTTGAATATCGGTGGCCACATTAGGTCCTTGGATGCAGTAGGTATTCAAAAAATCTGAACTGAGGCCAGGTGAAGTGGCTTACACCTGTAATTCCAACACTTGGGGAAGCCGAGGCGAGAGGATCACTTGAGCCGAGGAGTTCAAGACCAGCCTGGGAAACATGGTGAAACCCCCATCTCTACAAAAAAATTAAAAAAAAAAATTAGCCTGGTGTGCAATAGCACACATCTGTGGTCCCAGCTACTCAGGATGCTGAGGTCAGAGGATCCCTTTAGCCCAGGAGATTGAGGCTGCAGTGAGCTGTGTTCATGCCACTGCACTCCAGCCTGAGTAACAGAGCGAGATGCTATCTCAAAACAAACAAAACGGCCAGATGCAGTAGCTCACACCTGTAATCCCAGCACTTTGGGAGGCTGAGGTGGGCAGATCACAAGGTAAGGAGTTTGAGACCAGCCTGGTCAATATGGTGAAACCCCGTGTCTACTAATAATACAAAAATTAGCTGGGCATGGTGGCGTGGTCCTGTAGTCCCAGCTACTCAGGAGACTGAGGCAAAAGAATCGCTTGAACCCAGGAGGCGGAGGTTACAGTGAGCCAAGATTGCGCCACTGCACTCCAGCCTGGGCGACAGAGCGAGACTCCATCTCAAAAAAAAAAAAAAAAAAAAAACTAAACTGCCTGTTCTCCTGTCCCCCACCTGCAGGCAGCATCTGGAAATTACAGATTGTGACAATGTATCCTTGGTCCCCCAAATGCACAGATATTGGAATGTGCAGCCCCCAAGGCTGGGCACAACAAACTCATCCTGGGTTCTCTGCCCTTTGAGCTTCTGACAGCTGCTCGGTCCTCCACAGTGCTCATCTGCCTCTCCCACCTCCTTCCCCTCCTTTAGCCTCCTTCTGAGCCCAGCTCCTTCTCTCTGGAAGGTGTTTCTAGCCTCACTCACCATAGTCCATTGAGCTGGAGTCAGCAAACTGTGATTGAGTGCCTTTACTTTGTACCTTTGCTGGCTCTTGCTTCTGAGTCCAAAAACATTCTGCAAGGCTGGGCACAGTGGCTCAAGCCCGTAATCCCAGCGTTTTGTGAGGCCGAGGTGGGCAGATCACCTGAGGTCAGGAGTTCAAGACCAGCCTTGCCAACACGGTGAAACCTGTCTCTACTAAAAATACAAAAAGTAGCCGGGTGTGGTGGCACATGCCTGTAATCCCAGCTACTCAGGAGGCTGAGGCAGAAGAATCGCTTGAACCCAGGAGGCGGAGGTTTCAGTGAGCTGATATCACACCATTGCACTCCAGCCTGGGTGACAGAGCAAGACTCTGACACACAAAAAAAACAAAAACAAAAATTCTGCAGGTTGCAGGTTCTCCACCCATTCCAAGCTCAGCCCCGGGCCTATGGCGCTTCTCACAAGTCCTGTTTGCCCTCTCCCCGAGCAGCCAGGCTGCATCGTGAGTGGTGTCTACATGTCCAGAATCTCCTCTTCACTTGCTGCCCTCCCTCCACTGCCACCCAACACACTCCTCCCCAGCAGTGGCCTCTTCATAGACAAATTTAAGGAACACCTTTCAGTCCTTGTCTTGCTTAATTTGGCCCTGACATTTGAAATTCCTAATGAATCTTTCTTCTGGAAACACTTTTTCTAGGCTTCCAGGAAATCTTTTTCTTGGTTCTCCAGACAACTCCTTAGACTCCTTGACCAATTCCCTCTTGTTGCCAATAACGGAAACAAACCAGCCCTACCTAAGCAAAGCATATTATAACTCATTGGAAAGATAGAGGGGAGGGGGTGCCCACTAAACCACTAAAGAGACAGGAGGTGGGGAGCTGTAGGACCAGGTTTGTGAACCTGCAAGAATCAAGACCAGAGCCCCTGAAATAGCAAGAAGCTGGAAGCACAGCAAATGTCAGAGCCAGATGGCCGTCACTGTAGTCAGTGCCTCTGATTGTTTGTTTGTTTGTTTGTTTGAGATGGACTCTTGCTCTGTTGCCCAGGCTGGAGTGCAGTGGCAGGATCTCGGCTCACTGCAACCTCCACCTCCTGGGTTCAAGCAATTATCCTGCCTCAGCCTCCGGAGTAACTGAGACTACAGGCTCCCGCCACCATGCCCAACTAATTTTTTATATTTTTAGTAGAGACAGAGTTTTACCATGTTGGTCAGGCTGGTCTCGAACTCCTGACTTTAGCTGATCCACTTGCCTTGGCCTCCCAAAGTGCTGGGATTACAGGTGTGAGCCACCATGCCCGGCCAATTTTTGTATTTTTAGTAGAGATGGGGTTTCGCCCTGTTGGCCAGGCTGGTCTGAAACTCCTGACCTCAAATGACCCACCCATCTCGGCCTCCCAAAGTGCTGGGATTACAGGCATGAGCCACGATGCCTGGCCATGTCTGATGGTTTTCATCATCCTCGGGCCACTTGCTCCTGAATCAAGGTTCCAGACAAAAGCTTACAATTAGTCCAGCTTTGGCCAGGCTCTGTGTGATGGTTAATACCGAGTGTCAACTTCATTGGATTGAAGGATACAAAGTGTTGATCCTGGGTGTGTCTATGAGGGTGTTGCCAAAGGAGATTAGCATTTGAGTCAGTGGGCTGGGGAAGGCAGACCCACCCTTAACCTGGGTGGGCACAAGCTAATTAGCTGCCAGCAAAGCTAGAATATAAGCAGGCAGAAATATGTGAAAAGAGAGACTGGCCTAGTCTCCCAGCCGACATCTTTCTCCCTTGCTGGATGCTTCCTGCCCTCGAATATCGGACTCCAAGTTCTTCGGTTTTGGAACTCGGACTGGCTCTCCTTGCTCCTCAGCCTCCAGACCGCCTTTTGTAGGACCTTGTGATCATGTGAGTTAATACTTAATAAACTCCTATAATACTTAATAATACTTAATAAACTCCTATATATAGTTCTGTCCCTCTAGAGAACCCTAACATACTCAGTGACTCACACCTGTAATCCCAGTAATTTGGGAGGTTCAGGCAGGAGGATGGCTTGGGCCCCAGAGTCTCCATCTCCTTCTCCTTTTCCCTCCCCTTCCCTCTCCCCTTCCTCCTCTTCTTCTTCTTCTTCCTCTTTCTCTTCTTCCTCTTCCTCTACTTCTTGTTTGAGACAAGATTTGTTGCCAAGGCTGGAGTATACTGACACAATTGCAGTGGCACTGCTTCTCAACCTCCTGAGCAAGGATCACACCACCACACTCCCGCCTGGGTGACAGAGCAAGACCCTGTCTCTGAAAACAAACAAACAAACAAAACGAACAAAAAACTCTGCTATGATAGAGGTGAATTGTCTGGTTTTTTTTTTGTTTTGTTTTGTTTTGTTTTGTTTTGTTTTTGAGATGGAGTCTTGCTCTGTCGCCCAGGCTGGAGTGCAGTGGCGCGATCTCGGCTCACTGCAAGCTCCGCCTCCCGGGTTCACGCCATTCTCCTGCCTCAGCCTCTCCGAGTAGCTAGGACTACAGGCGCCCGCCACCACGCCCGGCTCATTTTTTTTGTATTTTTAGTAGAGATGGGGTTTCACCGTGGTCTCGATCTCCTGACCTCGTGATCCGCCCGCCTCGGCCTCCCAAAGTGCTGGGATTACAAGCGTGAGCCACCGCGCCCGGCCGAATTGTCTGTTTTATCCTGATAATTCTGCTTACTTTAGTCCCGTGGTTCTCAACTGGGCCAATTTTGCTCCCCAAGTGACATTTGGCAATATCTGGAGATTTGCAATTGTCACAGTGGAATTGGAAGGTGTTGCTATTAACATCTAGTGGGCAGAGGTCAGGGATGCTGCTTAACATCTTAAACCACACAGGACAGTCCCCCACAAAAAAATGATGATCCAGGCCGAGCGTGGTGGCTCACGCCTGTAATCCCAGCACTCTGGGAGGCCGAGGTGGGTGGATCACCTGAGATCAGGAGTTCAAGACCAGCCTGACCAACATGATGAAACCCCATCTCTACTAAAAATACAAAAAGTAGCCGGGTGTGGTGGTGGGTGCCTGTAATCCCAGCTACTTGGGAGGCTGAGGCAGGAGGATCGCTTGAACCCAGGAGGCAGAGGTTGCAGTGAACCGAGATAGATAGTGTCATTGCACTCTAGCCTGGATGACAGAGCAAGACAACTTCTCAAAAAAAAAAAAAGGGGGGGGGGGAGGGGGGGGGGGGGAGGAGAGAGACAGGAAGGGAAACTTCTAAAAACAAAAAAACATTCCTAACCAACACAAAACAACCATAAAAAGCATGATCAACAAGCAACCAAAAAAAAAAAAAAAAAAAAAAAAAAAAAAAAACAAAAACAACAACAACAACAAAAAAAGATGATCCAGCCCAAAATGTCAACAGTGTCAAGGTGAAGAAACTGCCGTAGGCCGGGCGCGGTGGCTCACGCTTGTAATCCCAGCACTTTGGGAGGCCGAGGCGGGCGGATCACGAGGTCAGGAGATCGAGACCATGGTGAAACCCTGTCTCTACTAAAAACACAAAAAATTAGCCGGGCGTGGTGGCGGGCGCCTGTAGTCCCAGCTGCTTGGAGAGGCTGAGGCAGGAGAATGGCGTGAACCCGGGAGGCGGAGCTTGCAGTGAGCTGAGATTGCACCACTGCACTTCAGCCTGGGCGACAGAGCAAGACTCCGTCTCAAAAAAAAAAAAAAAAAAAAAAAAAAAAAAAGAAACTGCCGTAAAAGCTTGGCAAACAGGGATGGGATGACGACATTATTGATAGGCCACATAAAAATATTTAGGGCCACGTCGATTGTCCCTGTTTTAACGATTTCTTCTTTGTCCTCATGCAGTTTCAGGGGCAAAGTAAGGACGTAAGTCAAACATGCTTCCAAATAGACATCTGGGAATCTTAGGGTGTAATATGGCCCTCGTGGAGGCCCTTGCTGAGTTTAGGGCCTGATTCTGGAACCCTAGCATTGCCAAGAGAGGCAGGCTGCCAGGTGAGAAGACAAATAACGGGACAGCCCAAATATGTTGGAATTCATTTGATAGTATCTAAGCTGGGGTGATTTTCCCCACTAGCATTACGTGACTATGGATCCAGTTATTTGGAGAAATCCATTTCCTCCACAGGGAATATACATTACATTAGGAACCAAAGATGGAATCCTTAGGAAATGGAATCATTTGGCAAAATTCAGTGGTCTGAAATGTTTGCATAAAATTCTCTTTTTTATTTTAATTGAGCCCGATAAATAAAGTATCAGGTGTTTGCTAGGGTCACCATTCATTGATTGATTGATTTTTTTTTTTTTTCCAGACAGGGTCATGCTCTGTTGCCCACATTGGAGTGTAGTGGCGTGATCTCAGTTCACTGCAACCTCCACCTCCTGGGCTTAAGTGATTCTCCCATCTCAGCCTCTCAAGTAGCTGGTACTACAGGTGTGCACCACCACGCCCAGCTAATTTTTGTAATTTTTGTAGAGATCACGTTTCCCAGGCTGGTTTTGAACTCCTGAGCTCAAACGATCCGCACGCCTCGGCCTCCCAAAGTGCTGGGATTACAGGCATGAGCCAACCATGCCTGCCCCTTAACACAGTATTTGAAATTATAATACTATAATACTTTTAACATTTACCCGGTTCCAGCATTAAAATGACAGTGAAGATGCAATTTTTTTTTCTACTCTTCTTGGAAATCCCACAAAAGCAACAAGGGGGATGAGAATCAGAATCACAAAGACTGCTTCAGTGAAACTGGGGGATGTCAGAAACTTCAAATAAAAAGAGAAAAAGGCGGCCGGGCGCGGTGGCTCACGCTTGTAATCCCAGCACTTTGGGAGGCCGAGGCAGGCGGATCGCTTGAGGTCGGGAGTTCGAGACCAGCCTGGCCAACATGGTGAAACCCTGTCTCTACTAAAAATACAAAAATTATCCGGGCATGCTGGAGGGCGCCTGTAATCCCAGCTACTTGGGAGGCTGAGGCAGGAGAATCGCTTGAACCTCGGAGGCGGAAGTTGCAGCGAGCGGAGATTGAGCTACTGCACTCCAGCCTGGGCGACAGAGCGAGACTCCGTCTCAAAACAAACAAACAAAACAACAACAACAACAACAACAACAAAACACCAATCCCTACCTCTGTTGGTGAGGATTGGAAGGGGGATGCGCGTTGCCACAGATCTTAGGGGTGACCAGCAGAGGGCGCTGCTCCAAGGTGAAGGTCGCACCCTAAGAGGCCATCTTTTTTTGTAGTGACCAGACTGGGGTGTGCAGACAGTGCCTCTTATAGCGACAGACCTGTGTTCTGGGTGTGGATTTTCCTCCCTTGCCTGCGGGGCTTCTGCTAGCACTGCCGTTCCCAGACTTAGACAATGTTAGAATGAGTCCAGGAAGCGAGGAGAGGAGGTGGGAGTGGCTCCTCCCACTGTGGCCCCTAAGAATTCACATGAAGAATTTTTGTTTTCCTTGCCAGGGACCCAGGACTGAGTGGGTCCAGAGGTCCTAGTGCCAAAGGAAGGAATGTGTAGATCAGGAAACACTATTGTGGTTTTTATTCAACTGGAAGCCGAGGCTGGCCATTTATTTTATTGTTTGTTTATTTATTTATTTATTTAGAGACAGAATCTCACTCTGTTTCCCAGGCTGGAATGCAATGGTGCAATCATGGCTCACTGCAGCCTCAACCTCCCAGGCTTAAGTGATCCTCCTGCCTTAGCCTCCTGAGTAGCTGGGACTATAGGCACATGCCACCTTGCCTTTTTTTTTTTTTTTTTTTTTTTTTTAAGACGGCGTCTTGCTCTGTCACCCAGGCTGGAGTACAGTGGTATGATCACAGCTCACTGCAACCTCTGCCTCCGAGTTCAAGCGATTCTCCTGCCTCAGCCTCCCGGGTAGCTGGGATTACAGGCATGCTCCACTACACCCAGCTAATTTTTGTATTTTTAGTAGAGACAGGGTTTCACTGTGTCGGCCAGGCTGTTCTCATGAACCTAACCTCAGGTGATCCGCCCACCAAATGTGCGGTGGGTCCGATCAAAGTGCTGGGATTACAGGTGTGAGCCATTGTGCCCAGCCCTGTCCAGCTAATTTTTAAACTATGGGCAAGCATGTTGCCCAAGGCTGCTCTGGAACTCCTGGGCTCAACTGATCGTCCTTCCTCGGCCTCCCAGTGTGCTTGGATTACAAGCATGAGCCACCTTGCCCAGCCGAGGCTGTCCATTTAAAGTTCCTCATGCTGCTGAATCAATAAGGAGAGAAGGCGGCCTGTTATGGGCTGTTCGCATCCCCCCCACAAATTCTTATGTTGAAGCCCTAACCCCGGCATGATGGTATTAGAAGGTGGGGCCTGGCCGGGCACAGTGGCTCACGCCTGTAATCCCAGCACTTTGGGAGGCCAAGGTGGGCGGATCATGAGGTCAGGAGTTCAAGACCAGCCTGGCCAACATGGTGAAACCCCATCTCTACTAAAAATACAAAAACTAGCCGGGCGTGGTGATGTGTACCTGTAATCCCAGCTACTTGGGAGCCTGAGGCAGGAGAATCGCTTGAAACCAGGAGGTGGAGGTTGCAGTGAGCCAAGACTGTGCCACTGCACTCCAGCCTGGCAACAGAGCAACACTCGGTCTCAAAAAAAAAAAAAAAAAAAAAAAGAAAAAGAAAGAAGAAGAAGGTGGGGCCTTTGGGACATAATTAGGCTTAGAGGAGATCATGTGGACAGTGCTCCACGATGGGATGAGTGTCTTTATAAGAAGAGACCAGATGGCTGGGCACAGTGGCTCATGCCTGTAATCTCAGTATATTGGGAGGCCAAGGCAGGTGGATCACTTGAAAACAGAAGTTTGAGACCAGCCTGGGCTACATGATGAAACACCGTCTCTACTAAAAATACAAAAATTAGCTGGGTGTGGTGGCACACATCTGTAATCCCAGCTATTTGGGAAGGTGAGGCAGAAGAATGGCTTGAACCCAGGAGACAGAGGTTGCAATGAGCCCAGATCAAGCCATTGCACTCCAGCCTCCAGCCTGGACAGGCAGAGCATTTGAGAGTCTCCATCTCAAAAAAAAAAAAGAAGATACCAGAGAGCGTTTCTTCTCTTTGTCCACCAAGTGAGGCAAGAAGGCAGCCATCTTCAAGCTAGGAAAAGAGCCCTCACCAGCACCCAATCATGCTATCACCCTGATATTGGACTTCCTAGCCTCCAGAACTGTGAGAAATCAGTATCTGTTCTTTAAGCCACCCAGTATGTGGTATTTTCTAATAGCAGCCTGAGCTGACTAAAACCATCACTGAATTAGCCTCTGTTGATTAGCAAGAGGAAAATGGCTCTGTTACTTAAAAGAGGAAGGAGGCTATGTCTGGAAACCAAAAATTCACTGGGGGCACATCTTAGTAGGCTCTTGACCCTAAGACCTGGTTAATGGAAAAGTAGAGCAACCCAGTAAAAACAAGACCACCAAGAAGTCAGGTCTTATGGGAATAAAGTATTGGGTGTCCCTGTGAGGCATCCTTCAAAAGGGGACTGGAAGAAGTGGTGGAAGAAAGCAGCTATGATTATCGGCTGGGTGTGGTGGTTTACGCTTGTAATCCCAGCACTTTGGGAGGCTGAGGTGGGCGGATCACCTGAGGTTAGGAGTTCGAGACCAGCCTGACTAACATGGTGAAACCCTGTCTCTACTAAAAATACAAAAATTAGCCAGGCATGGTGGTGCATGCTTATAGGCCCAGTTACTCTGGAGGCTGAGGCAGCAGAATTGCTCAAACCTGGGAGGTGGAGGTTGCAGTGAGCCGAGATCACGCCACTGCACTCCAGCCTGAGCGACAGAACAAGACTCTGTCTCGAACAAGGAAAAACAAAAAAAAAGAAAGCAGATAAAATTATCGACTTAGACATCATGGCCATTTGTAGAAGGAGGCTTCTAACAGCTATGTTTTATGTTAATTGGCTCTTTTCTTTTTTCCTTCAACCTTATTATTATTATTATTTTTTCTGAGACAGAGTTTCGCTCTGTTGCCTAGGCTAGGGTACAGTGGCACGATCTTGGCTCACTGCAAGCTCCGCCTCCCGGGTTCACGCCATTCTCCTGCCTCAGCCTCCCGAGTAGCTGGGACTACAGGCGCCCGCCACCACGCCCGGCTAATTTTTTGTATTTTTAGTAGAGACAGGGTTTCACCGTGGTCTCGATCTCCTGACCTCGTGATCCGCCCGCCTCAGCCTCCCAAAGTTCTGGGATTACAGGCATGAGCCACCACGCCCGGCCTCTTTGTTTTTGTTTTTTTTTTTTTTTTTTGAGACGGAGTTTCACTCTGTCACCCAGGCTGGAGTGCAGTGGCGTGATCTCGGCTCACTGCAAGCTCCGCCTCCCAGGTTCACGCCATTCTCCTGCCTCAGCCTCTCCAAGTAGCTGGGACTACAGGCGCCCGCCACCACGCCCGGCTAATTTTTTGTATTTTTAGTAGAGACAGGGTTTCACCGTGGTCTCGATCTCCTGACCTCGTGATCCGCCCGCCTCAGCCTCCCAAAGTGCTGGGATTACAAGCGTGTAAAAGAGGCCCGGCCCCGGCCTCTTTCAACCTTATATTAAGAGCACTGGCAGAAGCTATCGGTTTTGGTATCATGTAATTACTAGCTATATAACCTTGGCCAAATTACTCAACCTTTCTGTGCCCCAGTTACTCATCTGTAAAATAGAGTAATAAAAGTCTCAAGCTTGTAATTATGTTGTTATAAAGATTTAATACTAGGCCAGGTATGGTGGTTTACGCCTGTAATCCCAGCACTTTGGGAGGCCGAGGCGGGTGGATCACCTGAGGTCAGGAGTTCAAAACCAGCCTGGCCAACGTGGTAAAACCTTGTCTCTACTAAAAATACAAAAAATTATCCAGGTGTGGTGGCATGCGCTTGTAATCCCAGTTACTCAGGAGGCTGAGGCAGGAGAATCGCTTGAAACTGGGAGGTGGAGGATGCAGTGAGCTGAGATTGTGCCACTGCACCCCAGCCTGGGCAACAGAGCGAGACTCCGTCTCAAAAAAAAAAAAAATGACAACACTTTGAACAAAAGAAAAAAATGATAATAAAAATAAAATTAAAAAAAGATTTAACAGTTGGGCCAGGCATGGTGGCTCATGCCTGTAATACCAGCACTTTGGGGGGCTGAAGAGGGAGGATTACTTGAGCCCAGGAACTCCAGACCAGCCTGGGCAACATAGCAAGACTTTGTTTCTACTTTAAAAAAAAAAAAAAAAAAAAGGCCAGGCGCGGTGGCTCACGCCTGTAATCCCAGCACTTTGGGAGGCCGAGATGGGTGGATCATGAGGTCAGGAGATTGAGACCATCCTGGCCAACATGGTGAAACCCCGTCTCTACTAAAAATACAAAAAAATTTAGCTGGGCATGGTGGCAGGTGCCTGTAGTCCCAGCTACTCAGGAGGCTGAGGCCAGAGAATGGCGTGAACCCGGGAGGCGGAGCTTGCAGTGAGCTGAGATCACACCATTGCACTCTAGCCTGGGCAACTGAGAGAGACTCAGTCTCAAAAAAAAAAAAAAAGTCAGGTGTGGTGGTACACACCTGTGATCCCAGCTACTTGGGAGGCTGAGACGGGAGGGTCCCATGAGCCTGGGAGGTTGAGGCTGCAATAAGCCATGATCATACCACTGCATTCCAGCCTGGGCAACACAGTGAGACCCATCTCAAAAAAAAAAATTATTCCCAACATTTAGCAGCTTAAAACAAAAAAAATTATTACTATTATTATTATTATTATTATTTGAGATGAAGTCTTGCTCTTGTCCACCAGGCTGGAGTGCAAATGGCGCAATCTCGGCTCACTGCAACCTCCACCTCCCAGGTTCAAGTGATTCTCCTGCCTCAGCCTCCTGATTAGCTGGGATTACAGGCACCTGCCACCACGCCTGGCTAATTTTTGTATTTTTAGTAGAGACGGGGTTTCACCATGTTGGCCAGGCTGGTCTTGAACCCTTGACCTCAGGCAATCTGCCTGCCTTGGCTTCCCAAAGTGCTGGGATTACAGGCGTGAGCCACCATGCCCGGCCAAAAACCATTTATTGTATCACACTTTCTGTGGGCCAGGAATCTGGGAAGGACTTAGCTGGGTGGTTCCGCTCAGGTCTCTGGGGATGTTTCAATCAAGCAGTGGCCTGGAGCTGCACTCTTATCTGAAGACTCAACTGGCAGAAAATATGCATGCAAGTTCACTCATTGGTTGTTAGCAGGCTGCAGTTTCTTACGGAATGTTAGCTGAAGACGTCACTGGCTTGCCACGTGGACGTCTCTATAGACTGCTTGAATGTCCTCCCCACAAAGACAGAGTGAATGAGCTAAAAGAGAGACAGCGAGAACACACACACCCCAGTCTTTCTAAGTCATATGAAAAAGACACTTGGACATGCATGTTTATAGCAGCACAATTCACAATTGCAAAAATGTGGAACCAGCCCACATGCCCATCAATCAATGAGTGGATAAAGAAACTGTGGTATGTATGTGTATATATATATATATATATACACACACACACAGAGAATGGAATACTATTCAGCCGTAAAAAGAAATGAATTAATGGCATTTGCAGCAACCTGGATGGGATTGGAGACTATCATTCCAAGTGAAGTAACTCAGGAATGGAAAACCAAACATCCTACGTTCTCACTCATAAGTGGGAGCTAAGCTATGAGGATGCAAAGGCATAAGAATGACACAATGGAATTTGGGGACTCAGAGGGAAAGGGTGGGAAGGGGGTGACAGATAAAAGACTATTAATTAGGTGCAATGTATACTGCTTGGGTGATGGGTGCACCACAATTTCACAAATCACCACTAAAGAACTGACTCATGTAACCAAACACCAACTGTTCTTCAATAACCTATGGAAATAAAAAATTAAAGAACAGAGTTCAGTCTTTCTGTAATCTAATCTTGGAAGTGTATATTATCCTATCCTATCAGTCTCCCAGACCAACCCTGCTACAGGGTAGGTGGGGACTATAAGGGATGTGAATACCAAAAAGTGGGCACACTGGGGGCTGGCTACTTAGAGGATGGTTGCTACAAACCATATTTGTAATTTTTTTTTCTCAAGATGGAGTCTCACTCTGTCGCCCAGGCTGGAGTGCAATGGCATGATCTCGGCTCACTGCAACCTCCACCTCCCGGGTTCAAGTGATTCTCCTGCCTCAGCTTCCCTAGTAGCTGGGATTACAGGCACGCACCACCACACCCAGCCAATTTTTTGTATTTTTAGTAGAGATAGGGTTTCACCATGTTGGCCAGGCTGGTCTTGAACTCCTAACCTTGCTCGTGATCTGCCTGCCCTGGCCTCCCAAAGTGCTGGAATTACAGGCGTGAGCCACTGTACCTGGCCTTATTTATTTATTTATTTATTTACAGACAGAGTTTCCTGCCGGGTGTGGTGGCTCATGCCTGTAATCCCAGCACTTTGGGAGGCCGAGGTGGGCCAATCACCTGAGGTCTCAAAACAACAACAACAACAACAACAAAAGATAGAGACAGAGTTTCCCTCTTGTTGCCCAGGCTGGAGTGCAATGGTGCGATCTTGGCTCACCGCAATCTCTGACTCCTGGGTTCAAGCAATTCTCCTGCCTCAGCCTCCAAAGCAGCTGGGATTATAGGCATGCACCAGCACGCCTGGCTAATTTTGTATTTTTAGTAGAGACGGGGTTTCTCCATGTTGGTCAGGCTGGTCTCGAACTCCTGACCTCAAGTGATCCCCCTGCCTTGGCCTCCCAAAGTGCTGGGATTACAGGCCTGAGCCACCGTGCCCGACTATGTAATTTTTTAACCACTAAAAAAAAAAAAAAAAAAAAAAAGAAACAAGTATGGGAAAATACTAAGATCTGATAAAACTCGGTTATACTTGTGCAGCTGTTCATTACACTATTCTCTATAACTTTTTGAATGTTTTATAATAAAAATAAAAATATTTTCTCCTTAAAAATGTGCAGAGCATACCTCACATAATGTTAACGAATAATCCTAAAGACAATTATTATTATTATTATTATTTTTTTTTTTTTGAGACGGAGTCTTGCTCTGTCGCCCAGGCTGGAGCGCAGTGGCACGATCTCCACTCACTGCAAGCTCCGCCTCCCGGGTTCACGCCATTCTCCTGCCTCAGCCTCCCGCGTAGCTGGGACTACAGGCGCCCGCCATAACGCCCGGCTAATTTTTTGTATTTTTAGTAGAGACGGGGTTTCACCATGTTAGCCAGGATGGTCTCAATCTCCTGACCCTGTGATCCGCCTGCCTCGGCCTCCCAAAGTGCTGGGATTACAGGCTTGAGCCACCGCGCCCGGCCAAGACAATTATTATTATTTTTTTTTGAGACACGGTCTCACTCTGTCGCCCTGGCTGGAGTGCAGTGGCACCATCTCAGCTAACTGCAAAGTCTGTCTCCCAAGTTCAAGCAACTGTCCTGCCTCAGCCTCCTGAGCAGCTGGGACTACAGGCAAGCACCATCATGTCCGGCTAATTTTTGTATTTTCAGTAGAGACGGAGTTTCATCATGTTGCCCAGCTGGTCTCAAACTCCTGGCTGCAAGTGATCCACCCACCTTGGCCTCCCAAAGTGCTAGGATTACAGGCATGAGCCACTGTGCCAGGCCAAATACATACATACATATATATAGATAGATAGACAGATTTTTTTTTTTTTTTTTGAGACAGAGTCTTGCTCTGTCGCCCAGGCTGGAGTGCAGTAGTGCAATCTCGGCTCACTGCAGCCTCTGCCTTGTGGGCTCAAGTGATTTTCATGCCTCAGCACCCGGAGTAGCTAGGACTACAGGTGCCCACCATCAGGCCCAGCTAATTTTTGTATTTTGAGTAGAGACAGATTTCACCATGTTGGCCAGGGTGGTCTCAAACTCCTGACCTCAAGTGATCCACCTGCCTCGACCTCTCAAAGTGTTGGGATTACCGGTGTGAGCCACTGTACCTAGCCAAGACAATTTTAAGAAACAGGCACTCTTGGCTGGGCACAGTGGCTCATGCCTGTAATCCCATCACTTTAGGAGGCTGAGGAGGGTGGACCACAAGGTCAAGAGATCAAGACCATTTTGGCCAACATGGTGAAACCCCATCTCTACTAAAAATACAAAAAATTAGCTGGGTGTAGTGGCACGCACTTGTAGTCCTAGCTACTTGGGCAGCTAAGGCAAGAGAATCGCTTGAACCCAGGAGGTGGAGGTTGCAGTGAGAGAACACACCATTGCACTCCAGCCTGGGTGACAGAGCTAGACTCCGTCTCAAAAAAAAAAAAAAAAAAAAAAAAAAAGCAAGGGAAATAGTCCTTGTAAAGAAGGAAATTGTAAGAAGGGAATAGACTGAAATGAACAAACAACAGGATGAAAAAAAAAGGAAGCTGACTAATAATTCTTGAGCTTTCAAACGCTTACTGGGGTCAGGTGCAGTGGCTTACTCCCTAAATCCCTGGGCTTTGGGAGCCCCAGGTGGGCAGATAGCTTGAGCCCAGGAGTTTGAGACCAACCAGCCTGGGCAACAGGGTGAAATCCCATCTCTATTAATAAAGAAAAAAAAAAAGCGGGGGCGGGGGGAGGGGAGGGGAGCAAGGAAAGAAGATCCTTATTGGAAAGAGCAAAAGGCAGAACTGATGCTACTGAAAATGAAATCAGTGACTGATGTACAAATTCCAGAATGTCTCCTAGAATAACAAAGAAAGCTGGGTGTGGTAGGTTATGCCTGTAATCCCAGCACTTTGGGAGGCCAAGGAGGTTGGATAGCTTGAGCCCAGGAGTTGGAGACCAGCCTGGCCAACATGATGAAACCCCATCTCTACAAAAAATACAAAAATTAGCTGTGTGTGGTGGTGCATGCCTGTAGTCCCAGCTACTCTGGAGGCAAAGGTAGGAGAATCACCTGAACCCCGGGAGGTCAAGGCCACAGTGAACCTTGATGGAGTTTTGCCACTGTACTCCAGCCTAAGCAACAGTGAGACCCTGTCTCAAAAAATAAATAAATAAATAAACAAGCAAATAAATAATAGTAGAAATACAAGATAAAATAGAAGGCCAAAAGTAGAATATCAACATTAATAACATAACAAGAAAATAGGAATATTTGTCAGATTCCTAAGGCAAAAACAACAGCCCAGGAGTGCAGATAAAAACAGCTCTATATAGGCCGGGCGCGGTGGCTCACGCCTATAATCCCAGCACTTTGGGAGGCCGAGGCAGGCGGATCATGAGGTCAGGAGATCAAGACCATCCTGGCTAACACGGCGAAACCCCGTCTCTACTAAAAAAAAAAAAAAAATACAAAAAAATTAACTGGGTGTGGTGGTGAGCGCCTGTAGTCCCAGCAACCCGGGAGGCTGAGGCAGGAGAATGGCGTGAACCCAGGAGGCAGAGCTGGCAGTGAGCCAAGATCGTGCCACTGCACTCCAGCCTGGGCAACAGAGCAACACTCTGTCTAAAAAAAAAAAAGAAAAAAGAAAGCTCTTATTAATGCATGGCCGGGCATGGTGGCTCATGCCTGTGATCCCAGGCATGGGATCTCCTTTGGGAGACCGAGGCAGGCAGATCACCTGAGGTCGGGACTTTGAGACCAGCCTGACCAACATGGAGAAACCCCATCTCTACTAAAAATACAAAATTAGCTGGGTGTGGTGGATGTCTGTAATCCCAGCTATTAGGGAGGCTGAGGCAGGAGAATCGCTGGAACCTGGGAGGCAGAGGTTGCGGTGAGCCGAGATCGCGCCATTGCACTCCAGCCTGAGCAACAAGAGCGAAACTCCGTCTAAAAAAAAAAAAGCTCTTATTAATGCAATAAAAAAGCTAAATGCATATTTGAGCTGGGCGCGGTGGCTCATGCCTGTAATCTCAGCACTTTGGTAGGCCGAAGCAGGTGGATCACGAGGTCAGGAGTTTGAGACCAGCCTGGCCAATATGGGGAAACCCCCATCTTTACAAAAAATACAAAAATTAGCCAGGTGTGGTGGCATAAGTCTGTAGTCCCAGCTACTCGGGAGGCTGAGGCAGGAGAATGGCAGGAACCCGGGAGGCAGAGCTTGTGGTGAGCTGAGACCGCTCTACTGCACTCCAGCCTGGGCAACAGAGCAAGACTCTGTCTCAAAAAAAAAAAAAAAAAAAAAAGGCCAGGCGCGGTGGCTCATGCATGTGATCCCAGCACTTTGGGAGGCCGAGGCGGGCAGATCACGAGGTCAGGAGATCAAGACCATTCTGGCTAACACGGTGAAACCCCGTCTCTACTAAAAAATACAAAAAATTAGCCGGGCATGGTGGTGGGCTCCTGTAGTCCCAGCTGCTCAGGAGGCTGAGGCAGGAGAATGGCGTGAACCCGGGAGGCTGAGCTTGCAGTGAGCCAAGATTGCGCCACTACACTCCAGCCTGGGCGACGGAGCGAGACTCCGTCTCAAAAAAAAAAGAAAAAGAAAAAAGAAAAAAAATTGGTAGTTCTTCTAGACACCTACTAAAACCAGTTAGAAAATATAAAAGAAAAGGCCGGGAGCAGTGGCTCACGCCTGTAATCCCAGCACTTTGGGAGGCCGAGGTGGATGGATCACGAGGTCAGGAGATTGAGACCATCCTGGCCAACATGGTGAAACCCCGTCTCTACTAAAAATACAAAATAATAGCCAGGCGTGGTGGTGGGCGCCTGTAGTCCCAGCTAGTCGGGAGACTGAGGCAGGAGAATGGCGTGAACCCGGGAGGCAGAGCTTGCAGTGAGCCGAGATCGTGCCACTGCACTCCAGCCTGGGTGACAGAGCAAGACTCTGTCTCAAAAAAAAAAAAAAAAAAAAAAGAAAGAAAGAAAATATAAAAGAAAAAATATGCTATCCACATTACATCAAAAATATAAAATACCCAGGAATTAAATCTAACAAGAAATGTTTAGAGCTTAGACGAAGAAAATGATAAAACCCTAGCCAGGCGCGGTGGCTCACGCCTGTAATCCCAGCATTTTGGGAGGCCAAGGCTGGGGGATCACTTTCGACCAGGAATTTGAGACCAGCCTGTCCAACATGGCGAAACCGCGTCTCTACTAAAAATATAGAAATTAGCCAGGCATGGTGGTGTGTGCCTATGATCCCAGCTACTCAGGAGGCTGAGACAGGAGAGTCGATTGAACCTGGGAGGTGGAGGTTGCAGTGAGCCGAGGCTGCAGTGAGCCGATATCGCACTACTGCACTCCAGCCTGGGCTACAGAGCCAGACTCCGTCTCAAAATAAATAAATAAATAAATAAAAAATAAATACTGTCTATGTTAAAGATGATAGCTCAGATTTCAGATTTAGGAAGGGATGGATTTATTTGTCAATTGGATTAGACAACTTTCTGTTACTCAGGAAAAAAAATAAAATTAGATTCTTACATCAGACTACAATACCAAAATAAATTCCAGATGGAATCAAGATTTAACTATAAGCATTATAAAAATATAGGGAGATTTTATGTGTGTGTGTGTGTGTGTGTGTATATATATGTAAATTTTTTTTTTTTTTTGAGATGGTGTCTCGCACTGTTGCCCAGGCTGGAGTGCAGTGGCACGAGCTCAGCTCACTGCAAGCTCTGCCTCCCGGGTTCATGCCATTCTCCTGCCTCAGCCTCCTGAGTAGTTGGGACTACAGGTGCCCGCCATCACACCCGGCTAATTTTTTGTATTTTTAGTAGAGACGGGGTTTCACCGTATTAGCCAGGGTGGTCTCGATCTCCTGACCTCGTGATCCACCTGCCTTGGCCTCCCAAAGCCCTGGGATTACAGGCTTGAGCCACCGCGTCCGGCCATATATGTAAAATTTTGATTTCAAGAAAGTCTTTCTCGGCTGGGCGCAGTGTCTCACACCTGCAATCCCACCACTTTGGGAGGCCGAGTCGGGTGGATCACAAGGTCAGGAGTTGAAGACCAGCCTGGCCAACATGGTGAAATCCCATCTCTACTAAAAATACAAAATTAGCCGGGCATGGTGGAGCATGCCTGTAATCCCAACTACTGGGGAGGCTGAGGCAGGAGAATGGCTTGAACCCAGGAGGCGGAGGTTGCAGTGAGCCGAGATGGCGCCATTGCACTACAGCCTGGGCAACAAGAGTGAAACTCTGCCTCAAAAAAAAAAAAAAAAAGAAAGAAAAAAGATTGATGGATTTTATGATACATAATTTTAAAGCTCTATGGCAAAAATCAATAAAAGGTTTTAACGAACAAAATTTTGCCAGGAAATATTTGCAACACATATAGACAAACCATATGAACAGGCAATTAACAAAAGAAGAAATGCAAATGGCCAATAAATCTATGAAAAAAATGTAAAATTTCACCTGCCATTAAAGAAATATGCATTAAAATGAAGAGAATTTTTTTTTTTTTTTGAGATGGAGTCTCGCTCTGTCACCCAGGCTGGAGTGCAGTGGCATGATCTCGGCTCACTGCAACCTCTGCCTCCCAGTTTCAAGTGAGTCTCCTGCCTCAGCCTCTTGAATAGCTGGGATTACAGGTGCATACCACCACACCCAACTAATTCTTGTATTTTCAGTAAGAGATGGGGTTTCACCATGTTGGCCAGGCTGGTCTTGGACTCCTGACCTCAAATGATCTGCCGGCCTCAGCCTCCCAAAGTGTTAGGATTACAGGCGTGAGCCACTGCACCTGGCCCCCACCCCCATCTCTATTAAAATAAGATAAAATAAACACAAAATAATGAACCAACAAAATAATAATACAACTCATTGTAAGTAAAATGCTATCCTGAGTTCTGCGAGTCATTCAAATTCTCTAGAATTACCACTTCAGCTGAATGTTTTATTTTTATTTTTTTATTTTTTTTGTAGAGACAGAATTTCACCATGTTGCCCAGGCTGGTCTGGAATTCCTGAGCTCAAGTCATCTGCCTGCCTCAGCCTTCCAAAGTGCCAGGATTACATGTGTGAGCCACTGCGCCTGGACTTCAAATTCTTTATCATACAACACAGAGTAGATGCTCAATAAATATCTGCTAAGCAGAAATACACACTCAAAATACCAGAAACTATCAAGGAAGGGAATGCCTGTTGGTCTCTTGGGTTCTTCCTCCTGACAGGTATACACACCTATTGCAGCGACAAACACTTAGGCTGTGAGAAACCAATACTGTTAAACATTCCAATCAGGTGACAAACTCCTCAGGCTCTGGTTTATATTACCAAGCACCCTGAGGATAACTTGGCCTCCTCTGTGGCTTGTTTATGGAAAGAGAATGCTACCCAGGCTGACATGACTTTGCATTTCTGAGTTGATTTCTCATTGCAAATTAATAAACTGGCATTGTGGCTACATAGATCAGTCTCTTTGAACTCTTTGTACCTTCCGCCATTAGTGTGATTTCTTTCTTTTTCTTTTCTTTTTTTTGAGACGAAGTCTCGCTCTTGTCCCCCAGGCTGGAGTGCGATGGTGCAATCTCGGCTCACTGCAACCTCCGCCTCCTGGGTTCAAGTGATTCTCCTGCCTCAGCCTTCCAAGTAGCTGGGATTACAGGCGCCTGCCACCACGCCTGGCTAATTTTTGTATTTTTTTGTAGAGACAGGGTTTCACCATGTTGGCCAGGCTGGTCTCGAACTCCTGACCTCAGGTGATCCGCCCACCTTGGCCTCTCAAAGTGCTGGGATTACAGGCGTGAGCCACCGCGCCCGGCCCATTAGTGTGACTTCTAAGGCTCAAGCCAGACACTCCCCAAGACCCAGGACTGGACTCTGGCAAGTTCTTCCAGTTGGTGCCACCCCAGGAGCCTCTGGGAGCCCCTGGGAGCCATCCAGCCTGCTCCCTGTCTCTACATTTCAGGGTGTGGGTTTCAGGGCATTCAAAACATTCCTGCAACAGAAGAGTTTCGGGAACACCCCCAATAGGTTCTGGGTGATTTGAATGTAATGGTAAGAAGGTATGTCAGAGATGTGGTTGTAATTGAGAAATCTTAAGCCTAGTGAATTTTATTCCACTTGACTTAAAGAAAGAGCACGTGAAAGAAGGGGATCTGAGGACATCTATAAACAGGGCTCCGAGGGCATGAATTGACTAGTGTTTATCTGGTCTTGTCTAGGGTCTGGAGACCCTGCCTCTGGTGTACCCAAGCTTTGCAGTGGCTGTAGAGGTTTACTCTTTTGGATGGAGATATAATTCACTCCTCTAACACCTGAATGAGGGACGATGAGCTCATTTCCTTAGCTGCAATTTGATTTAATGCTCAACAGGCAAATTTCTTTTCTTTTTCTTCTTCTTCTTTTCTTTTTCTTCTTCTTCTTTTCTTTTTTTTTTTTTTTGAGACGGAGTCCTGTGCTGTTGCCCAGGCTGGAGTGTAGTGGCGCAGTCTTGGCTCACTGCAACATCTGCCTCCTGGGTTCAAGCGATTCTCCTCCCTCAGCCTCCCAAGTAGCTGGGATTACAGGCGCCCACCATAATGACCGGCTAATTTTTGTATTTTTAGTAGATACGGGGTTTTACTAGGTTGGCCAGGCTGGTCTCGAACTCCTGACCTTGTGATCTGCCCACCTTGGCCTCCCAAAGTGTTGGGATTACAGGTTGAGCCACCGCACCCAGCCAGCAAATTTCTTTTCTTTGATTTAATGCTCAACAGGCAAACTTCTTTCCTCCTCCTCCTCCTCTTCCTCCTTGTCCTCCTCTCCCTCTTTTTTTTTTTTTTTTTTTTGAGACAGAGTCTCACTCTGTCACCCAGGCTGGAAGGCAGTGGCACCACACTGCAAGTTCCGCCTCCCAGGTTCACGCCATTCTCCTGCCTCAGCCTCCCAAGTAGCTGGGACTACAGGCACTCGCCACCACGCCTGGCTAATTTTTTGTATTTTCAGTAGAGATGGGGTTTCACTGTGTCGGCCAGGATGGTCTGGATCTCCTGGCCTTGTGATCGACCCACCTCGGCCTCCCAAAGTGCTGGGATTACAGGCGTGAGCCACCGTGCCTGGCTCTCCTCTCCTTCTTGTTTTTCCTCCTCCTCCTCTTTCTTTTTTTTTTTTTCTTTTTGAGACAAAAGTCTCACTCTGTCACCCAGGCTAGAGTGCAATGGCATAGTCTCGGCTCACTGCAACCTTTGCCTCCCAGGTTCAAGCGATTCTCCTGCCTCAGCCTTCTGAGTAGCTGGGACTACAGGCGTGTGCCAGCACACCCTGCTAATTTTTTTGTAATTTTAGTAGAGACAGGGTTTCACTATTTTGGCCAGGCTGGTCTTGAACTCTTGACCTCGTGATCCACCCGCCTTGGCCTCCCAAAATGCTGGGATTACAGGCGTGAGCCACCATGCCTGGCTTCTTCTTCTTTCTTCTTTCTTCTTTCTTCTTTCTTCTTTCTTCTTTCTTCTTTCTTCTTCTTCTTCTTCTTCTTCTTCTTCTTCTTCTTCTTCTTCTTCCTCTTCTTCTTCTTCTCTTCCTCTTCTTCCTCCTCCTCCTCCTCTTCTTTTTTGGGACAGGGCCTCTCTGTCACTCAGGCTGGAGTGCAGTGGCACAGTCTTGGCTCCCTGCAACCTCCACCTCCTAGGCTCAAGTGATCCTCCCACCTCAGCCTCCCAAGTGGCTGGGACCACAGACGTGAGCCACCATGCCTGGCTAATTTTTGTATTTTTTGTGGAGACAGGTTCTCTCCATGTTGCTCAGGCTGGTCTTGAACTCCTGAGCTCAAGAGATCTGTCTCGGGCTCCCAAAGTACTGGGATTACAGGCATGAACCACCCTGCCTGGCCTCAACAGGCAACCTTCTGATTAATAATTAGACCTCTGGGCCAGGCGTGGTGGCTCACGCTGTAGTCCAGCACTTTGGGAGGCCAAGGTGGGTGGATCACTTGAGGTCAGCAGTTTGACACCAGCCTGGCCAACACGTTGAAATCCCGTCTCTGCTAAAAATACAAAAATTAGCCTGGCATGGTGGCGTATGCCTGTAATCCCAGCTACTTCAGAGGCTGAGGCACGAGAATCGCTTTAGTGCGGGAGGCAGAGGTTACAATGAGCTGTGATATATAATGAAACAGTTTTACTAAACGTAGGAAGCAGTGACTTGGTTTCTCCAGAAATTGCCTAACACACACATTCCAGGATACATTCTCTGTCATCTGGAATCTCCCTTCCACAAACCCAAGCTGTCTTAAGCACTATTTTCCTATTTGTTGTTGACCTAATCTAGAAAAAAGCTCCCGTCACTCGTTCTCCCCCACCCAGTCCCTCAGTCCCGAAACACGCTTATTCCCTGCACTTGTCACCCCACCCTTTGCTGCCCCCACCCCAGTGCGCAAACGCACACAGGTTTAAAGTTTAGGCTGTGATGCTATCCTCGCCCGCAGATCACAGGACAGACATTCCCGGGGACAACTTTGCGAGGCCATGTGCTCGTCCCCCTTAGGAAGGAAGAGGGAGAAATCCCTGCGGCTCGGTTTTGTTGCAATGGTTTGCTCAGCGAGTGATTCCCGTTTCCCCAAAGGCTGCCCCTCATTAGCATGAACGGGGGTGGGGGTGTGGAGAAGGGGTTGGGGGAGAGAAAGCAAGCAAAAGCCCAGGCTAACTTTTAGAGCCTGGGAACCCTGTCTGCAAAAATGACAGCTAGAGCTTTCTGGCTCCTCTGTTTGATCGTCGGATCATCCCCCGAAGCACCGGTGGCGGAGAGAAAAAGTAAGATCGGTGTAGTGCGGGGCCCTGGGAGCGGAGCGGGGATCTGAGGGGGAGCTGGGAAGGAGGCTCAGTGAAACGCGGGACGAGGAGGGGGGTCAGAGCTCGCAAGAGAGGACACCCTGGGTCTGCGTTCGTCTTATAAAGGAGCAAAGTGTGTCCCCAAGGTTTCGTGTCTCTTGGCAGCCTTTTCGGAAAGAAGCCAATTCAGCTACTGAAATGATCCCGAGCAAGCCGGGCAGGCTGGGGAAAACTTTGCATGTTAAGTAGTTGCTCCATCACAGAGGAGGGAAAGTGTCAAAAGGGGTCGTGGCGCGCCTCTCGGGAGCCGTGCCTGGGCCGGGCTCGCAGGACGCCGCGGGGTCCGCCCCTCTAGGCTGGGTGAGCAGTGGCTGCGGGGGGCGCTGGAGAAGGCTGGGGGGAAGCCGGGCCGAAATCCGGCAGCCCCGGGCACTTTGCTCTCCCCGCAGCCCCAGCGCACAACCTTGGGACACCTGAGCCGGGGTTTAACTAACACGCACACACTCTTATACTTCATGCACGAAATGAAATTAAGTTACTCAGCCCGTGAAGAAATGAGGGGTTCTCTGGGGGATCGTATTTTTGTTTTGCTTTTATTTGGATGTTCTGTCGGCTTCGCTATCTCTGGGAAAAACAGTTTCCGTACCTCACAGGGCAATTTACTCTGGGTTATTTTTCCACATGGAAATTGAATGACTTCAGTGGCATTTAACCCAAATATCAGACAATCTTTCCCATGACAACAGATGGTGATATCAATGGGGAAGCAGTTGTGAGGTCAACAGTTGACAGTCAGGAATTGGATATCCACCAGAACTTTATTCAGCTGTGCATGGCACAACCGTTTAACAACATAATGAGTCAGAATCAACCTCTTTGCAAAAACATGAACTCTAACCAGCTATTATTGCTGGGTGAAAGCTGATTTTAAAGCAGATTATCGATTTGGCAAGACCAATCACTTTAAATGAAGTGTTGCCAGAGCTGCAAATGGGCAAATCCATCTCTTTAATGCAAGGGGAGAGAAAAATAAAGGCGAGTTCTTGCCTGTTTGGAGGGCACTGGGACCCAGGCAAGCAAGCAGATGAAATTGTGTAACTGGTATGGAAAGGCGCCCAGCTCCCAAGCTGGCTGAGGTTTACTCACCAACCTGTCTGCAGAACTAGGGAAAATCATTAATAATTTTAAAAATTTGTTTTCATGCCATACCATTTAGGAGTCTTTCCTCCACCAACTAATGGGGAAAAAAATGTAAGCGATGTGTGCTTTTATACTTAACCAGGGGCCTCTGCCTCCCAGCCAAGCTTTTAAAACCTTCCTTAGCTGTGGTTTACCAGTAAGTGGTGTCCAAGAAGCCAGATAAAAATCCACTTACAAATGCTCGATTCTGCAGAGACAGGGATGACAGTGTAAACACGGATGGGAAAACCAAATAGTTCTGTTGTCAGGGGCGCTTAAACAATTAGGAGAACCTGTAATATGAGACCTTTCCCCTGGGGTTTGCTTTTGGTACTTTCTCAACAAACTGTAAATAGCAAAGAGGCGGATGTTTATATATGTATTTTATATATATATATATACACACACACACACACACGCACACATACACACATATACGTATATATGAAAGGAAGGACAAAAAAGTTTGTTATCTAACCAGTGTTGTCAGACATATTTAGTCTTAGAGTAAATACGGGGTTGTAATTTTAAAAGCTATAATCTTAGAGGGCAAGACCCTCGTATCCTTCTTCCTTTGGGGCCTGGGAAGCGCGTGCCCCGCTTGGCCGCGACGCTGCGTCCGGGTTCTCCCTGCTTCACTTCCAGGCCTCCGGGCCTCCCTCCCATCTCTCCTCTTGCAGGTGCCTGCGAAGCCTCCTTTGTTCCCTATCTCCTCTCCCCCCATCCAGAGCCCTTCTTCTGCAGCGCCCCTGCCCCACTAGCGGCCTCCTTCCCTTCTGGCCTCCCTTCCCCTCTCGGCCTCCCGTCTCAGCCTCCCCTTCCCTCTTCTCCCTTCTCGGCTTCCCCGGCTTTCCCCGACGTCCTCTCCTCACTGCTTCTCCTCCCCCACCGCCTTCCCGCCTCTCCTCTTCTCTCCCCACAGCCTCGCCGCCGCACAGCAGAAAGCCGGACTCCCGCGGCTGCCCGAACACGGAGGAGACACCGGGGCCCCGCGCGCAGCCGCTCCTTGAGGCCCCGCAGCGGCCGCGCGCGGCCGAGGCCGCCCCCGCCTGGCCTGACCCGCGGCGCCGGAAGCCCCCGCCGCCGGCCGACAACCAGGCCAGCTTCCGGGAGGCCGCACGCGCGCCCGCTGGCCCACCGGGCCCGCGCCTGGCGCAAGCCGAGAACCGCGCGTCGCCGCGCCGCGGGCCCGCGTCGGAGGACGCCCCGCGACGCGCGCGCTCACGGGCCCTGCGCTTCCCCGCCGCCCGGCCGCCCGCGCGCGCCACCGAGGGCTCCGCCGGCCACGCCCACCCCAACCGGCCGCGCGCCGCCGCGCTGGCCCCGGGCCCCGCGCCCGCACCCGCGCCCGCGCCCGCGCCGCCACTGCGCTTCAGCCTCAGCTTCGGCCTCAGCCCGCCGCAGAGGGACGCGGAGCCCGGCGCTGAGCCCTGCGCGCGCGCCTGCCGGTCCTACCTGGACGAACGCGAGGCGTTCTGCGAGAGCGAATTCGGTGAGCCCGGCCGCCGCGCCGCCGCCCCGCGAGCCTGTCCGACCCCCGGAGAAGCCCGCCCGCGAGATCCCAGGGCGTCCGACCCGTGCGGGCCGTTTCGCGGTTGCTAAAAACCACCGCCCGGGGGACTGGGAGAGGAACTTGGGGTAATGCTCTTTTCCAAACTGTTTTTCGGAAGCAGCGGTGAACGGGATCGTGCACGATGTGGACGTGCTGGGCGCGGGCATCCGGCTGGTGACCCTGCTGGTGGATCGGGACGGGCTGTACAAGATGAACCGCCTGTACCTCACCCCCGACGGCTTCTTCTTCCGAGTCCACATGTTAGCCCTGGACTCCTCCAGCTGCAATAAGCCGTGTCCAGAGTTTAAACCTGGTATTGAAACTGACCTGAATGACGCTGCATATGTACCTTATACCATCGTTTGTAACGTGGGTGCCACAGCCCGGGCTGTAGGTCGCCCAGCCTTTTTTTGGGAGGGATGGGGGACAGTGACATGAATGGGATTTAGACGACAGGTATTATTTCGGCCACTCTATGATTTAAGCCCTGTCAGCCCCCACCCTCAAGGGTGAGAACAGCAGGGGTTGGCACAAAGCGGGCTGTCAATAAATAGATGTTGACAAATGGGGTGGACGACCAAACACCATTGCCAGAAGGGACTGTACAGAACTGAGTTTAGAAAAGCTGCTTTTTTGGGTGTGTATGTGGGGTTGGTAGGGGGGAATACCCACACCCACATCTTTCTAGACATGTGCTCTGGGAAATCCTGATAGATTGTGATAAGGACCTTTGTTCTGTAATGTGGTCCGGTTACATACTGCCTTTTTTTTTTTTTGGAGACTGAGTCTCGCCCTGTCGCCCAGGCTGGCCAGGCTGGAGTGCAGTGGTGCAATCTCGGCTCACTGCAACCTCCACCTCCCGGGTTCAAGCGATTATCCTGCCTCAGCCTCCCAAGTAGCTGGGATTACAGGCATGCGCCACCACGCCCTGCCAATTTTTGTATTTTTAGTAGAGACGGGGTTTCACCATGTTGGCTAGGCTGGTCTCAAACTCCTGACCTCAAGTGAGCTGCCCGCCTCGGCCTCCCAAAGTGCTGGGATTAAAGGCGTGAGCCACCACACCAGCCTGGTTGGTTATCTTCTAAAGGTCACTAGGCTGTTTCCACCAGATGCCTGTAGACTCAATATCAGTTTCAACTTGTGCAGCAAGATAATAGATTGCAGCTTAGGCATTTCTTAAAGGCCTTACGTTTTCTGTTTCATGGCATTTAAAAGACACTATGAATTAATGTTCTGGTTATTTTGTCCAGGCAGCAGGTATATTGTGATGGGCCACATCTACCATAAGAGACGGCAGCTCCCTACAGCTCTGCTCCAGGTCCTGAGAGGCCGCCTCCGTCCAGGGGATGGACTGCTAAGGAGCAGCAGCTATGTGAAAAGGTTTAACCGAAAAAGGGAAGGGCAAATTCAAGGTGCAATTCATACCCAATGCATTTGAAACAACCATCCTGGCATTTCTGGACCACAAGAGACATCGGCAACAAGACATGAGAGGTCTATCTTCATGTAATGGGTCCTCCTTTAGAAGAGAGCCCACAGCTACTCTCTGAATGACTTGCATAGTTGCAACTGTAATCTCGAAGGTGTCACTTTGTTATTTACAAGATGCTTCTTAAATGGGCTGCTCCTGAGCTTAGTGTCAAGGTGATTCAACTGTAGTGCCAGACAATGATTTACACAGCTCAGATAATTGACCTATCCAGTTAACAGATCACTGCTTCATAAGTTTTTAAATTATTTTAATTTAATATTCTTTAGTAGAAATAGTCCATACAAACATTTTCTTGAATTTAAATATACAACTTTTATATCATGTATCAAACCAGATTTTATATTCAAACTATCACATTTTAAATTTTGTACATAACAGTAAGCTCATTAGTCAAAAGACATTTATGTTTGAAATGTCATTTACATCAAACACAAGGGTCAAAGCCCAGGACAAGTATTAAAGTTTTACGCTTAAAGAGTACTAAAGGGCCAGTGTGCAGATGGATGGATTAAAAAAATAAAATAAAAAATAGTACTAAAGGCAAAAATGTTCCTGATGTACCAAAAAGCAAGATATAGTTTATTTTCATGCTTCCCTGCACCTAATAATGTATGATTTGTGCTGAACTGGCAGCTATCCCAATGTGAAATGTGTTCTGGATGTATCTGATGTCACTTTTCTATTAAGACCAAGTATAATGTTTGTTTGTAAAGCAATAAATCTTGCCTTGAAATCAGATCTTGGATGCACCTGTTTGTTTTTGTTTTAGCCTTACTGAGCCCTTAAGGTTTGAGAAAAAGTCTTTCTCAAATTCATTCCCCAAAGCTTGGAACCAATATTCACCAATGACAGCTCACAAGCAAGTGAATTTTAAACATTTTTCGGTTGGTTTTAAAAAGGTTTAATTGGCCGGGTGCAGTGGCTCATGCCGGTAATCCCAGCACTTTGGGAGGCTGAGACCGCCGGATCACCTGAGGTTGGGAGTTCGAGACCAGCCTGACCAACATGGAGAAACGCTGTATCACTAAAAATACAAAATTAGCTGGTGTGGTGGTGGGCACCTGTAATCCCAGTTATTTGGGAGGCTAAGACAGGAGAATCGCTTGAACCCGGGAGGTGGAGGTTGCGGTGAGCTGAGATCACACCACTGCACGCCAGCCTGGGCAACAAGAGGGAAACTCCATCTCAAAAAACAAACAACAACAACAACAACAACAAAAATGGTTTAATCACTAGCTAAATTAAATATTGATTTTATACTAGAGTCCACAAAAGAGAGTATTTTTTTGGAAGATCAGGCTGTACTTTAGTTTATATGAAGCATGGTGAACAGAGACAACCATTAACGCATAGATGAAGATGACTGCCTAAAGACAGAAAGGAATCTCACTGGAGACAGAACAGCCTATTTGGCCTCATGGTGATGCACTCAGGAAGCTCAGGATGTGTCCTGACACTGTCCATGGCACACAGTAGTAGCACTGTGCACCTAAAGGACATCCAGGATGGGATGCTAGGGAATCACAGGAGCCGAGAAGCAATAGCCTAACATTACAATATCTGATACTATTATTTGTTCCAATTATGGGGCATACAGGTAATAAAGGGTTGAGAGGTTCTGAGTGTTCTATGGTAAAGCACTACTCAGGGATTTTTCAAGTATTTTCCAAAAATGAGTTTTGTCCAAACTTATAAATTTTACTAGAATTGCTTTTTGGGAGTCAGCGGCATTATTACATGAACTATTGGTAATAGAGTATATAGCTAATGAAGACCTCCTGAGTTAGTTTTCTTTAAGATAAAAAACATTAACTCGGGCCTAACTCAGGCCAGTCAAATCAAAGTTGAATTTTTAAATGTCAAAAGGCTAGGCCAGGTGTGGTGGCTCACACCTGTAATCCCAGCACTTTGGGAGGCTGAGGTGGGTGGATCTCAAGGTCAGGAGTTCGAGACCAGCCTGGACGACATGGTGAAACCCCATCTCTACTAAAAATATAAAAATTAGCCGGGCATGGTGGCGGATACCTGTAATCCCAGCTACTCGGGAGGCTGAGGCAGGAGAATCGCTTGAATCCGGGAGGCAGAGGTAGCAGTGAGTCCAGATTGTGCCATTGCACTCCAGCCTGGGAAACAGAGCAAGACTCCATCTCAAAAACAAACAAACAAACGAACAAAAAAAGGCTAAGTGGTTATCTCGAATAATGTGGTGGAGACAACTACAAGATGACCAAATAGATAAATTATTGGTTGGATGGTCAGATGTTAAAACAAAGAGAAAAGTTATAAATAGTTCTGGAATATTTTTTTGAGACAGAGTCTTGCTCTGTCACCCAGGCTGAAGTGCAGTGGTGTGTGATCTCAGCTCACTGCAACCTTCACCTCCCAGGTTTAAGAGATTCTTCTGCCTCAGACTCCTTAGTAGCTGGGGATTACAGGTGCCCAGCACCATGCCTGGCTAACTTTTGTATTTTTAGTAGAGACAGCGTTTCACCATGGTGGCCAGGCTGGTCTTGAACTACTGACCTCAAGTGATCCAACTCCCTCAGCCTGCCTGTGTTGGAATTACAGGCGTGAACCACTGCGCTAGGCTAATTTTTAAATTTTAGTCTATATCCTGCTGAAATAACTCTAGTTTATAAGAGAAAAAAGATCCAGGTGTAGCGGCTCATGCCTGTAATCCCAGCACTTTGGGAGGCCGAGGCAGGATCACTTGAGGCCAGGAGCTTGAGTGCAGACTGGGCAACATAGCACGACCTCATTGCTACAAATAATAAAAAAATTAGCCAGGCGTGCTAGCGTGTGCCTTTGGTCCCAGCTACTTGGGAGGCTGAAGTAGGAGGATGGCTTGTGCCCAGGATGTCAAGGCTGCTGTGAGCTGTGCCACTGCAGTCCAGCCTGGGCAACAGAGCGAGACCCAGTTTCCAAAAAAAAAAAAAAAAAAGAAAGAAAAAGAAAAAAAAATAACTTTTACATAATCTTGAAGCTTAAGTTTAGGGTTTGACTTAGATTGGTTTGATAATAGTCAGTTTCTGGGTAATTCTGGAAAGAAAAAAAGTGTCAGAGCTGTGATACCTGTGATGGGATTACAGGCGCCCACCACCACGCCTGGTTAATTTTTGTATTTTTAGTAGAGATGGGGTTTCACCATGTTGGCCGGGCTGGTCTAGAACTCCTGATCTCAAGTGATTCACCTGCCTTGGCCTCCCAAAGTGATAGGATTACAGTTGTGAGCCACCATGCCTGGCCTTTTGTACTTTTAGTAGAGACGGGGTTTGGCCGTGTTGCCCAGGTTGGTCTTGAGCTTGTGGCCCCAAGTGAATCACTCACCTCGGCCTCCCAAAGCGCTGGGATTACAGGCATTAGCCACTGCGCCCTGCCAATTTTATGGAAAATTTTAAGGAGCAAATTCACTGTAGTTTCTTATAATCTTGTCCCATTGATAGATTTTTCTTAGCAAATGGGTTTGTGCCTATGTGCACACATTAATAGTCCCTAAATGGAATACTCACTTGCCTTCAATAGCAATTCAATAGCATCCCTCCTTCAAATGAAGCTATTACTTTACAATTCAAGGGAAAAAAAGTACTTTTTTTCTTTTTTTTTTTTTTTTTTTTGAGACGGAGTCTTGCTCTGTCGCCCAGGCTGGAGTGCAGTGACACGATCTCGGCTCACTGCAAGCTCTGCCTCCCGGGTTCACGCCATTCTCCTGCCTCAGCCTCCCGAGTAGCTGGGACTACAGGCGCCCGCCACCACGCCCGGCTAATTTTTTTTGTATTTTTACTAGAGACGGGGTTTCACCATGTTAGCCAGGACAGTCTCGATCTCCTGACCTCATGATCTGCCCACCACGGCCTCCTGAAGTGCTGGGAGTACAGGTGTGAGCCATCGCACCCAGCCAAGTACTTGTTTTTCTTTGGGTAGGAAAAGGTCTATAAAACACATACACTCTTTATTTATTTATTTGAGACTGAGTCTTGCTCTTGTCACCCAGGCTGGAGTGCAGTGGCATAATCTTGGCTCACTGCAACCTCCACCTCCTGGGTTTAGCGATTCTCCTGCCTCAGTCTCCCGAGTAGCTGGGATTACAGGCGCCCGCCACCACGCCTGGCTACTTTTCGTATTTTTAGTAGAGACAGGGTTTTGCCACATTGGCCAGGCTGCTCTCGAACTCCTGACCTTGTGATCCACCTGCCTTGGCCTCCCAAAGTGCTGGGATTACAGGCGTGAGCCACCACGCCCGACCCATAGCTTTTTACACCTTGTAAAGTATCATTTGGCACTGTTAGTATTTCTCTTGAATTTTTTTTTTTTTTTTTTAGACAGCTCTATCGGCCAGGCTGGAGTGCAGTGGCACCATCTTGGCTCACTGCAACCTCCGCCTCCTGGGCTCAAGCAATTTTCCTGTCTCAGCCTCCTGAGTAGCTGGGATTACAGGCGTGTGCCACCACAGCCTGCTAATTTTTGTATTTTTAGTGGAGACGGGGTTTTCACCATGTTGACCAGGCTGGTCTCGGACTCCTGACCTCAGCTGATCCGCCCACCTTGGCCTCCCAAAGTGCTGGGATTACAGGCATGAGCCACCGCACCCGGCCGAAATCATTTTTAAGGTTGACCATGAACATATATAAACAAACTCCTAAAAACTGACCCGCCACCTGCAATGCATCACCTCAATTTCAGGAAATATTTGAGCAAGCAATAAATAAATTAGATAAAGCAGGACATTAACATTTTTAAAATATAGCTAATTTCTTTAGTTGAAAATAATAGCTAATTTCTTTAGTTGAATTTGGTTCAAATTGGATCAAGCGGTATGATCATCTGAGAAAATCTTTTAGTATCTCGCTCCAAGTATCTAGAAGTACCTCAGAATGTTTCAAATTATTAAAAATACTTCTCAGCTGGCTCTTCCCCCCACCTCCTTTTTTTTTTTTTTTTTTTTTTTTTTTGAGACCGAGTCTCGCTCTGTCACCCAGGCTGGAGTGCAGTGGCGCGATCTCGGCTCACTGCAAGCTCCGCCTCCCGGGTTCACGCCATTCTCCTGCCTCAGCCTCTCCGAGTAGCTGGGACTACAGGCGCCCGCCACCATGCCAGGCTAATTTTTTGTATTTTTAGTAGAGACGGGGTTTCACCGTGGTCTCGATCTTCTGACCTCGTGATCCGCCCGCCTCGGCCTCCCAAAGTGCTGGGATTACAAGCGTGAGCCACCGCGCCCGGCCCTCAATTCTTTACTTTATCCTCCTTTATTACTTTATCCGTGAAATATCACCATTCTCACATTAAGGACAAGAAATCTGAGACCTATGGTAATAGCTTCGATCGTGAAGAGTGAAAGCTGTAATAACCATGTAGCTTTGTCTAACTAAGTGTGCAGAGATCTGAAAGGCCACCAGGTTAGCTCTTTAACATAAAGCAGCAGAGAGTTTGCCTAAAGGAATTAACAGAAATAGGGAAATAACTTTTATTTGCAGATCCTAGGAAGGTAGATTACAAACAACAGCAAATCTTAGTGTCTCTAAATAACACTCTAGGCCATTTGAAATATAAAAAGGTAATTATTTTACTTCAGAAAATATCTCCAAAAGCTCAGTCTTTTTGAGACGGAGTCTCGCTGTGTCGCTCAGGCTGGAGTGCAGTGGCACAATCTTGGCTCACTGCAACCTCTGCCTCCCGGGTTCAAGCCATCCTCCCACCTCAGCCTCCCGAGTACTACCGGCGTGTGCCTCTTGTCCAGCTAAATTGTTGTATTTTTAGTACAGACAGGGTTTCACCATGTTGGCCAGGCAGGTCTCTCCAACTCCTGACCTCAAGTGACCCACTTGCTTCAGTCTCCCGAAGTGCTGGGATTATAGGCGTGAGCCGCCATGCCCAGCCACAATTTTATTTAAACCTCCTGCAGAATTTGGATAGGAGAAAAGCTTTACCAATAGGAAAATATTTTTCATGAAATGGTTTCAAGGATTGTGAACTTGGCAGGTAAAGTATAACAGGTATTGAAAATACTTTTAGCCAAGGAAATCTATTGATGCAAATTAAATGTATTTATAAGCCCAAGGCCTGGGGTAGAAACATCCTAAGAGTATCACAAATGTACAGTTTACTGCCTGAATTATTGGAAGCAAAATAGCTGTATTATGTAGATCTTTCTGAATAGCAGAAGCTTGTCAAAGATTTCTGCTTGTCACAGAAAAGCAGCTTTTGGAATTCATCATGTTCTGTAAGAATGCATGGTTTTCAGGCCGGGCATGGTGGCTCATGTCTATAATCCCAGCATTTTGGGAGGCCGAGGCAGGCGGATCACCTGGGGTTGGGAGTTCGAGACCAGCCTGACCAACATGGAGAAACCCCGTCTCTACTAAAAATACAAAATTAGCCGGGTGCGGTGGCGCATGCCTGTAATCCCTGCTACTTGGGAGGCTGAGGCAGGAGAATTGCTTGAACCCAGGAGGCAGAGGTTGTGGTGAGCCAAGATGGCATCACTGCACTCCAGCCTGGGCAACAAGAGTGAAACTCCATCTCAAAAAAAAAAAAAAAGAAGTATGTTTTTCAAAAATTACTTTTGAAGGACTAAAGCTCTGTAGTTGGTGAAACTATAAAACACTTTATACCATTAAATACACATATGAAATTAACATCTTCCTGGTTTCAGATTTCCATAAAATTTATCCTTTTTGTAAAATTTGGCAAGGCTAACAGCTACAGAAAACATATTAACCAACCAACCATTGCTTCATTAGAAACTGCAACAAATCCAATGTCAGAAACATTACTTTATTTTTCTAGGATGAAATGTCCTATTACGTACAAAAGAATTGCTGTTTAGAATTTGCCACAATTTGTTAAAAACATAGCAATCTATTGCCTACAGGTAGGAAAGTTCTTGCTGCAACAAATTTTAAATGATTAAGCCCATATATATTTATATATATATGAATAAATAGTACAGAAATACTGTGACGTGATGAGATGCAGAATAATTTTATAATTCATTAAAATGTAGAATTCTTGCATCAGCACAGTGCATACAATATTTAACATTTTTTAAAACAGTAAAAGGACAAAATAATCCATATTTAACTACTTCCATCTTAATACTTTAAGCAAAAATGTTTTCATGTTTTCGTATTGAGCGATTAGTCTCTTTAGTTTGTAAGCATAGGTTTAAGTGACATCTTTATGTACAAAAAGGAATGGGCTTCATTAGATAAAATTAACCCAGAATAACCTGTACACCTGAGCCTGTAATAAGAAAGAATCGGGAACTGTAGCAACATCTTTCTTTTAAGAAACTGAGGTCTGGGAAAGGTTTTGCATAGCAGGGAAACATTAAAAGGAAAGAAACTTTTAAAAACAATAATTAGATAAATTCCAGAAGTTGGTAGGACAAAGCTAATATGAGTTAGTGCAAAATCTAGTAAAATTTTTGCAAAGCTGCATAATCCAACTATGGCAGATTTTATAGAAGCTGTTAGCACAATGCAGTGATACAACGTGTAAGAACATTGAAAGGAAAAACATGCAAAATACATCTTCCTCTGTGGTTTCCATTTTCTCGCTACTGTTTACACTACTTTTCCTTACCTGGAAGAAACAAACAAACCAAAAAACAGAAAACAAACCCAATCAACAAATAACACAGAGGATGAGGTCATCTAAAAAATGCCCTTCATAAAATATAAGTAGCTGTCTGTAATTGGTAATTTGCCTGGTATCACAGAATGTACAGATGAAGGCAATGTGTATCTTGTCACATTACCTTTTTCGTTAGTATGATCAACTGATGCAACAGGATTAGCACCCCTGAAGATTTTTCTCTGACGTGATGACAATGGACTGGGAATGATAAAACGAGAGGCCACTGCTGTCCTGGAGAAATCCAGGCACAATTAGATTCTTCTGCCTTTCATGACCTTGCAGCCCTCCCTCCCCACAAAGGCTTACAGATAATCATTAGCGCACATTCAAAGACACCTCTGTCTGTGGGAGAAAAATTATCTCCATTTATTTTGTTTCATATACATCCATAGTTGAATTTTAATACAAAAGAAAAAAATTAGAATCTGACAAATGTTTACAAACAAGATACCTTCAAATAGATTTTACTCATTTTAGCCTGGTGCGGAGTAATTGACAAATTGTACTGTTATATTCAAGGCAACAGAGTCTGTAGTCCAGGACCACTTAGCCCAACCTTTATGCTTAACTTTAATCTACCATGATCAATAAACTCATTGTTGATTCCCAGTTGTGTGTGTGTGCACATGTGTACATAGCAGCTCCTTTCATAGAAAGAAAAGACATCTAGAGGTCGTCTTGTACTTTTACCTACAGGAATCATGATAAGATACAGATGATTATATGTAACTGGGGCTGGATTTTATAAGAAAAAATAATCAGCTGACAAATGAGGGCAGCAATAAAAAAGCGTCTTTTTTGCAACAATAAATAAATACAGTCAAAAGTTTTCTGTGAGACTCTAAACCAGCTTCTTCACTGAAGAGCAGACGTGGCATTTCCATGGAGTTACACTTGACCCCATAGTATCTTTTTTTCTTGCTTTCTTTTTCTTTTTTTTTTCAATAAACAAAGTTTTCTCGCTTCTGCCACAATAGTAAAACCATTTGATCTTGACAAGATAATGGTGTCGTTGACTTTGCTTTTTTCTTGTCCGTTGGACAAAATTGGCCAAGAATATAATTGGACTGTTATGACCAATAAAAACGAAGTTTAGGTCAAGTCTTGTCAGGATAGCCTGACTAAAAACATCTGGCTCCTTAATTTAAAATAGTTCAGACAACCAGATTCTTGCTGTGTTTTATGTTAGGTTAACACGCTGAACTTTAAGAAGCTGTAGACTGCAGTTTGTTGTTATGAGACCTACAGAATATAGAAAAAAGGGAACAATTAAGAACCCTTCATTTTTGAAAACAATGATGCTTTATGCGGATGCCAAGGTCAGTCAGTCTGGGAGAGGCAGCCATGTTCTTTCATTCACCCTTGGCAAGCGAATAGAAAAGAACAATTAAGAAATTTTTAACCTATAATATTAAAACTTTTCACTGTACACTAAACATAACAGCTCACTGGAAAAAGCCAATATTTAAAAATATATATATATATAATTTGTCTAATAAAGATTACAACATTTTCAAACAACTGGACAAATAGAGGCATTCACAGAAGCATTACCATTGTGGTGAAAGGTGTGTGTGTGTGTGTGTGTGTGTGTGTGTGTTTATTTACATTGATGAGGGGAATATAAAGGGAATAATTATGCTAAAACAAAAGAAAAAGCAATCTTAAAATCACATTTTTCTATTAAAGTCCAGAAAGTCTCCCTTCTAGTTTCACAGTTTTATTCACAACTTTCATTAGTAAAGCAAATTACTGTACAGTTACCAGGACTAAGTCAAAGGACTTCATATCGCAATAGCAGATAAATACAGTATTCCAAGAGTTTACAATTTTTAAATACACTGTTCAACATGGCTGCTAGAATAAATTTTTTACCACGATACATCTTTAACATTAAAAAATTGTATTAACTAATCTGACTTTTTGGGGGGCAATTTTGAATTAGGTAATCACGAGGTACAATAAAACAAAGAGTGACCCCAACATCCAGTTCTGATTCCAGTTAAAAATTCAGACTAAAGATATCACAATCTGTAAGAAAAGAAAGAATATGGATGGTATAAATGATGAATTATAACAAAGTGCAGTAATGAAAACAATGTGCAAACAATGATGTAGATCATAAATTAAAATGGGAAAATATGGCAAAAGAAATTCTGGAAATCCATAAATAAATCAAGTTTCAATAACTGGCTAGTTATGTTTCATTCTGCCTTAAATCTGGAAAGCAACAGAAATTCCCTAAAAAGGCAATAGCAGGTTGCCCTTATACAATTCTTTACATTGTAATTTTGTTTTGTTTTTAGACAAGGTCTCACTCTGCAGCCCAGTCTGGAGTGCAGTGGCACAATCACAGCTCACTGCAGCCTCAACCTCCAGGGCTCAGGTGATCCTCCTACCTCAGCCTTCTGGGTAGCTGGGACTACAGGCACATGCCACCATGCCCAGCTAATTTTTTGTATTTTCTGTAAAGATGCGGTTTCCCCATGTTGCCCAGGCTGGTCTCAAACTCCTGGGCTCAAGCGAACTGCCTGCTTTGGCTTCTCAAAGTGTTGGTATCACAGGCGTGCACCACTGCATACAGCCTAATTTGTTTATTTAAGCAGAATTGAGCAAACTTCTCAATTCAGCTCCCATGTGCTTTAATGAAAATTATGTCAACTTGAGTATATTAAAAAGCTACATAAAATCACCACGTGGCAAGAAGACATCCTAAGTGGCCCCTTCACTGTGCAGGCCCAGCCTAGGCCTCCATCTCTCCTTTACCAAATTCCCTTTGTCTTGCCTACAGGCCCCAGGACCTCCAGGCAATTTCCTCTCCTTCGTCAGCAGTTGCCAGCAGTCATCCTCTGGGCTCTGCCGGCAAGCTGGCAGCAGGGTAGGATTCACACCCCTTGGCTTCTACCTCACAGTTACCACCAAAGGCCTTTCCAATTTAAAAAAGCAATTTTAGAAACGGAACCAGAGGAATAACCACGATGTACAAATCAAAAAGAACAGACGAGCTTATAATGAGAAGTTGTGCTCCTCTGTCCTACCTTAACTCCATCTGAAATCCAGGCTCCCTATGATCAATCCCTTTGACTTTTCAGTTCTCTGGGTAGATTTCTTTTTCTTTTTGAGATGGAGTCTCAATGTTGCCCAGGCTGGAGTGCAGTGGCGGGATCTCAGCTCACTGCAACCTCCTCCTCCCGGGTTCAAATGATTCTCCTGCCTCAGCCTCCCCAGTAGCTGGGATTACAGGTGCCTGCCCCCAGGCCCAGCTAATTTTTCTATTTTTACTAGAGACGAGGTTTTACCATGTTGGCCAGGCTGGTCTTGAACCCCTGACCTCAAGTGATTCACCCACCTCAGCCTCCCAAAGTGTTAAGATTACAGGCATAAGCCACCACACCCAGCCTGGGTAGGTTTTTTTGTTTGTTTGTTCATTTTTTTTTGAGATGGAGTCTCACTCTTGTTGCCCAGGCTGGAGTGTAGTGGTGTGATCTGCAACCTCCACCTCCCAGTTTCAAGTGATTCTCCTGTCTCAGCCTCCCGAGTAGCTGAGACTTACAAGCGTGCACCACCACACCTAGCTAATTTTTTTATTTTAGCGTAGACAGGGTTTCACCATGTTGGCCAGGCTGGTCTTGAACTCCTGACCTTTGGTGATCCGCCTGCCTCGGCCTTCCAAAGTGCTGGGATTACAGGCATGAGCTACCACGCCCGGCCAGGGTAATTTGTTATACTGCTATTTCTTGTATTATCAACTTTTGTTTAAGCCCTGCTATGGCAAGGAGAACCAAGCTCACTTAACCATTTTCTCACCTCCCTTTTTGAGTCCAAGTTTTATTTCTCTACAATTTAAAAATTATATCATTCTATGCTTTGTCTATAGGGTGATTCTAAAAGTTGAAAATCAATGTCATTATTTTTATTATCTTTGAGACGGAGTTTTGCTCTTGTGGCCCAGGCTGGAGTGCAATGGCACTGCAACCTCCATCTCCCAGGTTCAAGTGATTCTGTCTCAGCCTCCTGAGTAGCTGGGATTACAGGCATGTGCCACCACACCTGGCTAATTTTTGTATTTTTGGTAGAGATGGGGTTTTATCATGTTGGCCAGGCTGGTCTCGACTCCTGACCTCCGATGATCCATGCGCCTTGGCCTTCCAAAGTGTTGGGATTACAGGTGTGAGCCACTGTGCCCGGCCCAGTGTCATTTATGTTACTACGGAAATGTAAATATTTTTCTCTGTAGCTCCTAGTCCTTTGCTAATAGGGCTTTTTTTTTTTATTTTTATTTTTTGAGACAGGGTTTTGTTGTGTCGTCCAGGCTGGAGTGCAGTGGCATAAAGATGGCTCACTGCAGCGTCTACCTCATGGGCTCAATCCTCCCACCTCAGCCTCTGTAGCTGGGACCACAGGTGCGCATCACCATGCCTGGCTAATTTTTGTGTTTTGTAAAGATGGGGTTTCGTCATGTTGCCCAGGCTGGTCTAGAATTCCTGGGCTCAAGCATCCTCCTGCCTCAGCCTCTCAATGTGTTAGGATTACAGGCATGAGCCACCGTGCCCAGCTAACAGGGCACACTTACACAACTTTCTGTTTTTAGTGGCGTTTCTAATTGCCTTTCATTTTTATCCCTGACATTCTTTGGCTTAATCATAGCCTTATGTTTTTCTGTCTTAAACAAATTATCTAATGTATGAGTCATTTTCTTGCTCTACTGAGCCTCTGGGGAGTGCTCCATTCTCCTGCTAGGATTTGGACTGCTGACATTTTACAGCCTGCTATTTTACAGCCTGCTGTATAAATGTCATCCTGGGTCAGAGTAATTCTCATTGCTTTCCTGAATCTCTTGCTTTCTGAACTCAAATAAACAAAAATTTCTGGCCGGGCACGGTGGCTCCCATCTGTAATCCCAGCACTTTGGGAGGCCGAGGCAGGCGGATCACGAGGTCTGCAGTTTGAGACCAGCTTGGCCCACATGGTGAAACCCGTCTCTACTAAAAATACAAAAATTAGCTGGGCATGGTGGTGGGTGCCTGTAATCCCAGCTACTTGGGAGGCTGAGGCAGAAGAATTGCTTGAACCCAGGAGGCAGAGGTTGCAGTGAGCCGAGATTGTGCCACTGAACTCCAGCCTGGGCAACAGAGTGAGACTCTGTCTCAAAAAAAAAAAAAAAAAAAAAAATTTCTGGCCCAGCACAGAGGTTCATGGCTGTAATCCCAGCACTTTGGAAGGCCAAGGCTGGTGGGAGGATCACCTGAGCTCAAGAGTTCAAGACTAGCTTGGGTCATAGCAAGAACCTGTCCCTAAATAAAAAGATACATCATGGCCGGGTGCGGTGGCTCATGCCTGTAATCCCAGCACTTTGGGAGGCCAAGGCAGGTGGATCACCTGAGGTCGGGAGTTTGAGACCAGCCTCGCCAACATGGAGAAACCAGGTCGGTCTCGATCTCCTGACCTCGTAATCAGCCCGCCTCGGCCTCCCAAAGTGCTGGGTTTACAGGCGTGAGCCACTGCGCCCGGCTTTTTTTTTTTTTTTTTTGAGACAGAGTCTTGCTTTGTCGCCCACGGGTTTCACCGTGTTAGCCAGGATGGTCTCGATCTCCTGACCTCGTGATCTGCCTGCCTCGGCCTCCCAAAGTGCTGGGATTACAGGAAGACACATTATTAAAAAGGAAAAAATTTGTTTCCTTATTTTTGATAGCACACATTTTTTTTTCTTCTGAGATGGAGTCTCACTCTGACACCGAGGCTGGAATGCAGTGGCACAATCTCAGCTCACTGCAGCCTGTGCCTTCCGGGTTCAAGCGATTCTCATGCCTCAGCCTCCTGTGTAGCTCAAACTACAGGCATGTACCATTATGCCCGCCTACTTTTTGTATTCTAAGCAGAGATGGGGTTTCGCCATGTTGGTCAGGATGGTCTTGAACTGCTGACCTCAAGTGATCCACCCACCTTGGCCTCCCAAAGTGCTGGGATTACAGGCGTGAGCCACCGTGCCTGGCCAAGAGCACACACTTTTAAAAAATGCCTGCCAAGAAGGGATGCCCTGAGTCCTCACATGACTGAAAATGTATTTATTCTGCCTCTAAACTTGACTGTTTGGCTGCACAGACTTCCAGGCTGACAATCATTTTTTCTTAAACTTTTAGATTTATCCATAATCTTCTAGCACTAAATGTCATAGCAGAAAAATCTGACACCAATCTAATTATTGTTTTATAGACTGTAAGTTTTATCTAAGAGTTTCTTTTATTCTTAGCATTTGGAAATTTTATAGTGATGTATGTACAGGTGAGTCTTTTTCCATTTGTCTACCTGGTTTATGATGTTTATCAACTGTCCCCCTTGCTCCACCCACCCCTCATAGAGTGCAGGGGCCTTAATTTATTCACTGCTAAATTCCCGGTATCAGGCACACATTAGGTTCTCAAAAGTCATCTGCTGAGTGAAGGAATTTATTCTGCTAGAATTTAAAGTCCTGTGACTATCAGCAGTTCAGGAAATTTTTCTTTTATTCTTGTCTTTTTTTTTTTTTTTTTTTTGAGACAGGGTCTCACTCTGTCACTCAGGCTGGAGAGCAGTGGTGTAATCACAGCTCACGGCAGCCTTGAACTCCTGGGCACAAGTGATCTTCCTGTCACAGCCTCCTGAGTAGCTAGGACTACAGGTGCATGCCACTATGCCCAGGTAATTTTTGAAATTTTTGTAGAGACACGGTCTCATTATGTTGACAAGTCTGGGATTTCCACCCCCCCACTCCCCCACACACCCCCCCCACCCCACCACCCCGTGAGAGTCTCATTGTCACCCAGGCTGGAATGCAGTGGTGTGATCTTGGCTCACCACAACCTCCGCCTCCCGAGTTCAAGTGATTCTCGTGCCTCAGCCACCCAAGTAGCTGAGATTACATGTGTGCGTCACCACACCTGGCTAATTTTTGTATTTTTGGTAGAGACGGGGTTTCCCCATGTTGGCCAGGCTGGTCTCGAACTCCTGACCTCAGGTGATCCACCTGCCTTGGCCTTCCAAAGTGTTGGGATCACAGGCGTGAGCCACTGTGCCCGGCCACTTTTTGAATTTTAAAAAAAGACTAAGTAGATCAACAACAAACCCAGCAATTTGTCCACTTCTTGGCAGCAGATCATAACCCTGGAGTATTGATTTTTTTTTTTTTAAGATATTTAAGGTTAAATTTACCATAAAGTGCACTGGTTGAATCGTTAGACAGAATAGTATAAAGAGTATGAAGAGCTGAATTAATTCAGAACACTGAACCCATTTGCTCACCTGCTAGCTTTGAAGCCTTTCAATTTCTGTACAAAGAATGATTCAAGAACTTCTGCACACTGGTAAAACGGGGAGTCACTTGGATTGTAGTAACGACAGTTATCAAAAATTTTGGTCATATCAGCCACAAATTCCGTCAGCTTTTCATAATATCGTCTTTGTACTCTTTCTTCCATGGTGGCAAGGTCTTAAAAACACAAAATGTAAAAACATTTTCAGACCTTTAAGGTTCTTCCAATGTGAATATTCTCCAAAGTCCTAACAAGTATGTATGTTTACTGTGCAAGCAGTCCTGGAACCAGGCTGGTTCACTCTGGAGGTTATTTTGCAATTCATGAAGAACAAAAGAGTACTTTTCCAATTTTGTTTCTGATTGAGGTTCTAAAATATAAATCCTGGTTGCTGTTAAGAAGGTTCTTTTACTTTCAGGTAACTGCATAGAAGAGTTCTTCATTCAAATGGTTTGAGATCAAGGAAACACACCAACATGATCTATGCATATCTAAGTATAATACATTTTCACACGCAAACAATTTAGTGTATGTACAAAGGTGGGAATCCAGAATTAAGAACAAAATCTCTGTACTAGTGGCTTTATGGTCCTTGTATTAGACTTTAATAACATCATTTTGCTTTCTTTATTCATTTTTATTGTTACCTTATATTTGTGACAAAGTGATACTGTCTTGCCATTCATGACTGCAATGGTAAGTGTCCACTTAAATGTAAGGGAAAAATATCAGCTGATACAAATATTAGTATGTAATAGTACAGGCAATATGTAGAAAGGAGAAAATCATTATGGTGATAGATGGGTGTGATATTGTGAAATATATATTTGGTCTTCGTCCCCATTTCCTAACACTTAGCTCCTAACACGGTTGGAATCTCCGCAGTGATAACAGTTTCTTTTATATGTTAATGACTAGTGGCTGGAATTCCCTAGATAGCTTCAGGATGGGGGCTGGTCACCGGAAAGACCTAGTCAGGATTAGAGGGTTGGGACTTTCAGTCCCATCCCCCAACCTCCGGAAGGGGAGAGGGGCTAAAGGTTAAGCTGATCACCAATGGCCAATGACGTAATCACTCATGCCTACGTAATGAAGCTTTCCTAAAAACCCAAAAGGACTGGGTTCGGAGAGCTTCCTGATACAGCTGAACATGTGAAGGTGACTGGCAGGTGGTGTGCCCAGAGAGGGCATGGAGACTCCACGCCCCTCCCCACAGCATTGCCCTGTGCATCTTCTCCACCTGGTGTTCATCGGAATCCTTTGCAGTGTCCTTGAGAAACCGGTAAGCCTAAGCAGGTGTTTCCCTGAGTTCTGTGAGGTGCTCCTGCAAATTACTGAACCTTAGGAGAGGCTTGTGAGAACCTGATTTATAGCCAGACGGTCAGACGTGCAGGTAAAACCACCTGGGGCTGGCGACCGGCATCTGAAGAGGGGGTAATCTTGGGGACTGAGTCCCAAACCTGTGGCAACTGACCCTATCTTCAGGTAGATAGTGTCAGAATTGAATTGAATTGAATTAGAAGACACCCAGTTGGGGCCTGATGCTGGATTGGTTGCTCATGGGGAGAAATCTCCACCCACTTCTTGGTGACCCGAGGCCGGAACAGATTTCTCCCATGTTGACCATAGCGTGAGAGCACAGGAAAACAAGTTTGATTTTTTGCTGTAGAGGAGGCAACTGCTTTGGAATGTACTGACTGAAATAAATCTACCTGAAACAACATTGATCCTAGGAGAACGTTGTGTTTGAAATAAAATTCTGTATACAATTTGACATAAATATCGGAGAGAGTGAAGAAAGGCCAGTAATCTCCAATCAATCTAGGGTAGACAGACAACACATTTCACACTAAAGCTTAGTGAATATTTTAGAATTTGAAAGTGATTTGAAAGTTCATCCAATAAATAAAAGTACTAGAATACCTAAGAAACATCTGAAAAGTAATGAGAGATAATCTTATCTGTCAGACATTAAAAAATATTCTAAAGCTGTGATAATGAAAAGTGTGGCAGCATGCAGAACAACACAAACACTAATGGAGACAAGTTCAAAACAGGAAGAGATTTAACTGTATCTAGTATAAGAATTTCACATATGTTAAGGATGTCCCTTCAAGTTAGTAGGGAAAGGAGTTCGTTCATAAATGAGGTTGCGGCCGGGGTGGGCGTATCATCCGAGGTCAGGAGTTACGAGACCACCCTGGCCAACACAGCGAAACCCTGTCTCTACTAAAAATGCAAAAATAAGCTGGGCATGGTGGCGCATGTCTTTTTTTTTTTTTTTTGAGACGGAGTCACGCTCTGTCGCCCAGGCTGGAGTGCAGTGCCGCAATCTCGGCTCACTGCAAGCTCCGCCTCCCGGGTTCACGCCATTCTCCTGCCTCAGCCTCTCCGAGTAGCTGGGACTACAGGCGCCCGCCACCACGCCCGGCTAATTTTTTGTATTTTTTAGTAGAGATGGGGTTTCATTGTGGTCTCGATCTCCTGACCTCGTGATCCGCCCGCCTCAGCCTCCCAAAGTGCTGGGATTACAAGCATGAGCCACCGCGCCAGGCGGCGCATGTCTTTAATCCCAGCTACTAGGGAGGCTGAGGGGAGAATCCCTTGAACCCAGGAGATGGAGGCTGCAGTGAGCCAAGATCGCACCACTGCACTCACCACTGCCTGTGCAACAGAGCGAGATAATGTCTCAAAAAACAAAACAAAAAAAGGGTTTGGGGCAACTGCCTACATATCTGGAAAAAAAAAATTCTGCCTCATTATATGCCAAGATAATTGTGGGTTTATTAAAATGATTAAAATGGCAAATTTTGTTATATATACATTTTATTTTATTTTTTTCTTGAGACAGAGTCTCGCTCTGTTGCCCAGGCTAGAGTGCAGTGGCAGGATCTCAGCTCACTGCAAGCTCCGCCTCCCGGGTTCAGACCATTCTCCTGCCTCAGCCTCTCCTAGTAGCTGGGACTACAGGCGCCCGCCACCACGCCCGGCTAATTTTTTGTATTTTTAGTAGAGACGGGGTTTCACCGTGTCAGCCAGGATGGGCTCGATCTCCTGACCTCATGATCCGCCCGCCTCGGCCTCCCAAGTGCTGGGATTACAGGCGTGAGCCACTGTGCCTGGCCTTATATATATATATATTTTAGTACACACACACACACACAAACACACTACTCTTTGAAAGCTCCAGTTTATGTCATTAAAGAAAAAAAATGTGTAAATGTGAAGAACTGTGAAAACACACACAGCTTGATTCCAAGACTTGGCACATTGATGCTGTAGGTGCATGTAAGGTGTTCAGGAACGAGCACACACATCGCACTAGGACATTCTTGGTTCATACTTATATTATGTTCTGGTTACTTACTGCTTGACTTAATTTTCACTTTAATAAAGTATGTGAATAATGCTTGGACATTGTATGGTTCCAAGTTAATTAGGTATCCCTTAAAGTCCTAGGAGAACACATAGGTGAGTATATATCATGGAGGAGGAAAAAGACTCCAAGCATGACACCAAAGGCTGAATTTATAATGATTAATAGATATGACTCCAAAAAATGTTAAAAAGTACCATATGCCACAAAAACTATAAAACTTTTACTTGTTTTTAGTATATAAATAGCCCCTAAATAGCCAGACACAGTGGCTCACATCTGTAATCCCAGCACTTTGGGAGGCAGAGGCGGGCGGATTACCTGAGGTCAAGAGTTCGAGACCAGCCTGGTCAACCAACATGGTGAAACCCAGTCTCTACTAAAAATACAGAAATTAGCTGGGTGTGGTGGCGGGCGCCTGTAATCCCAGCTACTCGGGAGGCTGAGGTGGAAGAATTGGTGGAAGAGGCGGCAGAGGTTGCAGTGATTCAAGATCACGACACTGCACTCCAGCCTGGGTGACAGAGTGAGATTCCTTCTCAAAAAAAAATAAAATACTAAAATAAAAGCCCTTAAATAATACTGATAACAATATAAATATCTCGAGAGAAAAATAGAAGAAATATGTGAATAGGAAACTCTTACATAAAAGCACTTTCTTTGCCAAATTAGCAGAAATAAAAAATGGTAACACTGGCCTATTAACAGAGGTTAACTATAGGGGACACTATAGGAGTAGTGGTAAATATTACATTTTACATCTCTGTCCACCTACATTTGTACACCATAAAACACACTACTTTTGAAATAAATATTCTCAAAGACAAAAAATATACCCCTCAAAAGAGTGATAATACTCAGTGTTTTCCAATAGTGCAAACAGAATGCTATAGATATACACTATTAGTGGAAGCTGGTTCAATTTGCTAACATGTAATTTTTTTCTTTTCTTTTTTTTTTTTGAGATGGAGTCTCGCTCTACTGCCCACGCTGAAGTGCAGTGGCACAATCTCGGATCACTGCAATGCAACGATTTTGGCTCACTGCAACCTCTGCCTCTTGGATTCAAGCAATTCTCCTGACTCAGCTTCTTGAGTAGCTAGGATTACAAGCACGCACCACCATGCCCAACTAATTTTGGTATTTTTAGTAGAGACAGTGTTTTACCATGTTGGCCAGACTGGTCTTGAACTCTTGAACTCGTGATCCGCCTGCCTCAGCCTCCCAAAGGGCTGGGATTACAGGCATGAGCCACCGTGCCCGGCCCTAAAGTGTAATTTAAAAATAACTCGGTTTTTTTTGTTTTTTTTTTTTAACACAGTGTCTCGCTCTGTAGCCCAGGCTGAAGTGTGGAGGTGTCACAGTGATGAGCCATCCTGCCTGGCCTGGACATTGTTTTTTTTTAAAAAAGCCTAAAACAGACCAGGTGCAGTGGCTCATGCCTATAATCCCAGCACTTTGGGAGGGCAAGGTGGGTGGATCCCTTGAGGTCAGGAGTTCGAGATCAGCCTGGCCAACATGGTGAAACCCTGATTCTACCAAAAATACAAAAATTAGCTGGGTGTGGTGGCGCATGCCTGTAATCCCAGATACTCAGAAGGCTGAGGCAGGAGAATCGCTTGAACCCGGGAGGCAGAGTTTGCAGTGAACCGAGATAGTGCCACTGCACTCCAGCCTGGGTGGTCCGTCTCAAAAAACAAACAAAAAACGTATACTACATCTCCGCTACTCAGAAGGCTGAGGTGGGAGAATCACCTGAGCCTGGGAGGACGAGGATGCAGTCAGCTGGTGATGGCACCACTGCACTCCAGCCTGGGCAGAACAACAATAGCAAAGCCTAAAATGTACTTAGACCCTTTCACCTGGAGACTGTTTTCTTAGAACAAACAAGTACAGGCAGATGTATAAACAAAGATGTCCAGTGGCATGTTGTTTATACTAGCAAAAACTACACACAATAAAAAAACTATTGATGGGGGCTGTTAATTTTAATTTCATATAATTAAAAATGATGTAGGTCTATAACAGCTGATGTGAAAAAGTATTAAGTTTACAAAATACATTACCAAACATAATTCATTTAAACCTATTTCTATTTAAGAAAATAAAAGTTGCCGATTTTGTTGGTTCCCTTATATCCTCAAAGAAAATTACTCTTTTCAATTTAGTCTATATTGTTTCAGACATTTTCTATGCATTTCTAAACACATTTAGGTACTCTTAGAAAATAAATGTTTACTGCTTAAAATCTGGGTACTGCTCTGTAACTTTCACTTTTCCCAACAATACGTTTTAGAGAACTACATTATTATCTTTATGTACCTACTTAGGAGATATAGGAGATTATGTTTAACTTAGTATGTATGTATATATGTATTTTATTATTATGTTTGTGGGACAAGGTCTCGCTTGTTGCCTAGGCTGGAGTACAGCAGTGCGATTATGGCTCGCTGCAGCCTCCACCACCCAGCTGAAGCGATCCTCCTGCCTCAGTCTCTCAGGCTGGGACCACAGGCATGAGGCACCATGCCTGGCTAAAAATCTTTTTTTTTTTTTTTTGAGACAGAGTTTCACTCTTGCTGCCCAGGCTGGAGTGCAATGGCATGATCTCAGCTCACCGCAACCTCCACCTCCCAGGTTCAAGCAATTCTCCTGTCTCAGCCTCCTAAGGAGCTGGGATTACAGGCATGTGCCACCACACCGGGTTAATTTTGTATTTTTAGTAAAGACAGGGTTTCGCCATGTTGGTCAGGCTGGTCTTGAACTCCCAACCTCAGGTGATCTGCCCGCCTCGGCCTCCCAAAGTGCTGTGATTACAGGCGTGAGCCACCGCGCCTGGCCATTTTTTGTTTTTATTTATTTGACAAGGAGTTTCGCTCTTGTTCCGCAGGCTGGAGTGCAATGGTGCGATCTTGGCTCACCACAACCTCTGCCTCCTGGGTTCAAGTAATTCTCCTGCCTCAGCCTCCTGAGCATTTTTTGTTTTTTTTTGTAAAGACAGGATCTCACTATGTTGCCCAGGATGGTATTAAAATCCTGGGCTCAAGCTATCCACCTGCCTTGGCCAAAGTGCTGGGTGAACCATCATTTGGGGCTTATCTTGGTATTAAAAAAAACAAAAACAAACAGGAAAACCAGGTCTTCAAGAAAATAATTTTGGTTAAATAAGCTAAGGTATAGTCAACTAATGGACCATAAAAACCCATTAAAATCATGGGTTCTTGAAGAAGATTTACATAGGAAAATGTATTCACTGTATGATATGAATTTTAACACCCATGCATACAAGAACACACCAAAAGTAACAGCTATCTCTTTTTTTTTTTTTTTGAGACAGAGTTTTTCTCTGTTGCCCAGGCTGGAGTGCAGTGGCGCAATCTTGTCTCACAGCAACCTCTGCCTCCCAGGTTCAAGTGATTTTTGTGCCTCAGCCTCCTTAGTAGCTAGGTACAGGCACCCGCCACCACACCCAGCTAATTTTTGTATTTTTTTTGTAGTAGAGATGAGGTTTCACCATGTTGGCCAGGCTGGTCTTGAACTCCTGAGCTCAAGCAATCTGCCCGCCTCAGCCTCCCGAAGTGCTGGGATTACAGGCATGAGCCACTGTACCTGGCCTTATATACATTCATGAGCCATTGCGTCTGGCCCCAGCTGATTAAAAAAAAAATTTTGGGAGAGAGACAGGGTTTTGCCATGTTGTCCAGGCTGGTCTTGAACTCCGGGGCTCAAGCCATCTGCTTGTCTCGGCCTGTGAAAGTGCTGGGGTTACAGGCATGAGCCACTGTGCCTGGCCTATCTTCTTTATTTTATTTTTAATTTTTTTGAGATGGAATTTCGCTTTTGTTGCCCAGGTTGGAGTGCAATGGCACGACCTCGGCTCAATGCAACCTCTGCCTTCCAGGTTCAAGCAATTCTCCTACCTCAGCCTCCCAAGCAGCTAGGATTACAGGCGTGTGCCACCATGCTGGGCTAATTTTGTATAGTATTTATTTTCTAAATTTTCTTTCTTTTTTTTTTGAGACGTGTCTCGCTCTGTCACCCAGGCTGGAGTACAGTGGCACAATCTCGGCTCACTGCAAGCTCCGCCTCCCGGGTTCATGTCATTCTCCTGCCTCAGCTTCCTGAGTAGCTGGGACTACAGGTGCCCGCCACCACGTCCGGCTAATTTTTTGTATTTTTAGTAGAGACAGGGTTTCACCGTGTTAGCCAGGATGGTCTAGATCTCCTGAACTCATGATCCACCCACCTCGGCCTCCCAAAGTGCTGGGATTACAGGCGTGAGCCACCGCGCCTGACCTTATTTTATGAATTTTCTACCATTAACTTGTATTATTACTTCTATTACGAGCATAATTAACTTATTATTTTAATAAACATCCCAGGTACTTTCTCAAAGGCGACTACCCAAATTTGAAATATGTACAATGATAAACTCCATTTTCTTTTTTTTTTTTTTTTTTTTTTTTTTTTTGAGACGGAGTCTCGCTCTGTCCCCCAGGCTGGAGTGCAGTGGCGCAATCTCGGCTCACTGCAACCTCCGCCTCCCGGGTTCACGCCATTCTCCTGCCTCAGCCTCTCCGAGTAGCTGGGACTACAGGCACCCGCCACCACGCCCGGCTAATTTTTTGTATTTTTAGTAGAGACGGGGTTTCACCGTGGTCTTGATCTCCTGACCTCGTGATCCGCCCGCCTCGGCCTCCCAAAGTGCTGGGATTACAAGCGTGAGCCACCGCGCCCAGCGATAAACTCCATTTTCAACATCAGGAGAACAGAGGTAATAACTACTTCATTATGTTTGTTTTTCAGAGATAGTTTTCATTTATTTCCCCTTCATGTTTCCCCCTCTTTCACGCTGCCATGAAACACAAACTCTTCTCATTTAAAAAAATGCTTAGATGGCTTTTGGAACATAATTCTTTCATTAGCGGTAAGTGATCCTTTGGAAGCTTTTAGCTATGTTTTAACTTTTCTAATTTCTTTTGCAGATAAATTATTTTTTAATAAAATGATTTGCAGCCATTCATGTTGATACGATTACTTGTGGCTCCTATTACCATTTTTTTTCTGGGAAATGAGGGTATTCTCTCTAGTTCATAAAATTTACTCTCCTTCAGAAAAAGAAGAAGGAGTGAATGGAGAAGGATGAGAGGATCAAACAGACCCCAATCCATTCATTAATTTCACTCATTCTTTTATAAAGCTGCATAATACTCCATTCAGACACCATTTGATATAGCTACTCCTCTATTGATGGCTACTTATTTGATTTCCAATCTTTTTTTTTTTTTTTTTTTTTGAGGGAGTCTCGCTCTGTCGTCCAGGCTGGAATGCAGTGGCGTGATCTCAGCTCACTGCAACCTCTGCCTCCCGGGTTCAAGTGATTCTTGTGCCTCAGCCTCCTTAGCAGCTGAGATTACAAATGCCTGCCACCACAACTGGCTAATTTTTCTATTTTTGTAGAGACGTATTTCGCCATGTTGGCCAGGCTGGTCTCGAACTCCTGACCTCAGGTGATCCATCTACCTTGGCCTCCGGAAGTGCTGGGATTCCAGCGTGAGCCACCTCGCCATTTCCAATGTTTTTGTAATTATAAACACTGCCACAATGAACATACTTGTGCACATGTAAATCCTAAGAAATGAAACTGCTGGGTTCAAGAGTATGCACAATTGGCCGGGTGTGGTGGCTCATGCTTGTAATCCCAGCACTTTGGAAGGCCGAGGTGGGCGGATCACGAGGTCAGGAGATCGGGACCATCCTGGCCAACATGGTGGAACCCTGTCTCTACAAAAAATATAAAAATTAGCCGGGTATGGTGGTGCGTGCCTGTAGTCCCAGCTACTCGGGAGGCTGAGGGAGGAGAATCACTTGAACCTGGGAGGCGGAAGTTGTAGTGATGTGAGATCGCGCCAGTACACTCCAGCCTGGCGACAGAGCAAGACATCATCTCATTAAAAAAAAAAAAAAAAAAGAGTATGCACAATTAAACTTTAATTAATTAATTAATTAATTTATTTTTTTGAGACAGAGTCTCATTTTCTTGCCAGGCTAGAGTGCAGTGGCGCGATCTCCATTCACTGCAACCTCTGCCTCCCTGGTTCAAGCAATTCTCCTGCCTCAGCCTTCTGAGTAGCTGGGAATACAGGCACGCGCCATCATGCCCAGCTAATTTTTGTATTTTTAGTAGAGACAGGGTTTCACCATGTTGGCCAGGATAGTCTTGATCTCCTGACCTCATGATCTGCCCGTCTCGGCCTCCCAAAGTGCTAGGATTACAGGCGTGAGCCACCGCACCCGGCCACAATTAAACTTTAATAGATACTAACAATTTACCCTCCAAAGTGACCATACCAATTTATACCCCCACCAGCCTTGCTAAAAATATTCTAAGATATTAATTTTATGGATAATAAAACATCCACTGAGACTTCTGAAAAAGTTCATATTCAACTCATGTACTTACCCATAGGTTCCTTAATAACACCATAATAATCTGGTGCATCATTAGGGTCTACTGGTTCAAGGAAAGGCCAGGCCATCTTATGGGCCTATAATGAAAAAGTAGCATCATTATTGTCAGTGAAAACACTAATTCCATTTAAGTTTCCTGGTTGAGTTACTACATCAATGAACCCAAAAGTGAGTTTTAAATTTGATACATGGAATACTTTATATTAGGTGATTTCTGCTCTAATAATAAGTCACCTAAGATGAGCTTCCTCTACAATAATGGTACTCAAAGGCTGGTCAAAAGACTTTGTGTGGGGGGTGGAGCACAAGCTTAGAAGTCACAAAATCAGTATCCTGGGCCCTGCATGATGAGCTGTCACTGAGTGATGCTGGCATTGCAATCGCTTCTGTAAACAGGTGGGATGGGTTCAAAGTGTGGAGTCATTACCACAGCTGGTTAATGATGAGGTGGCAGAGATGTGATGTTAAATAACATTCAACCACACATCGAGAATATGATTCTCTTTTTAGTTACTTCAATTCTTGTGATTATGATAACAGGAGAAAGTTTCAATCCAGTGCATTATATCCTTTTATTTCCCCCCACTTTTTTGAGACAGGGTCTCGTTCTGTCATTCAGGCTGGAGTCAAGTGGCGTGATCATAGCTCACTGTAGCCTCCTGTGCTCAAGTGATCCTCTTACCTCAGCTTCCCGAGTAGCTGGGATTACAGGTGCATGCCAACATGTGCAGCTAATTTTTTTTTAATGTTCTGTAGAGGTGGGGTCTCACTTTGTTGCCCAGGTTAGTCTCTAACTCGTCGACTCAAGTGATCCTCCTGCCCTGGCCTCCCAAAGTGTTGGGATTATAGGTGTGAGCAACCACATTGGCTTTCTATGTCTTCAGTACATCTGTATCACTTGATAATCCTGCAAACCCTCCCTATCCTGTTATTCTTTTTGTTCTGTCACCTGGGCTGGAGTGCCATGGCTCGATCTTGGCTCACTGCAACCTCTGCCTCCCGGGTTCAAGTGATTCTCCTGCCTCAGCCTCCTTAGTAGCTGGGATTACAGGTGCACACCACCGCATCCAGCTGATTTTTAATTTTTTATTTTATTTATTTATTTTTTTGAGACGGAGTCTCGCTGTCACCCAGGCTGGAGTGCAGTGGCGCAATCTCGGCTCACTGCAAGCCCCGCCTCCCGGGTTCACGCCATTCTCCTGCCTCAGCCTCTCTGAGTAGCTGGGACTACAGGCGCCCGCCACCACGCCCGGCTAATTTTTTTGTATTTTTAGTAGAGACGGGGTTTCACCATGTTAGCCAGGATGGTCTCGATCTCCTGACCTTGTGATCTCCTGACCTCTGTGATCCGCCTGCCTTGGCCTCCCAAAGTGCTGGGATTACAGGCGTGAGACACCACACCCGGCCAAGAATAACTATAATCTAATTATACTGCTTCTCAATCCATGGGGGTGAGAGGAAGTTTCTTTAAAAATAAAATGTATAAAGAAGTGAGTCAGGTTAACACTCTTGTGAGTGTGAGATAAGCTGAGGTGGTGTGGGGATATGGTAAAGCTCATGGCACTGGTACATGAAGGACTGAAGTTTGTCAGGCACTTCACTAGACTAGCTGGGAGTCAGTAAATAATCACTCTAAGATTGGAAACTTGAAATCTTAGAAATGCTTCCAAAATTAGGCTGGCTGATTTCATTTTGAAATGCTGCACACAGAGGGGTCTCACCTGTAAGGAACGGAGCACCCTCTTCAACCCCTCATAATCCTTCTCTGTTAGTGGCGTGAGCACTGTCATGGCATCCTCTGTTGACTGGCACTGTGGACAGACATACTCATCAATGAGCTCTGCCTCACTTTGCAAGATGCCAACGCAGCGCCCATGGTACCAATTCTGACACCGATCACAGCCAATATAAAATCTGCAAGATCCGAAATGGAAATGTGAGTTCAAAACAGATAGGATGATGTTACTTGTAATAAAGCATGCACCTGAAAATTTGCTAAACCCTGGGATATAAAATAGTTTTAGTATTATGGTTTTAATACTTTCAAGATTGACATTCTGTTCATTAATTTAGTATTTTTAATGTTAAGAACAAGCAGTAAAAAAATTTATAAGAACACTGTGTAATACTGGAGAACCAATTTAAAGATAAATATGAAACATTCAATTGATTTTAAAGCTGAAAACAAAGCCAAAAATCTTTCAACTAGTACTGTACCATATGGGTGTTCAAAATCCTATAAGCTAATAAGAGTCTCAGAGCTTGTACCCAAATTAGTGTTTTTCTAACCTACAAAAAAGCACCATTTCAAACACTGATAAAGTCCAAACAAGTCAGGCTATTTTAATCTCATTAATTTCTATGTTACATATTGAAGAATCAAATCTACCATTAAACCACATTTTCCCCAATGTGTCTCAAACATTCACTATGAAGCAAGATAAATTCTGAAGGGTAGGTAAAAAGGGAAAAAGAGAAAAATGAAAAGGAATTTGTAATGTAAGTGTATAGTAAATGTAGGAAAAAATCTGCTTTTTATTTTAAAATAAATAAGTAACCAGTCAGAGCAATTTGGCTTCCTAAATTATTAAATATGATGCTCTTATCAGAACTCACTGTGACTCATCATAAGGTGTTCTGCAGATACAGTACAATTCCTCACTGCTGCCCTCTTGTGCCCGTTTACAATCATTACAGATGTACACATCCATTTTCTTAGCCTCCTTTTCTGTGATGCCAACACATTCTCCATGATACCAGTTAGTACAAAGATCACAGCCAATATAGAACCTAAAAGTATTCACAATGAAAATGACAATGTAATTGTCATTTTGAGCTGCATGGTACTTAAATCTGTCTTCCCTGCCTTGATTCACTTTTTTACAGTGTAACTTCCTGCAATGAGTCAGCTAAACATTTCTGAATCCAACCATTCTACCTCTGGCAAACTCCAGTATCTGATGCTCTATCACGTGTGGAAACATAAAGTCACTCACATCAGTTTCAACAAGTACACTGCTTAGTGAAATATGGGTCTTTAAAAACATACTGGAATTTGAAAAAAGAAACAACACATTGATGGTAATGTCTTCCTCTGAATGAATGTGTGTAAAACTGCAACAGGCACAAAAACCAAAGCCAAAGAATCAAAGACTTACATCTGTCAAACCTATTCCACAGAAGCCATTTCAATATCAGGGCTATTTCTTAGATAGGTTTGAAAATGTATCTCACAATTTAAATTTGAAAAGAAGCAAAGCGCAAACACCAAGTAGAAGTTACACTACAAGGAACATGCAGGTCAGCCAGGTGTAGAAGATAAATGGTCAAAATATGATATGAAGAAGAAAACTAAGAAAGTACATATAGCAATTCAATCTCTACCAGGTTTTCTGAATAAACATTGGAATTTAATCGAATTAAAAATAACCTCTCATAATGGAATATGGCACGGGCCAGTTTTCCTGTTAATGTAATGTTTGTGACAATGTGGGCAGTGGCCTGACTAACTAACAGGCAGGGAATGTGGAAGGAGATGCTTCAGTTCAACACCGGGGACAAGGTGTGGAGAATGATGCAAGGATAGTTACCCAAAACCTGTGAGGGCCTACACTGCTTGGCAAGGCGGAGCTGTGTAAGTGTGTGATTGTGGAGAGCAGAGTGGCCTCTGTAACAAAAGACCTAATGACAAAAGGAAAAGTAAATGTAACAAACGCTTACACAGTGTTTCTATAAGTGTTGATAGGCACTGTGTAGGAACACCATGTCAAAGTCATAGTGAGAATTACCATGAATCACAGGGAACCAGACTGGCCTTGCTGATACCATTGGCACTCTTAGTTCTACCAAGGCATTTCTTGGTAGATTCACCTAGAGGAATGGAAGTCGTCCTCAAGCTTCAAATTGACCTGCTTCATGAATGTGAAGGAATAATATATGGTTATGTAGTTTATCCTGTTACCACTAACTTTTTTCTTTTTTTTTTTTTGTCTCGCTGTATAGCCCAGGCTGCAGAGCAGGGGCAGGATCACAGCCCCCTGCAGCCTGGACCTCCCAGGCTCATGTGATCCTCCCACCTCAGCCTCCCGAGTAGCTGGGGCGACAGGCATGTGCCACCAGGCCCGGCTTTTTTTTTTTTTTTTTTTTTTTTTGACAGAGCTTTGCTCTGTCTCCCAGGCTGGAGTACAGTGGCATGATCTCGGCTCACTGCAACCTCAGTCTCCCGGGTTCAAGCGATTCTCCTGACTCGGCCTCCCGAGTAGCTGGGATTACAGGTGTGTGCCACCACATCTGGCTAATTTTTGCATTTTTAGTAGAGACGGGGTTTCGCCATGTTGGCCAGGCTGATCTCGAACTCCTGACCTCAGGTGATCCGTCCACCTCGGCCTCCCAAAGTGCTGGGATTACAGGAGTGAGCCACCACGCCTGGCCAATTTTTTTGTACAGACGGGGTCTCCCTATGTTGCCCAGACTGGTCTCAAACACCTGGGCTCAAGTGATCCTCCCACTTTGGCCTCCCCAAAGTGCTGAGATTACAGGCATGAGCCACGGTGCCCAGCACTTTTTTCTTTTGAACTATGACTCTCACATGATTTTCACTGCCACAGGTGGAGGTCCTCTGAGATAATTTGTGTGTTATCTTCACAGGGTGATAGGCTGTGTTCTGGAAGGATGTTCAGGACTTGAATTTCAGTTTTCAGTCACTCTCTCACTGGATTCCCAAACCAGCCTAGTTTGGGACAAGAGATTATGAAACACTCCTTAGAAACACTAACTCATCTCAACTAAAATAGGGAGTGAATGAACCTGGTATACTAAAGTGTTAATAATGACAAAATGAAAAATATAAAACACAAAATAATGAGGCAATCTCGATGGAATGGGCACATGTATCTGTGTGCCTCATTTTATGCAATGTAGGTATTTCAAAGAACTTGTGCGTGAAATCAATTTCTGTGATCTGAATACTCTAAACAGGCCAAAGAAGCCTTGTTATTTAAAGAAATTATGTAAGCAAATCTTTTTAACTGAAAAAGTAAGGAAACTCCTGTTTCAGAAATCATTTAGTATATTTTGCTTAAAGTGAGGCACACTTGTATTAAACTAAGGTAAAAAAATCAGTGAATCACATTCTACTGTTTACATTCTGTATAATTTCCAATGAGATAAGATAATGAAGAGTGAAGATGCCTAAACTGATTTGTGTTTAATTCAGCACACAGCTCAATCTGCCAACAAGAGTTTTCATTTGGCATTTGCAAACAGATTATCATTTAGATAGACCCACCAAAGCAGCTTCAATGTTGCTACTTGAACATCATTAAAAGGACCACAATTTTATTTTAGGAATCAATTAGGTATCCACTTAAGGTAGGCATTAAGCATTTCTAATTCTAATTAATTGATTCTAAATGATCAGTTTTTAAAGCACACTCAAACCTTTTGGTCCTGTAAAAAGTATGGTGGTTAACTGTGGCTTTAAAAAGCTGGACTACATTTTAATGTTCAAAGTAGAAGTTAAATATTTTGTAAAATGATAGTAATGACCAAAAAAACTGAAACTACATTTATGGTTTAGTGCCTCTATAATCTTGTTTATATCACCAAATACAAGTCACAACTGTCAAAAACAGCTTCCAGCTGCCAAACTGTTGGACGTTATGCTTCAGGAATGGGGGAAAGGAACACTTTTTGTATTTTTCTGGCTTTTGTCTCTGATAAGAAAGTGGAAACTCTGACAAAAATATGAGTTGCAGTATTTTAATACAAAAAAACAACTGCTTAAAATAAAACAATTAAGAAACCGAACCACTCAAATTCAAAACCTCTGACCATTCATGTTCAGATGGTTTCCAGGATTTCATGTATTCACAGGGCTTTGAACAGATCCCAGAAAGGATGCTCTCCATTTTGGGCAACAGTAATACACCTCCTTCTCCAGACATCAATTACTCATTGATTTGGAGTTAATTCAGAGGGAAGAGGAGAAAGCAAAGGAGCAACAGAAAGCTTGTTTTTGACAGAAAAGAATATAACAAAGGACAATCACAAACACGTGAAATAGCAAATTTTACTTTACTAGTGTCAATGGTAAGAATATCACATGCAAGACCGTGGATGAAACATTACTCTTAAATTTAATATTTTCATTTATATCACTCCCAAAATATTCATTTTCTTCAAAATTCAACTTCATAGCTAAACTTTCAAGACAAACAACTAGAGCTCAAAAAGATCTACTCACTTAGATTCATCATAAGGCGTTTTACAGATACAGTAAAGCTTTGTGTCCTTCTTAGTTTCCTTTGAGGTAGTAGAGATCATTTTCTTTTTCTTGGACTTTGAGCTTGAGTCTTTTTCCTCTTCCCGCTTCCTCTTCTGGGAAGCAGCAGGTAAGGTGGGTGTGGACTGAAGGCCTGTGTGTTGCACAGCAGGTGGAGGGGGAGGTGAAGGTGGAGGGGCTGGAGGGGCTGGAGGAGCTGGTGTCACTGGGGGGCAGGGTGCAGCTACTGCTGTGGCCTGAGCCACCTGCATCAGGTCTTTTTCTTTCTTAATTTTCAGGTCTCTCTTCAGCTCTTCCTGTTGTCAATTAAAGACAATACAAGACTATCATTAGAGTCATGTAAATGTGTGATCTGGCCAGAAGATGGTACATTACCCACTCTTGTCGAAGTGGCTCCACAGTTCAGCCTAACGTGAGAGTTTTAGTTAGTTGCAAACAAGAGTTTTCTTATATCTTAAACCCAACTAAGACAACTAGCAACACAAAATGAAGACTATGTATGAACAACTAGAAAGCTGCTAGTTATCCTTCAAAGGAGAGCTGAATGAAAGATGAGCCAAGTGGCTAGGAAGAGCATCCCTCCTGGTTTGCCCCTGCCCCATCTGGGCTCTTTCTGTGGTTGCTCAGAAGGTGAGTTCAAGCATCCTCACTCACTGGCTGCTTTCTTCTAGTTGCTCTTGCTCTCTGTCCTTACAGTGAGACTGGACATGAACTGGACATGACTCAACATGTGGTCTGACCAGCATAAAGCAGAAAAGAGGCAGATTTGCCTTATTTATTATGATGCTCCTATGTCTAGAATTTCAGACTGCAGGGAGAGTTGAACAACATAATGCACTATTTTCTTTTTTTAAAAGATAACTTTCTTTTCATATATATATTTTTTGAGATGGAGTTTCGCTCTTGTCAATGGTGCAATCTCAGCTCACTGCAACTTACTTCTCCTGGGTTCAGGCGATTCTCCTGCCTCAGCCTCCCAAGTAGCTGGGATTACAGGCATGCACCACCACACCCAGATAATTTTTTTGTATTTTTAGAAGAAACAGGGTTTCACCATGTTGGCCAGGCTGGTCTCAAACTCCTAACCTCAGGTGACCTGCCCGCCTCGGCCTCCCAAACTGCTGGGATTACAGGCGTGAGCCACCGCACCTGGCCTCTTTTTTTTTTTTTTTTTTTTGAGACAGAGTTTTGCTCTCATTGCCCAGGCTGGAGTGCAGTGGCACAATCTCAGCTCACTCCAACCTTTGCCTCCCGGGTTCAAGTGATTCTCCTGCCTCAGCCTCCCAACTAGCTAGGATTACAGGCACCCACCACCACGCCCAGCTAATTTTTTCTATTTCTAGTAGAGACAGAGTTTCATTATGTTGGCCAGGCTGGTGTCGAATTCCTGACCTCAGGCAATCCGCCCACCTTAGACTTCCAAAGTCCTGGGATTACAGGCGTGAGCCACACTCCCTGGCCCCTTTTCATATTTTTTAAAAAAAGTTTAATGAGCAGTGAGGACAACCAGAGGTCACTTTCATCGCCATCTTGGTTTTGGCCGGCTTCTTTACTGTATTCTGTTTTTTCTTTTTCTTTTTTTTTTTTTTTTTTTTTGAGACGGAGTCTCGCTCTGTCGCCCAGGCTGGAGTGCAGTGGCACGATCTCGGCTCACTGCAAGCTCCGCCTCCCGGGTTCACGCCATTCTCCTGCCTCAGCCTCTCCAAGTAGCTGGGACTACAGGCGCCCGCCACCACGCCCGGCTAATTTTTTGTATTTTTAGTAGAGACGGGGTTTCACCGTGGTCTCGATCTCCTGACCTCGTGATCCACCCGCCTCGGCCTCCCAAAGTGCTGGGATTACAAGCGTGAGCCACCGCGCCCGGCCTGTTTTTTTCTTTTTTAGAGTGGGTCTCACTCTGTCACCCAGGTTAGAGTGCAGTGGCACAATCTCGACTTCACCTCCCAGGCTCAAGTGATCCTCCCACCTCAGCTTCCCAAGTACCTAGGACCACAGGCACATGCCACCAAGCTCAGCTAATTTTTGTATTTTTGGTAGAGACGGGGTTTCACCATGTTGGCCAGGCTGGTCTCGAACTCCTGACCTCAAGTGACCCACCTCGGCCTTCCAAAGTGCTGGGATTACAGGCGTGAGCCTCTGTGTCTGGCCAACATACCACTTTCTCAATATGCATTTGCCATACTTTTTAAGCACACCTCTTCTGTGATCTAGTAGTACAATTTACTCTTGGAAATGATCAAAGCAAACCTTATTACCCTAGGAACAAACCCATTGTGATTGGCATCCACAAACAAACTTGGTGTAAAGAAATCATAGCTATGACCAAGAGTATTTCTTATTTGGAGACAGTGTCTCACTTTGTCACCCTGCCTGGACTGCAGTGACATAAACCACGGCTTGCTGTAGCCTTGACCTGCCAGGCTCAAGTGATCATCCCACCTCAATACCTTTAAGTAGCTACAGGTGCTCACTACCATGCCCAGCTAATTTTTTTGAGGAGATGGAGTCTTGCTGTGTTGTCCAGGTAACTTAACTCCTAAGCTCAAGTGATCTGCCTGCCTTGGCCTCCCTAAGTGCTGGGATGACAGGTATGAGCTACTTACACCCGGCCATAAGAATATTTCTTAAAATCTGACTTAAAAAATTTTTTTAAAAATTCTTTTAGAGACAGGGTTTCACCATGTAGGCTAGGCTGGTCTTGAATTCCTACCCTCAGGTGATCCGCCCACCTTGGCCTCCCGAAGTGCTTGGATTACAGGTGTGAGCCACTTTGGCCAAAATCTGACACATTTATAAATTTCTACAATAATTTAAAGTACCAAAAATATTCCCAAAACATTTCATCATGATTTACAGTCTCTCGGGAAAATAAATTAGCCCACGTTTCCTTTAAAGAGCTTTTTTTTTGTTTATTTTTTGAGACAGAGTCTCGCTCTATCTCCCAGGCTGGAGTACAGTGGTGTGATCTCAGCTCACTGCAGGCTCCGCCTCCTGGGTTCATGCCATTCTCCTGCCTCAGCCTCCCAAGTAGCTGGGGCTACATGCGCCTGCCACCACACCCGGCTAATTTTTTTCTATTTTTAGTAGAGATGGGGTTTCACCATGTTAGCCAGGATGGTTTTGATCTCGTGACCTCATGATCTGCCCGCCTCGGCCTCCCAAAGTGCTGTGATTACAGGCGTAAGCCACTGCGCCTGACCAGTTTTTTTAAAAGTAGAGCTGAATTAATTTTATTTTTCCTTCTTTAAAAAAAATTAGTTCAGGACAGTGGCTCACACCTGTAATCCCAGCACTCTGGGAGGCTGAAGCTGGAAGATCGCTTGAGTCCAGGAGCTCAAGACCAGCCTGGCCAACGTGGCGAAACCCCATCTCTACTAAAAATACAAAAATCAGCCAGGTGTGGTGGCACATGCCCATAGTGCCAGCTACTTGGAAGGCTGAGGTGGGAGGCTCCCTTAAGCCTGGGAGGTCAAGACTTCAGTGAGCTATGATGACACCACTGTGCTCCAACGTAGGTGACAAAGTGAGACCCTGTCTTTACAGGCGGGCATCACAACACCCAGCGAATTCTTCTTTGTAGAAACAGGGTTTTGCCATGTTGCCCAGGCTGGTCTCAAAATCCTGGCCTCAACTGATCCACTCGCCTCAGCCTTCTAGAGTGCTTGGATTACAGGCCATGAGCCACACCTCTCCTGGCCTATAAATGGTAATTTAAGTGAATCTCTGAAGCTATAGTTGTTTGTTTCGAGATGGAGTCTCATTCTGTTGTGCAGTGGCATCATCTCGGCTCACTGCAACCTCTGCCTTCAGGGTTCAAGTGATTCTCCTCCCTCAGCCTCCCAAGTAGCTGGGATTACATGCGCCTGCCACCATGTCTGGCTAATTTTTGCATTTTTGGTAGAGACAAGATTTTGCCCTGTTAGCCAGGCTGGTCTCGAACCCCCGAGCTCAAGTGGTCCTCCAAGCAGGCCGAGGCGGGTGGACCACAAGGTCAGGAGATTGAGACCATCCTGGCTAACATGGTGAAACCCCGTCTCTACTAAAAATACAAAAAATTAGCCAGGCGTGGCAGCATGCGCCTGTAGTCCCAGCTACTCGGAAGGCTGAGGCAGGAGAATGGCGTGAACCCGAGAGGCGAGCTTGCAGTAAGCCGAGATCGCGCCACTGCACTCCAGCCTGGGTGACAGAGCGAGACTCTATCTCAAAAAAAAAAAAAGAACAATTTGACAAAAACTTTATTGATATACTCAAAGACGTAATAAAGGTATAAGCTTTATTAAAAAACACATTATTTTATCAAAAAGACTAGCACAGGGGGAAGGAGGAGGAATAAGAAGGTGGCACACAGGATTGTCAGGGCAGTGTAACTATTATGAATGATACTGTCATGATGAATCCGTTATATTAGGGATTTGCCAAGCCCACAGAACACAGAATGAAGCTTAATGTAAACTATGGACATTCGTTAATAATAATAATCACTATTGGCTCATTAATTCTAACAAATGTGCCATGCTAACATTAATAGGGGAAATTGTGTGTGGGTGGGGGAGGAATAATATGGGAACTGTACATTCTGCATGTAATACTGCTCTAAAAAATAAAGCCTATTGGCTGGGCGTGGTGGCTCACGCCTGTAATCCCAGCACTTTGGGAGGCCGAGGAGGGAGGATCACTTGAGGTCAGGAGTTCAAGACCAGCTTGGCTAACATGGTGAAACCCCATCTCTACTAAAAATAGAAAAAAAGCTGGGCGTGGTAGCAGGTGTCTGTAATCCCAGATACTCAGGAGGCTGAGGCAGGAGAATTGCTTGAACCCAGCAGGCAGAGGTTGCAGTGAACAGAGATGGCCCTACATGCTCCAGCCTGAACAACAGAGCAAGACTCCATTTAAAAAAAAAAAAAAAAATTAAGCCTATTAAAAAAAAGAGGCAGAAATAAGAACAGGCAGATATAAGGAAGCAATCACATATCTTATAAAAAGAAAATTAAAATTTATTTTTAAAATATGCTAGTACATATACATATTTGAAACTTTAGCAGAGACAGGGATTCACCATGTTGGACATGCTGGTCTCGAACTCAAAGCAAATTACCTTAGCAAAAATTTTTTTTTTTTTTTTTTTTTTTTTTTTTTTTTGAGACAGAGTCTCACTCTGTCACCCAGGCTGGAGTGCAGTGGCACGATCTCAGGTCACTGCAACCTCCGCCTTCTGGGTTCAAGCGATTCTCCTGCCTGAGCCTCCTGAGTAGGTGGAACTACAGCTGTGCGCCACCATGCCCAGCTAATTTTTGTATTTTTGTAGAGATGGGGTTTTACCATGTCAGCCAGGCTGGTCTCGAACTCCTGGCCTCATGTGATTTACCTGCCTTGGCCTCCCAAGGTGCTGGGATTACAGGCATGAACCACTGCACCTGGCACCTCCTTTCTCAAAGTATAATTTTTCTTCCTCGTTAGATTGTTTCTGTATAAAACGTGTTTGTATATGAATACATACATTAAAGTAATATATACAAGATATATTCTAAAGTTGTTTAAAAATGATTGTCTTTGGGGGTTAGATTTACAGATTATTTTTATTTGTTGGCTTTGAAGGGCAACTGACCAACTTATTTATATATAAAGGATATAAACTACAACTATTTTCCCACTCTGTGTAGAATGTGGAACGGAAACAGTGTGTGGCACACCTTAAATGATGCTAAACTTCTACAGTGTGTAAACTGGCTTGTTCAAAAGGTCAAAGTGCTTCTGTTGAGAAACACTGATGACCAATCTCCTCTTTGTGGTCCTGTGATACTGTGAAATATATATTTGATCTTCCTCCCTATTTCCCAGCATACAATTCCTAAAACCCTCAAAATCTGCAAAATAAGATTTTTTTTTATGCTAATGATTGACTGATGGCTGGAGGCTCCTAGAGAGCCTCAGGATTGGGGCTGATTCTCAGGGCTTTCAGTGCCACCTCCCAACCTCTGAGAAAAAGAGAGAGAGAGAGGCTGAAGGTTAAGCTGACCACCAACAGCCAAAGATGTAATCATTAATGACTATGTAATGAAGCTTCCATAAAAACCCCAATTGAGGCCGGGCACAGTGGCTCAGGCCTGTAATCCTAGCACTTTGGGAGACTGAGGCGGGTGGATTACTTGAGGCCAGGAGTTCGAGACCAGCCTGATCAACGTGGTGAAACACCGTGTCTACTAAAATACAAAAAATTAGCCAGGCGTGGTGGCACATGCCTGTAATCTCAGCAACTTGGGAGGCTGAGGAAGGAGAATCACTTGAACCTGGGAGGCAGGTTCAATGTTTATCTTGTAACTGGCTACGTTACTGAATTTTTTTTTTTTTTTTTTTTTGAGACCTAGTCTCACTCTGTCACCCAGGCTGGAGTGCAGTGGCATGATCTTAGTTCATTGCAACCTCTGCCTCTAAGGTTCAAGCGATTCTCCTGCCTCAACCTCCCAAGAGGCTGGGACTACAGGCACCCGCCACCATGCCTGGCTAATTTTTTTGTATTTTTAGTAGAGATGGCGTTTCACCATGTTGATCAGGATGGTCTCGAACTCCTGACCTCAAATGATCCGCTCGCCTCAGCCTCCCAAAGTGCTGGGATTACAGGTGTGGGTCACCGTGCCCAGCCTTGAATTATAAATTGTAATAATTATTTTCTTGGGGTTTTGATGTAATAATCATATCACACATAAAAACAATGTTTTCTTTCCTCAATCTTTTGTCTTTTGTTTCTTTTTCTTGGCTTAACACATTTGCCAGAACTTCCAGAAATGCTAAATAATAATGTTGATTGTTGGCATCACTGGGGTTTCTGGTTTCTGACTTTAACTGGAAGATCTCTAATGTTTCACAATTAGGTAGTATTATTAGTCTGGTTAATATTTTCTTACTATTTCTCACCTTCTTTTTTTGGCGGTGGGGGCGGGGGGGACAGTCTCACTCTGTCGCCCAGGTTGGAGGGCAATGGCATGATTTCGGATCACTGCAGCCTTCGCCTGAGCTCAAGTGATCTGCCCGCCTCGGCCTCCCCAAAGTGCTGGGATTACAGGCATGAGCCACCGTGCCTGGTCTATTTCTCACCTTCTTAAAATGTTTAAGACATGTTATGAAATGTTTTATTTTTTTGAGACAGTCTCGTTCTGTTGCCCAGGTTGGAGTGCAGTGGATCTTGGCTTACTGCAACCTCCACCTTCCTGGTTCAAGCAATTCTCCCCGCCTCAGACTTCTAACTAGCTGGGATTACTGGCACTTGCCACCACGACCAGCTAATTTATTTTATTTTATTTTATTTATTTATTTATTTATTTTTTTTTTGAGACGGAGTCTCGCTCTGTCGCCCAGGCTGGAGTGCAGTGGCGCGATCTCGGCTCACTGCGAGCTCTGCCTCCCGGGTTCACGCCATTCTCCTGCCTCAGCCTCCCGAGTAGCTGGGACTACAGGCGCCTGCCGCCATGCCCGGCTAATTTTTTGTATTTTTTTTTTTTAGTAGAGACGGGGTTTCACCATGGTCTCGATCTCCTGACCTCGTGATCCACCCGCCTCGGCCTCCCAAAGTGCTGGGATTACAAGCGTGAGCCACCGCGCCCGGCCTGTTTTTTGGTTTTTTTTTTTGAGACGGAGTCTTGCTCTGTCACCCAGGCTGGAGTGCAGTGGCGCGATCTTGGCTCACTGCAAGCTCCGCCTCCTGGGTTCACGCCATTCTCCTGCCTCAGCCTCTCCAAGGAGCTGGGACTACAGGCGCCCGCCACCACGCCCGGCTAATTTTTTGTATTTTTAGTAGAGACGGGGTTTCACCGTGTTAGCCAGGATGGTCTTGATCTCCTGACCTCGTGATCCGCCCGCCTCGGCCTCCCAAAGTGCTGGGATTACAAGCGTGAGCCACCGCGCCTGGCCAACAATTTTTGTTTTTAGTAGAGACAGAGTTTCACCATGTTAGCCAGGCTGGTCTTGAACTGACCTCAGGTGATCCACCTGCCTCAGCCACCCAAAGTGCTGGGATTACAGGCGTAAGACACCGTGCCCGGCCTTGAAATGCTTGAGATGACCTACTTCTCTTTTAAAAAGCTGTGTAATTATGTGTAAATTATACATATATATGTGTATAAATGTGTATATATGTCTGTATATATATGTATGTATGTATATATATATATGTGTGTGTATATATGTATAAATAGATGTCTACTTTTTTTTTTTGAGACAGAGTCTCACTCTGTTGTCCAGGCTAGAGTGCAGTGGTGTGAGCTCACTGCAACCTCTGCCTCCCAGGTTCAAACGATTCTCCTGCCTCAGCATCCCAAGTAGCTGGGATTACAGGTGCCTGCCACCACGCCCAGCTAATTTTTGTATTTTTAGTAGAGACAGGGTTTCACCATGTTGGTCTGGCTGGTCTCGAACTCCTGACCTCGTGATCTGCCCGCCTCGGCTTCCCAAAGTGCTGGGATTACAGATGTGAGCCACCGTGCCCGGCCCTACTTTTTTTTTTTTTTTTGAGACAGAGTCTCACTCTGTTCCCCAGGCTGGAGTGCAGTGGTGTGATCAAGGCTCACTGCAAACTTCGCCTTCCGAGTTCAAGTGATCATCCTGCCTTAGCCTCCCAAGTAGCTGGGACTATAGGCGTACGCCACCATGCTTGGCTAACTTTGTGTATTTTGTAGAGATAGGGTTTTGCCATGTTGCCTAGGCTGATCTTGAACTCCTGGGCTCAAACAATCAAACAATCTGCCTACCTTGGCTTCCCAAAGTGTTGGGATTACAGGCATGAACCACCACAGCCAGCCTACTTTCATTTTTTAATAAATTCCTCTAGAAAGCAGGTTAGCAATACCTACAGAATCATTTACAAGTCAAGGAAGAAATTTTTTTCTTTCTTTTTTTTTTTTTGTTTATGAGACAGGGTTTTGCTCTGTTGTCCGGGCTGCAGTGCAGTGGTGCCATCAGGGCTGACTGTAGCTTCAACCTGCCAGGCTCAAGTGATCCTCCTGCCTCAGCCTCTCGAGTACCTGGGACCACAGCTGTGTGCCACCACATCTGGCTAACTTTTTCATTTTGTGTAGGGATGAGGTCTCACCATGTTGGCCAGGCTGGTTTTGAACTTCTGGGCTCAAGTGATCTGCCTGTCTTGGCCTCCCCAACTGCTGGGAGTATAGGAGTGAGCCACCTCATCCTGGTGCAATTTGTCTTATTTAATGGACTCACGTTATTTTTCATTCTCTCAACGTTACTTCACTGTCTCTGTACCTTTCTCATGAAGCTCTGCTCCTAATTACTTTTGGCCAGACTATGTCATAGACATGTGAAGCTCTTTTCAGAGTTTTTCAACAATTCAATCAACAAGCTCACCTCTCAGAGTTGCTAGTCTGGAGAATACAATATAACTACACATTTAGTTATAAAAGCTCTGACTTGTTTTGTAAGACACACGCGCTGCACTGCTTTTTACTCTATGTACACAAATGTAAATTCTAGAAAACATACTGAAATTTTAAGCTTTATTAAAAAGGCAAGGGAAAAAAGCAGAACCTTAGATGCTAAACACTGGACACAGAAGAAAAGGACATGCCCTCTTACCTGCACTTCAATTTGCAGATCCTTGTCCAGGAGTGCTCTCTTCTTCAGGATCTCGGCTCTGAGCTGCTCTTTGTGCTTGAAGAGCAGAGCTGACAGCTTAGTGGCATTCTGCTTGCTACGTTTCTGCTCCACACTCTCTTCACGCTTCCGTTTTTTTGCTGCCTGTTTTTCTTCTTTATCTATCTTATCCAAAATATACTTCATCACCTGGTTACAGACAATCATTCTAGAGAAAAATACACAACCTATGTAATGCTGGGCGTTTCATTTTGAAAGGCTTAAGACATGATTCTTCTATGCCTCTACAGATGAGACAAAAACTTTCTGTGACTGGAAAACGTCAAGAGTGGTTCAAACCAGTTATGAGCAACTATTAGTGCCAAGTGTTCTCATTTAATGAACTTCAATCAAGATAAATAAGTATAAACTCAGAACTCTGTGCGTGTGCACGATAAAGAGAAGAGAAGGACAAACAACAAGACCCTGCATATCCCCTACCTTTGATTCTCTTCTCTTTCAGCTGGAGTCATGCTCTTTTTCTGTTTTAAATGTTCTATTACAGCATTATGCTTCATCACCACCTTCAGGACAGAATAAATCCAAAAGCGCATATTTTATAATCACCACAGGTTAGTACACAGGTAACAGTAGAAATCTGAGCACATATGTGTTTTTTTAAAGAAACTGTAAGAATTTTATATCGTAACATAAATAAAATTAGCAGCTACTAGATGGCCTGGGTGCTTACCACCTGCTGGGTACTGTGCTAGGCTAAGCACTTGACGTTACCTCGTTTATTCCTTATAACAACACTGAACCACAGCAATAATTTTATAAACAAGATACTGAGACATAAAGAAATTAACCACCTTGTTTGAGAAACAATAAGTAATACAGCTGAAATTTTAACCTGGCTATCCTTCTCCAAAGGCCGTATTTTTAACATGCTTTCTTCCCAGGAATGAATTTTAAAGAGCTGTCCCTCGTCTCCCCTATACAAAGATTAGGGGATAGACAGACAGTGTAGTAATTCTCAGTTTATAGATACACAGTAAAGCTGGGTAATAATACGTTTAAATATAATATATATGACCATCATATTCATAAGAATACTACATCTTTAAAATAACTTCTCTGTTTAAAAAGTGCTTCTACATTTATGACCTCACTTAATCATTGCAGTAATCTCATGTGGCTGGAAAGAGAAGGGTTTTAAGAGGCTATAGCTAAGGAGGGATAAATGAGTTTCATGGACTGTGAATGGGAGACCTAGGAACTGAATGAAGATCTCACAACTTGGTAACACTTAAAATCCACATTCAAACTCCTGCCTAGTGCTGAGCGAAGCAAGCTATAGGTAGATGAAAAGATGGTTTCTGCCAGTAATGTTATCGGATGTTATATGTATGACTTCACTTTAGTAGACTAATTCTAACTCATCTAAATTGCTTTATTTCACTAATGTGCCATTGCAAGCTGTTGCTGGATGATGCCATTTTTTATTTAAGCTATGAAATAATATGTTTTTAAAAACTTTTTTACAAAGGTGTGGCTAGAAATGCAAATGAGTTTAATCTGTCTATAATTTGCATAGTCTACATGCAAACTAAGGAATGACAACTTTGAATAACTTTAAAGGAATTGCTATAATGTCTGAAGTGGCTTTAAAACTTAGTTAAACCCTCAAGTTTTGTATTAATGATTAAAGCTCATAACTCCATTCTTCCCATCTTAGTCCTCCCAAAATACAGGTCATTCCTAATAAGCACTGACTATATATTATATGTATCTAACGAAGTGTTCCACACCACAGTAGTCATTCAGTATTTTTTTTGGTCAATTCAGTGTTTCTTCTAAATTTAAACATTAATGACTTTGTCTCATTTAGGAAACCTAACACAACCAAACACTAAGTCTACTGCACAGCACAATAATTCAAGCTACTGAACATGCTGCTTTTACTTAATAACTTTACCTGTTTCTGAATGATTTCACTTTGATTAGAAGCTTGGAGGGTGTGTTCACGCTTAATTTCTATCTGTTGCTGTTTCTTCTTTTGCTGCTGATCCCTGAGTTGCTGAACCCTTTGCAACTGCTCTTGCACACTGGCTGCCTGCACTGTAACCACATTCTGAATCTGGTGAGTCTGCACAGCACTGCTTTGCTGAATTTGGATAGGTAACTGGAGTTTGATTTGCTGGGGCACACCACTTTGCTGAGCCTGTATCTGAGCCACAACCTGTGACTGGATCTGAGAGAGAACCTGGACTTGTTGTTGCAGCTGAGGCACAGCAATGACTTGGGGCTGTGGCTGCTGTATTTGTAGCTGAGGACGGGATGGGGATGAAACAGTAACTTGATTTAAAGTTTGTCCTGATGAAAGAGTTTGAGTTGAAGACTGTACCTGGGGTTGTGATTGTGGCTGGCCTTGGGAAGGTATCTGAAGAGATGTATGTGGTTGAATTGGAATCGGTTGTGAGGTTGTAGTCTGAACCTGGGATTGTTGTCCAGGAGACAGTTGGGATGGAGTTGATGGACGTATTCGAGTCTGTGATGGACTTTGGACACGAACAGGAGACTGTCCTTGGACATTACTTTGAGGCTGAGACTGTGCTGCAACTTGGGGCTTGGATGACTGTGCGTGGGTGGGTTGTGCTTCAGAAGGGACATGGGATGAAACAGTTGTTTGGGTCTGAACTTCAGGCTGAGTCTGAACTTCAGGCTGAGCTGGGGACTGGGGCTGGGTTTGGGGCTGGGGCTGAGCTGAAGGCTGAGCAGTCTGTGGCTGGGCTTCTGCCGGACCCACACTTGATGACTGAGCTGATGGCAGGGTTTTGTCTTGATGTACCTGTGTCTGGGGTGACAGTTTACTCTGCCTTTGTTCACCTGTACCTGTGAAAAGGAAAGATGAACCATTTCTATTACTCTGGAACATAAGACCGTGGTTAAAGAAGAATCTGAAGGAAATTTTCTAAAGTTGAGAATTCTGGCCAGGCGCGGTGGCTCACACCTGTGCAATTTGGGAGGCTGAGGTGGGAGGATCGCTTGAGCAACATAGTGAGACCCCGTCTCTACACAAAAACAAAAAAAATAAAAACAAATTATCTGAGCATGGTGGAGCATGCCTACAGTCCAAGCTACCCGGGAGGCTGAGGTGGGAGGATTGCTTGAGTCCAGGAGGTCAAGGCTGCAGTAAGCAGTAATGGTGCTACTTCACTTCAGCCTGGGTGACAGAGCAAGACCCTGTCTCAAAAAAATAAATAAAGTAAATAAAGTTGAGAATTTTGTATTTTGGTACAGAAGGTGTATGCCTTTGAAATGCTCCATTTGGACATGCTTAGGGCAGGACGCTCTGAAATTGGGAAGCCTGGGCCCTGCTTCTTGGCTGTCCCCTGTACACTCTCCTAACTCTAGAGGGCTGGTTTCCAAAGTAAGCTGCAGCCTCTGGAAATCAGCCGGGTCATCTGGCCCAGGCTAACTGTCAAGCCTCACTTTTCTCCCACGATGCGGTGGTAGTTAGTTACAATGACTTGCAGCAGAAGGTCAACAAAGTGGTTCTGGACCCACTCTCAATCTCAGGTCATGAACTGGATTTACCCACCCTCCCTGAGATCACCTCCATGACTCAATCAGCACCTACAAGGCTTAGCAAGGAGTAAGTGTGGGCATAGTTACCAAGATAACCATTATTTTTGCCCCCTTTGTTTCTCTCTCTTTTTTAACAGGAGGGAGAGGGTGGTGGTAACAGGGAGTCTGTAAGAATAGGGTACAAAAGCTTCCAGACGTTGTGAGGCTGACTAAGTCAACTGTTCAGCTCACTGGCTTGAGGCATATCCTTCCAAAGGTAAATACTGGTTCTCCTGTTGGCCTCTGTTAGCCCAGCAACGTGTAGTAGTAACATCCGACATTTCTGATAAACCCACAGCTCTACCTGCTGCTGTCGTGGAAACAGTGGTGGTGGTGGTGCTGGCTGTGGTGGCTGTTGTTGCCAATGGGGTAAAGAGGAATCGCTGAACAGTACCATTTGGCATTGCAGCTTGCATTAGCTGCTGGCCTGGGCCTGGGAGTACAGTCACCCCTTGAGGTATCAACTGCAACTGTCCAGTAGTTTGACCTTGTCCTTGAATTACTACTGTCAAACCTTGATTGCCACCCTGTGGAAAAAACACAACATGTAAACAGTGTTCAAAGCATCAATCTGTATGTATATCATTTTTAATAAATCATTTTTATGTGTAATGATCTTTTAATATAATGAAAATGCATATTTGAATGTCACCAGCAGGAATTTAGATAAGCTAAAGTAAGAATATTTATGTTGCTTAGTAGGAAAAACATCAACAATCCAGAGTTCCAGTTCAAGCTCCCCCAATGGTCAGCCAGTTATCTGTCCACAAGCAACATTGTTCCTCCAGATCCAAGTTTCCCAATCTATAAAATAAAGGTATTGAATAACTAAGGTCCCCACAAAATTCTGACTTTAAATAATCTTATATTCATATTTTACAATTTCAAAAGCATCTTCATAGATACTGCCTCATTTGATTCTCACAATGGACTTGTGACTTTATGGGATAGGCAGAGAAAATATTCTTCTGATTCCCAACTAAGAAACTCAGGTTAGAAAGGTCAAGTACCCTGCCCAACTTAAAGGTGAGAAAAAAAGAAGGAACCGAGATCTCCTGAATTTTGTCTTTCAATACGTGCCAAATTACCTATGGGGTGTGTGTGTGCTAAAGTGTAAAAAACTTGGGGTTTTAGAAATGTAATGCAAACACCAAGTAAGGAGGATCACTAAGGTCTGAGCAGTTACCAAAATGGGGTCCAGAAATTTAAAATTCTCTAGGCGCTGTCTCTTCTGTCCAGAACTTTAATTAAACTAGAAACCTTGAATACCAGGAACATGCGGGAGAACTGGAAAGCAAAAGTAAAAACCATCCCCTAAACTCCCAGTGACCAAAACTGATGGCACAAAGTCCATGTACTAAGTAAGCTCCGTATACATGTGAGTCCCTCAAAACTTATTTACTCTTGCTTTTCTAAAATAATTTTTTATGCACAAAATACACAAAACACCAAGTATAATTTAAAAATTATAAGGTAAACATCTATAAAACCGCGACTGTGGTCACCACTGCCAGTGTCCTAGAAGCCCCCACATGACTCACCTGGATCTCAATTCCCTCCCTCTCCCCTAGAGGTAAGCACTATCCTCATTTTGATGATAACACTGTGTTTCATTACTACTTCGGTATGTATCTTAGGGCCACTGAGGTTCACAAACTCAGGAGCAATATTCACAAAGAATACAATGGGAATGGTGCCCCCTCCAGGCAGGCAATGCAGCAACCCTGTATCCCTACACAAAATAGCTTAGTTTTGCCTATTTCTGAATCTTATACAAATGAAATTATAACATGTATTTTTTTTTTGGCAGCTACTTGCTTCTTTAGCTTACCACTATATATTTGTGAGAATCATTTGCATAGTTCTGTGTTGTTGAAGTCTATTCATTTTTATTGCTGTAGGAATATACTACAATTTACTTATCTAGCTGATTTTGATAGACACCTGAGTTGTTCTTAGTTTTTGATTCTTATGAACAATACTGCTATGAATATTTATGCCATGTATTCTGGTGCTCACATGAACAATAACTTCTCTAGGGATATACCTAGAAGGTATACTGGGACCTTGAGCATACACAGCTTTGACTTTACCAGACAATGTCCAGGAGGTTTCCAAAATGGCTGAACCGACTGATAGGCTCACCAGCTGTGCATGAGAATTCTTTCTGCTCTATGTCTTTGCTAACTCTTGGTTTTGTTGGACATTTAAATTTGTACCAATCTCTTAAGCATATGGTTTTAATATGTACTTCTCTCATTATTAATAAAGTTCGGCAGTTTTTTGGAATTTGGGACATTTAGATTTCTTCTTTCCTCATAATGTTGGTTTGTCCTTTTTTTTTCTTTTTTCTTTTTTTTGAGATGGAGTCTGTTGCCTAGGCTGGAGTGCAGTGGTGTATCTTGGCTCACTGCAACCTCCGCTTCCTGGGTTCAAGCAATTCTCCTGCCTCAGCCTCCCAAGCAGCTGGGATTACAGGCGTACACCACCACGCCCGACTAATTTTTGTATTTTTAGTAGAAACGGGGTTTCCCCATGTTGGCCAGGCTGGTCTGAAACTCCTGACCTCAAGTGAACCACCTGCCTTGGCCTCCCAAAACCTTGGCCTCCCAAAGTGCTGGGATTACAGGTGTGAGCCACTGCACCTGGCCTGTTTGTCTTTTTTCCTCCTGATCTATCTGAATTTTTTTCTTTCTTGATTTGTAGTAATTCTTTATTCTGGATATATAATAGTCCTTGGTTGGTTCTTTTCTCATTTTCTTCACTCTCTCTGTAGTGCGTTTGATGAACAGAGGTTCTTATCCTTATTTTTACAGTAGTTGAATTTATAAATCTTTTCATTTATAGTTAGCATTTTCTGTCTGTTTAGGAAAGCTATAAAGATATTCTTCTATCTTCTAAAGGTATTATAGTTTTACCTGTCACAGTTAGGACTTTCATCCTCCTGGAATTGAGTTTATGTACAGTGAGGTAATAACGGTCCAATTTCACAGTCTCTCATGTATATTCAATTGTCCTGGCACCATTTACTGAAAAGTCATCTCTTCCTTAATGATCTGCAATGTCACCTTTGTCATATAACAAGTGTCCACATACATGGGGTTCATGTTCTGCACTCTCTACTGTTCTGTTGGTCTATCTGCCTCTCCTTATGTCTGTACCTCACTATATTAATTAGTGAAGTATTACATACTAAGTTTTTTGGGTTTTTTTGAGATGAAGTCTTGCTTTGTCACCCATGCTGGAGTGCAGTGGTGCAATCTCAGCTCACTACAATCTCCACCTCCCAGGTTCAAGCAATTCTCCTTCCTTCAGCCTCCTGAGTAGCTGGGATTACAAGCGCATGCCACCACGCCCAGCTAATTTGTTTATACTTTTAGTAGAGACGGAGTTTCACCATGTTGGTCAGGCTAGTCTCGAACTCCTGACCTCAAGCAATCCACCCACCCTGGCCTCCCAAAGTGCTGGGATTACAGGCGCAAGCCACCATGCCCAGCCTATACTAAGTTTTGATATCAGGTTATCATATAGGGCAAATAATCCTGTTCTTCAAAGGTATAGATATTCTTAATACTTTGTACCTCCATATAAACCTTTAGTATCAGCTTGTGAAGTTTCACTAAAAACAAAACCTCTTGGGATTTTGATGGGAGCTGCATTCAATTTATTAATCAATATTAGAAGACTTGCTAACAATATCGAGTCTTGCAAGGAAGCAGCTTAATGTACTCAAATTTTATTTGTCTCACGGAGATTAGCCAACTAACAAAATTTTGGTGGTTAAAAGGGTTATCTGTCTCACTGTTATAGCTCACTGTCTAAGGATTACTCTAGTAGTTGGGGTTTATTATATCCTGTCTAAGAGGTATTTCTGACTCCAGGAAGTAACCATTTCTTCAAGTCAGCACATTTAAAAACATATCAAAATAAGTTCATGTCTTTAAACTTACGGCAAGAATAAATAAGATCACCTCTAAATTGAAAATAAAGCTCATGTTACTTACGTGGCCCTGTGTTAACTGAGTGAGTTGAGCCATGGTGAGCTTCACTTGTCCTTGTTGAGGGCGAGGGGGTTGTGAGGCTGAAGACTGTATATTTGAAGTGGATGTTGCTGAAGTTAAGCTTTTCTGCCCAGGTGTTGAGGAAACTGTGTTAGGGGTGGAGATTGCAGTGGAGACAGGCTGTCCCCTGATGATTTGAGTCATCACTTGCTGAGGAGCACCTACACAAACAGCAAAACATTATGAATGCTTATACACCCTTGGCATTATTTTGAATTGAAATAATTCAACACCTCAGATGAACGTATTCTTTTCCATCTTCAAAAAAACACTGGGATATTCAGAGCCTAAGGATACATTCAGACATATACCCACATCCAAAGGTCCTGCCTAGTTGGCAGTGAGTCTGTTTTCACTGCCAACCGTTATCCAGTCTCTGCTGTCTGTAGAATAATGGAAAAAACCAATTAAAATTCTTCCTATAAATCTAAAACAAAAATGATAATAGGGAAGACAAAAGAGAATATGTAAAATATGCCATTTATAAGGCTGCCTTTTCTTAGTAATATAATATTAAAAATAAGATGCTAATTTAATAAAAAATTCATATGAATTTTAAACAAAATATAAAGAATCTGGAATATTCTGGGCCAATTGCATTTATAATAAGCTTCTCTTACAGCTATTTGACAGACAGCTTGGGAGAACCATGAAGGCAAGGACCACTATATCCTCAATACTAGGGCAGAGTGCTCAAATAATGCTTTCTTTTTTTTTTTTTTTTTTGAGACGGAGTCTCGCTCTGTCGCCCAGGCTGGAGTGCGGTGGCGTGATCTCGGCTCACTGCAACCTCTGCCTCCTGGGTTCAAGCGATTCTCCTGCCCCAGCCTCCCGAGTAGCTGGGACTACAGGCATGTCCCACCACACCCGTCTAATTTTTTGTATTTGTTTTAATAGAGACGGGGTTTCACTGTATTAGGATGGTCTTGATCTCCTGACCTCGTGATCCGACTGCCTTGACCTCCCAAAGTGCTGGGATTACAGGCGTGAGCAACCGCACCTGACCCAAATAATGCTTTCATAGTAATTGTTCAATAAATGTCTACTGAATGAATGAAGTTGAACTGGAATGGCTCTACAGTTTTCCATAAACCTCTTTTTAGTTTAACTTGCTGAAACTAGAATAGGCAAGTGGAATTTTCCCCCATGTAGAACAGTTGCTAAGAATAATTTTCTGGTAGCTAATTTGACGTTTACAGACTCATTACTAACTACTGAATAACATCAAATTTCTCAAGCTTTTAATATTTACTTGCTGCCTTTTTTCCATCTGTGAATACACATATATTTCTTTGTGTTTCTCTTAATGGCTGAATGATACTTCATATTACTGCACATGTATAAAATGAAAACTTATTTTGACATTCAGAATACTTCCCCTACACCTTTTTGTTGTTGTTGTTATTGTTAAACTAACGCCATGGTAAAATCCCTGCTTATACATTTTTGGGTGCTTATGATTATTTCTTTAAAGTAACCCTCCAAAAAATAATACCGGGTTCATAGTAGGAAGATAGTACTAAGTTGAAGTTTTGAAAGGTTATTCCAATTCACACTACTGCCACCTCTGTGTGCCTATTTCACTGAACCCTGCCAACCCTTGATATCACCAGTAAAGTAAAATATTCAGGCAACTGCAAATAGTATCATGTATCACAGTGCTGAATTTCCTCAATTACTACAAGTTGGCATTAAAAACTGTTTTAAGTTCTTCATTTGTGAAATCTCTCTCCACACTCTGCCCATTTCTTTTCCTACTTATTTAATACATATTTTTAAAGACTATTTTTCCACTTTGCCATCTACATTTTGATTTCTAAACTTGCAATTTTAAAAAATGCGGCCAGACTAGTCCTTTTAAAACTTTTGGCTTTAATTATTGCTTGTAAAGTTCTCTTGTATTCTCTCATTAGATATATCCTCCCAAGAATGTTCTTAGTCCTGGTATACGTTGTAACACAGAAGTCTATTTTCCCCCCAAACTATAAACCAATTATTCTAGTATCATCTACTGATGCAAAACGACACCACTGTCATGCAGCCAATTCTCACATATAATGCCTCTGTTAACTATTTGTGTTGCTTCCTTTGGTATCATGCTAATTTTGGTGGCTCTATAATATGCTTTAACAACTGGTAGTATAAGTTTTCCATTATTACTCTTTCTTCTAAATTTTCCTTGGTTACTCTCATTCATTTATTCAAGACGAACTGAAAGACAGCATAACATAGTGTGGCCAAGGTCTTTAATTTGAGAACTCCTATATCCCAGCGCTATGTCATTGCATTGCAGTTTGAGAAACAATACATGAAAAGTTATCACTTCCAGAGATCACCTGGTACAGATACATTGCCATCATAAGCAGAGACAGATAAAAGGATTGGTACTGATTCATTTTTATAAGCCACCCAGATGATCTCCAATAGGTATATATCAATTTATTTTTAGATCAAAATGGAAATTCAAAAATTTAATAATTTCTGACCATACTCCAAGGGTCTGTAAAGTCTCGCTCTGTTGCCCAGGCTGAGGGGCAGTCTCAGCTCACTGCAACCTCTGCCTCCTGGGTTCAAGCGATTCTCCTGCCTCAGCCTCCCAAATAGCTGGGATTACAGGCTGCGCCACCATGCCTGGCTATTTTTTGTATTTTAATAGAGATGGGGTTTTGCCATGTTGGCCAGGCTGGTCTCAAACTCCTGACCACAGGTGATCCGCCCGCCTTGGCCTCCCTAAGGGCTGGGATTACAGGCGTGAGCCACTGTACCCGGCCGGATCTCATCTTAGGAAAAGCTAGTGTGGCGTAGGAAGAGGGATAAGTTCCAGTGTGATCTGTGCACACCTGAAGACACAACCCACACCCACCCACCCTCCACCTCTCTGACCACAACTCCTTTGACTCCCACTTCTTGTCCTCCTTGGGTCCCCCTGAGACCCACTGGCTACCCATCCCTTCAATGTCACCAGGTCCACTCCTGCCTCAGGGCCCTTGCATTTTTTCTTTTTCATAAAAGACTTTTTCCTCAGATATCTGCACAGCTCCACAGCTCTCTCATTTCCTTCAGGTCTTTATCCAAATTTCATCTTGTTAGTGAGTCCTTCTAAGGCCATCCTTCCTAAAATTTCAACCCTCCCTGCAAATCATTCTCAGATCCCAACTCTAAACATTATCGTTCCTCCCCTCAGTCTTTCTAAGTACTTTTCTTTTTTTTTTTGACGGAGTCCGATTCTCCTGCCTCAGCCTCCCAAGTAGCTGGGATTACGGGCACCCACCATGATGCCCAGCTAATTTTTTGTATTTTTTGTAGAGATGGGGTTTCACCATGTTGGCCAGGCTGGTCTTGAACTCCTGACCTCAGGTGATCCACCTGCCTCAGCCTCCCAAAGTGCTGGGATATTAGGCGTGAGCCATCGCGCCTGGCCAGTACTTTTCATTATTTAACATGATATATGTGTAAAATTCATATATTATTATACACAATATATATTTAAATATATGTATAATTAATTTACCTCATTATCTACCTTTTCCACTAGACTATAAGTTTCATGAGGGCATTATTTTGTCTGATTAGTTTATAACCATGGCCACTTGGGCCTGGAACAGCATCTGGCACATAGGTATTGAATAATTGTTGAATGAATAAATGAATATCTGGACTTGGGAATCAGATAAATCTGGTTTGAATCCCAGATTAATAGCTTGGGAAATTATTCAACATTCTGAATTTCAATTTTCTCATTGGTAAAATGGGGATAGTATTAGTACCTATTTTATATGAAGATTAAATGAATGCTTATGTACAAAACACATACAGCCTGGCACAGAGCAAATGATGAATATATGACAGTTGCTATTTTAGAGTATTACTACTAAGAATTAGTTCGCTTAAGGCAGACTTTCATTTAAGTACATTAAATGAGTGCTGCACAGCCAGGCGGCAGGGTTGAGTAGTTCATCATACAAACCCTATCCTCACAGGGGATTCAAGACTCCAGGGAAGAAAAGTGGCAAAACCCTGGAGATGAGAGTGGTTTGGAAACTACACATTCACTTATGCATGTCAGACAAACACATACTTGCAGCTACATAGGGCTTTATGCAACAAAGTTTGTGTGTATCCATAGTAATACCAGCATTTACACAGCTATCAGTTTTCTAAGTATATAGAAAACATTCATCACCTATAAATTTCACTTTCTCCTTTATGTTAGTTCTCTTTCCTAGTAGCTACCTGTCTCACATAATAGATACTAAATCTTATCAATTGTTCCTGCAGCATTAACTGAAATAATCCATCTTCCTTTCTTTTCTCAGGTAAATGCTACTTAGGAAAGATGATTGCCTTAAAACAAAACAAAACAACAACAAAAAAACCTGCTATATTTCATATTAGAATTGGTGCTAAATTAGTAAAATGGGAAAGATTTTATCTGTCTTTCCCCTTATGCCCTGGAACCATGTTTTATAATAAGAAAATTATTTCCTACCCATTTCCAAGAACTTTACCTGTAAAACCACGAAGTCTGCAATTCCTTGCTATAGGTAACATTATGGCAACTTTTCAAATTTCTTCTGTTGCTATGTCATTGAGACATTCAATTTATAAGCACAATATTTAATTATGTCTTGCTATTCAAATAGATTTACGTCCTAAGTATGGATAGTAAGACTTCTGAAAGTCTTACTACAAGGATACCTATACAAAATTCTTTTTTTCATTTTTGAGACAGTTTCACTCTGTCACCCAGTCTGGAGTGCAGTGGCGCAATCTTGGCTCACTGCAACCTCTGCCTCTAGGGTTCCAGCAATTCTCCCTGCCTCAACCTTGAGTAGCTGGGATTACACCTGCCACCATTCGCAGTTAATTTTTGCATTTTTAGTAGAGACAGGGTTTCACCATGTTGGGCAGGCTGGTCTTGAATTCCTGACCTCAGGTGATCTACAATTCCTTTTGAGTTAAAAAAGCTCACTTTATTTTTATTGTACTTTTTCATTCCTAATTCTGTGAACAGGCATATTCTTCCCTTTTCCCTAGATTAGACTTGCAAAATAATGGTCTAATTTTTTTGGTCTTTTCTGTTTTGTAATTATTATTACTTTGCTTTCATTTCCTCCCTCATTTTCTTTCCTTTTTTCTTTTTTTGAGACAGGGTTTCACTCTGTCACCCAGGCTGGAGGTGCAGTGGCAAGATTGTGGCTCACTGCAGCCTTGACCTCTTGGGCCCATGTGATCCTCCTGCCTTAGCCTCCCAAGTGGCTGAAACCACAGGCATGTGCCACCACGCATGGCTAATTTTTTAGAAATTTTTTGTAGAGATGGGGGTCTCACTATATTGCCCAGGATATCTAGAACTAATAGGTTCAAGTGATCTGACTGCCTTGGTCTCCCAAAGTGCTGGGATAAGAGGTGTGAGCCACTGCATCAGGTCTTGTTTTCTTTCGAAACTTGTTTTATATATGTTTCTAACTTCTGATTAAGAATAGAGATATTTTTGGTTTGTTTTATTCACTGATTTATTTCAACTGCCTAGAGTAGGTGTTCAAATATGTATTGAATAAACTGAATCACCTCTAAGTTTAACTGCGGCATCAAGGCTTAAGGTTGCTATTTGAGAATTGTTTTGTAATTACATATTTGATGTATCTTTAACTTAAAAGTTACTTAGAATGTACTTACATACTTTTTTTTTTTTTTTTTGAGACGGAGTTTCGCTCTTGTTGCTCAGGCTGGAGTGCAATGGCGCCATCTCGGCTCACCACAACCTCTGCCTCCTGGGTTCAAGCGATACTCCTGCCTCAGCCTCCCGAGTGGCTGGCACTGCAGGCGCGCACCACCACACCCAGCTAATTTTTGTATTTTTAGTACAGGCGTGGTTTCACCATGTTGGTTAGGATGGTTTTAATCTCTTGACCTCGTGATCCACCCGCTGGCCTCCCAATGTGCTGGGATTACAGGCATGAGCCACCGCACCCATCTGTACTTACATACTTCTAAGCAAGTTAAGGTTATTAGTATATCTAGTATCTTTTTCTTTTTTTTTTTTTTTTTTGAGACAGAGTTTCACTCTTGTTGCCCAGGCTGCAGTGCAGTGGTGCAATCTCGGCTCACTGCAACCCCCACCTCCCAAGGTTGCAGTGATTCTCCTGCCTCAGCCTCCCGCGTAGCTGGAATTACGAGTGCTCACCATCACACCCAGCTGATTTTTGTATTTTTAGTAGAAAAGGGATTTCACCATGTTGGCCAGGCTGGTCTCAGAACTCCTGACCTCGGGTGATCTGTCCATCTTGGCCTCCCAAAGTGCTAGGATTACAGGCATGAGCCACAGGGCCTGGTCATGTCTTTTTTTTCCTAACACATCTTGTTACAGTATAACATAGTATTTTAATATTAATTTCTAGCTTTACTATAAAGAATGTGGCCTATACACATTTTATTTTTTGGAATTTATCAAGGTTTTATCTATGACTCAAGAACCACTTTTCCACCAAAAAGCCTATGAATATTATTTTTCTTTTTTCTTTTTTTTGAGATGGAGTTTCACTCTTCTTGCCCACGCTGGAGTGCAATGGCAGGGTCTCGGCTCACTGCAACCTCCGCCTCCTGGGTTCAAGCAATTCTCCTGCCTCAGCCTCCCGAGTAGCTGGGATTACAGGTGCCCACCACCATGCCTGGCTAATTTTTGTATTTTTAGTAGAGATGGGGTTTCGCCATGTTGGCCAGGCTGGTCTCAAACTCCTGACTTCAGGTGATCCACCCATCTCAGCCTCCCAGAGTGCTGGGATTACAGGCATGAGCAACTGCGCCCAGCCGATCTTTACCTTTAAGCCAATAAAAAATGACTTTTTCATAAATTTTTTCTTTTTATTAAACATTGAATTTTATTCTGTCCAGTATCAGTAGGGCCATCCTTGTCTTTTCTTTCTTTTTATGGCCTTTATTTTGTGTGCCTGTGTCCATCTTTAATTTTTTATCTTTTGTAGCTTTTGCAGTAATTTGATTTTAGCTAAATTTCTCATAAATGTATAGGGTTTAAAAAAAAAATCTTTAACGTCTTCAACTTTTTTTTCTTTTCTGAGACAGGGTCTCACTCTGTCGCCCAGGCTGGAGTGTAGTGGCATGATCTTGGCTCATTGCAACCTCTGCCTTCTGGGTTCAAGCGATTCTTCCACCTCAGCCTCCCAAGTAGGTGGGATTACAGGTGCATGAGGCACCATGCCCGGCTAATTTTTTTATATTTTTAGTAGAGATGGCATTTCGCCATGTTGGCCAGGCTGGTCTTGAACTCCTGGGCTCAAGTGATACTTCTGTCTCGGCCTTCCAAAGTGCTGGGATTACAAGGGAGAGTCACCTAGCCTAGCCAGTCTTCAATTTTTAAAATGGTAGTTTTAACGTATTCACATTAAGAGTAATAAATGAACATCTGGCACTGCATTTGTAATTTTGTTTTATATGTTTCTTTGCTGTCTCCTTGATTTTCTGTCTTTTGCTATACAGTTTTCTTTACTTAATTATATATTTTATTAGTGGTTTCTGTTACATTTTTAATAAGCATACTTCAACCTATTTTACTGTCAAGGTCAAAATGAAATGAATAGAGCTCACAACGCATTAGAAATTTAGTATGCTTTGAAGTATTAATTCAAATTGTATTTCTTGTATGTAGTGCCAAATGCAGAGAATTACATATTTCCTAGACTGGCTGTTGAGATGTAAAATGATAATGCTGGATGGATAAATACCTGGCTGTACCATCACAGGTGTTCGAATAATTGCCTTTCCTAGTGTTGACTGTTGGAGTGGTGTTCTAATCACGGTCATACCAGGGCGAATCTGAGGCCCTGTGATTACCTATAAATGACACAAAGAACAATGAATTAAAATGCTTTAAAAAGACTAAAGTATAATCGACTTAGAACGCAAGATCTTTAAACATTCTATATTAATAAAAATGTTTACAGAAATGACAGGGGCTCTTGAACATTACATTTTAAATTGTATTAAACATCAGAATAAAGATGGAATTTTGAGGAAAGAAAACTAAATTCAAATGCTATCATACAAAATTCCCCACCACTGATACTAAAATAGCCTATGGAATAAAAGGAAGGAACACATGCCAGTGAGGCTCTGCTCTGTAACTAGTGCTCACAGGAAAATGTGGAGTCCCACTCTCTGTAAGCTCCAGACCATACCTGTAACCCACAGAATATAACAGGAAGATCAGAAACCAAATGTTCTTTCATAGTTTTTAAAAAATTATTTATTTATTTATTTTAAAGACAGGGTCTCACTCTGTTGCCCAAGATGGAATGCAGTGATGCAATCACAGCTCATCGTAGCCTGGCTCTCACTCTTGGGCTTAAGCAATCCTCCTGCCTCAGCCTCCCAAGAGGCTAGGACTATGGGTGAATGGCACCATGTCCAGCTAATCATTCATTCATTCATTCATTCATTCATTGACTTATTTAGACAGAGTCTTGCTTATTTATTTATTTAGAGACAGAGTCTCGCTCTTTCATCCAGGCTGGAGTACAGTGGCACGATCTTGGCTCACTACAACCTCCGCCTCCCGGGTTCAAGCAATTCTCCTGCCTCAGCTTCCCAAGTAGCTGGGACTACAGGTGTGTGCCACCACACCCAGCTAATTTTTGTATTTTTAGTAGAGACAGGGTTTCACCATATTGACCAGGATGGTCTCGATCTCTTGACCTCGTGATCTGCCCCCACTGGCTTCCCAAAGTGCTGAGATTACAGGCATGAGCCACCGCATCTGGCCCAGCTAATCTTTACACTTCTTTTTTTTTTTTTTTTTTTTTTTTTTTTGAGACAGAGTCTCACTCTGTCACTTAGACTGCAGTGCAGTGGCACCATCTCAGCTCACTGTGGCCTCTGCCTTGTGGGTTCAAGCAATTCTCATCCCTTACCCTCCCAAGTAGCTGGGAATAGCTGGGACTACAGGCACATGCCACCATGCCCAGCTAATTTTTTGTATTCATAGTAGATATGGGGTTTTGCCATTTTGTTTAGGTTGTTCTCGAACTCCTGGCCTCAAGTGATCCTCTTGCCTCAGCCTCCCAAAGTGCTGGCATTACAGGCGTGAGCTACTGCCCCTGGTCCCTTTGTAGTTTTAAAAGGGAAACTAGAAATTATTTTATTTTCAGTTTTATAGTTAGGTTCAGAACATTTTCAAAAATTTAAAACTTTAAACCTTTTTCCATAATGCTAGTCTACAAAACTTTAAGCCTTTTCCATACTAGTAACAAAGAAATTACATATCTAGGCCAGGTGCAGTGACTCAGGCCTGTAATCCCAGCACTTCGGGAGGCCGAGGCAGGTGGATCACCCAAGGTCAGCAGTTTGAGACCAGCCTGACCAACATGGTAAAACCCGTTTCTACTAAAAATACAAAAATTAGCCAGGCGTGGTGGTGGGTGCCTATAATCCCAGCTACTTGACAGGCTGAGGCAGGAGAATCGCTTGAACCCAGGAGGCGGAGGTTGCAGTGAGCAGAGATCATGCCATTGCATTCCAGCCTGGGCAACAAGATTGAAACTCTGTCTCAAAAAAAGAAATGATGTATCTAATATGTGTACATATCAGCTGATAACAAACTAGTTAACAGTACTGTAGATTACTTTTTAATTTTTTTTTTTTTTTTTGAGACAAGGTCTGGCTCTATTGCCCAGGCTAGAGTGTGGTGGCATAATCTCAGCTCACTGCAACCTTCCCCTCCCAGGCTCAAGCCATCCTCCCACCTCAGCCTCCTGAGGTGCTGGGACTACAGGTGAGCACCACCACGCCTGGCTAATTTCTGTATTTTTTGTAGAGACGGGGTTTTGCCATGTTGCCCAGGCTGGCCCTGTACTCCTGAGCTCAAGTGATCTGCCCGCCTTGGCCTCCCAAAGCGTTTGGATTACAGGCGTGAGCTGCCGCGCCTGGCCCAGCATTTTAAATTCGATTTCTTAGTGAGCCTGCACAGCACACTTCCTTGGGTGGTCTAGTGCTGTCCACTGTTTTACATAAAGAAATTTTCTTTATAAAATCCTAGAAAGCAATTATTATTCTTCATAAACCATACTAATGTGTCATTAACTAAATGTTAAACATTAATACTTCATGTATCATTTTCACTTATCAGAAATATAACAGATTTTTTTCCAAATCAGTACTCTGTCACAGATTCAGTATTAGGCAAAGGAAACTGAGTTGGATTAATCTTGGAAGAAGTCATTCTAAAAATAATGTGATGTGCTCGACACATCAAACCAAATAAGTCTGTAAGATTCTTACTTGTGAATTGCTTGTGGTTCCTCCAGAGCCTGAGGTATTGGGCCTAATTGTGACTGTTGCTGTCCTGGGCTGGAATGAAGTAAAGGTTTGCTGACTGGTACCTGTACTTGATGGAATGATACCCAGGACTTTCTGCTGTACTTGAACAACGCCTTAAAAAAAGATGAAGCATAATTAAAAACTGTCACTTTATTGGAAAGCATTACGTGGTGCTCGGTTGCTGAGGAGAAACTACGTGTGGCAGGGTTTTATAGTGGGCTACATAGAATGTGAGATCCGAGGACTGAAATCAGCGAAAAGGAGATGAAAAATAATGGCAACAGTATGATCTGGCAAATGTGAATTAAAACTCTTCACATTTCCCTTACCTCCTTGTGTTGCTGGCACATTTACAGCGACAATCTTGCTGTTTGCAGGAAGTGGCAGTTTGGTAATTACTTTTCCTGCCATAGTGACTGGATTGCCTGTAATTTGGAACGTCTGACCTGTGCTGGCAATGGTTGTAGCAGATGTGGCAGCTGTGCTGGTGGCTAATGGGGTATAAGACATTTAATAAGCTTTAGATTTAAAATAACCAGCAACGTAGTGACTTCTAGGAAAGGGCACCAATGCATGAAATGTGGCTCATTTTGTATTTTTAATAAAAACATTCCTCTCCACTCAAAGTGAACTATGTAAATGTTGAAAGTGAAATAATGTAAGAGAGGAGTTTGCTAATGTAATATTATGAACATTATTTGTAACAAACCAAATGTTACAGCTTGTTTGCTCAACTGGCTGCAAAAGAAAAACAATCTTCTAAAAAAATGTTTCATTTCAGTAGCTAAACGGTTGAAAATTCTTTTTCCTGAACCAAAGTAATCTTTTACTTAATGATAGTTCCATACCTGAATTTGACTGGCCTTGCTTAACCCACGTAGCAAAGGTTTGATGAAAGTTCTTGTTTTGTTGGAATGTTACTGTAGCTGGAGATCCAACTTTAGTAGTTAGTACCATTTTGGTTCCAGTTGTAACGGAGCCACTTATGGGGGCCACCATAACCTTCTGTGCTGGAGAGATGGTACTGGTTGTACTGTTTGTTGGCGAAGTAGTGGAAGTTGCAATCACTGTCGGCTTCTGCTGCTCCAGTCGTTTCTAAAAAAGTGAGGGAGAGGAAACATGAATCAAAATAGTTCTAAATAAAAACAATACCATTCTACAAGAAGTCTGTCCACAATTTCTCTCACCTTAAGAAATTCCACTATATTTCTGAAATATTTTACTTCCAAAAAGAATATATGCCCATATAAATTTACCCGTATTTATGGCTGGCTGTGGTGGCTCACACCTGTAATCCTAGCACTCTGGGAAGCTGAGGTGTGTGGATCACCTGAGGTCAGGAGTTCGAGACCAGCCTGGCCAATATGGTGAAACCCCACCTCTACTAAAAATACAAAAATGAGCCGAGCATTGTGGCTCATGCCTGTAATTCTAACTACTCGGGAGGCTGAGGCAGAAGAATTGCTTGAACCCGGGCGGCAGAGGTTGCAGTAAGCTGAGATCATGCCACTGCACTCCAGCCTGGGTGACAGAGTGACTCCATGTCTTAAAAAAAAAAAAAAAAAAAAAAAAATTACCTGAATTTAATTTCTTGATGAAGGCCATATATATATTTTTAATTCCTCCAAGGTTCTTATCTATGAAGGCAGTATTTTCATGTCTCTATATCACATATATTACATTAAAAGTACTAAGCTGTTCACAGCAGAAAATTTTATATCAAGTTTTTCTGGCTTGTACAAATATCCAAGGTTTCAGACTGAAAACAACACAGATGTGGGTAAGCTTACTGGAGACAGAAACACCATGCTGCTCAGCGGTAAGATTCAGAGCTGAGAACAAATGGAGCTGTGAAAGGTTTCTGTTTCACTGTAATGTTAATTTATCCAACTATAAAAGCATGTCAATAGTTAATGATACTATTATTAAAGTTGGCAAACCTGCAATCAAGCAAGCTGAAAATTACAAAATAGTTTTCCTAGACTTCTTCTATTATACATTCAAATATTTTTACAGAAAAATACTTTATACTATACAGAGTAATATAACATGATCTTTAAAACTAGTTATTAAAGATATTCTATATATCCTTTATTATGGATTGCTAAACTTTTCTAACAGCTTATCAACAGTGGTGTGATGAGTAACAGTATAACCATACACATGTAAAACAACAGGTGAAATTTATTGCAAACCTGGTGGCAGATGCTTTACCTTCATTATCTTATAAGCTGAGGAAACGGAGACTAGAGAGGTTGTGTAACTGGCCCAAGGCCACAGAGCTGGTTAAGGGTGACGCTGGGATGTCTGCTAAAATCAAATTCCAATCCTGCACGACTATCTTCTGCCTTTGCAAACTGCGCACCTATGACATCATGTCCAATTTTTTTAGGACTACTTTTGTACCTATCCTATATACCTGAATATAATATAAAGTACTTTACACAATTTCTCATTCCTCAGAAGAAAAAGAGCTTAGTTTTCAACTCTTAGAGACGTCACCTGATTAAATCAGTTAAAAAAAAGAAAGAAAGAAAAAAAAAAAAGACGGAGGCAAAGGTGGGTGTGGTAGTGTGTCTGTAGCTCCAGCTACTCAGGAGGCTGAGGCCAGAGGATCACCTTAAGCCCGGGAATTCAAAGTTGCAATGAGCTATGATCTCACCACTACACTCTAGCCTCAGCAACAGAGCAACACCCTATCTCTGAAAAAAAAAAACAAGGAGGCAAAGAAAGAACAGATATATTAGTACTTATTTATAGGAGGATACGCCTTCAAAGTTGAAGTGTTAGCTATCTTCATAAATAAGCATTTTAAATAAATTTTTTGAAGTAATATACTGGCTGGGCACGGTGGCTCACGCCTGTAATCCCAGCACTTTGGGAGGCCAAAGCAGGCGGATCACAAGGTCAGGAGATTGAGACCATCCTGGCTAACACAGTGAAACCCCGTCTCTACTAAAAATACAAAAAATTATTCGGGCGTGGTGGCAGGCGCCTGTAGTCCCAGTTACTCAGGAGGCTGAGGCAGGAGAATGGTGTGAACCCGGGAGGCGGAGCTTGCAGTGAGCCAAGATCGCGCCACTGCACTCCAGCCTGGGTGACAGAGTGAGACTCCATCTCAAAAAAAAAAAAAAAAGTAGTACATTAGGGCCAAATGCAGTGGTGCTCCCTATCTCAGCACTTTGGGAGGCCCCAGTAGGCAGATCACTTGAGCTCAGGAGTTCAAGACTAGCCTGGGCAATATGGCAAAAGTCCTATCTCTACAAAAAATACAAAAATCAGCCAGACACGGTGGTGCAGGCCTGTAGTCCCAGTTGCTTGGGAAGCTGAGGTGGGTACATTGCTTGAACCCAGGAGATTGAGAATGTGGTGAGCCATGATCGTGCCACTGCGCTCCAGCAGTCTGGGCAAGAGAGTGAGACCCTGTCTCAAAAAAAAAAAAAAAAAAAAAAAAAAAAGTAATATGTTAGGTTGTATTGCAGAGATGAGAAAACACACCCAATAAAATAAAAAACAATGCAACTAGCTAGTTGTTATAGATATTTGGGTTTGGTGATTGATTTCCTGTGACAGACAGCATCATACATAGAATCCAAAAGTGCTATCATCTCAAACTTTGATGTAAGTGAAGATAAGGACCTACAGTAAACTGAAAGATACACAAGAATTTGAAAAAATGTTTTATAAAATGCAAGGGAAAACTAGTTTGAAACAAATAATTTGGTTTATGTGCGATTTAAATAGTTATGTAACTATGTTAATAATACTGTATATAGATATATCTTTTCACTTGTATCCTCAATGTTCATATATTGAAGTTGGTAAAAACTTTTATAGTATTTTCTCAATAGGAGTAAGTGGCAATCATCTTTTATTCAGGTCCTCAATGTTTAGGCACATATGGCACATTGTATTTTTATTTTTATTTTTAAAATTTTGTTTTTTTCTTTTATTAGAGACAGGGTCTCCCTATGTTGCCCAGGCTGGTCTTGAACCCCTGGACTCAAGGGATCCTCCTGCCTTGGACTTCCAAAATGCTGGGACTACAGGCATGAGCCACTGCGCCTGGCCATGGCACATTATTTATAGTATGAAAACACTAAGAAACCATCAGTAGCTTTATAATAATCAATTACAACAAACTGTTATGGAGCTTTAGTATACTTTGCTTTTTCATAGACTACAGAAATTTTCCAGATTGGAAATTCACAAGAAAAAATTATTTTCAGAAATTACTTATGAAACTCTAAAGATAATAAATAATAGAAATCTTATTTCAGATGTCCTCCAAATATGTATACTTTTTACAAAACCACAGCTTGGTGTACCCACAGAGCTGTTTTCAAATAAAGACAATAAGATATACATGAGATACACTTAAAAAAAAAAAAAAAAAACCTGGATGGGTGCAATGGCTCACACCTAAAATCCCAGCACTTTGGAAGCTGAGGCAGGTGGATCGCTTGAGTCCAGGAGTCTGAGACCAGCCTGGGGAATATGGCGAAGCCCTATCTCTACAAAAAATACAAATATTAGCTGGGCATGGTGGTGTGTGCCGGTAGTCTCAACTACTAGTGAGGCTGAGGACCGCTTGAACTAGGGAGGTCGAGGCTCGGTAAGCTGTGATCTACTCCAGCCTGGGTGATAGTGAGACACTGTTTCAAAAAAATAAACACCAAAACCCACAAGAATGTATCATTACTGTGCATGGGTGTGCATGAATTTGGCTAAAAAATGTATGTATGTTGTCAAGTGGGACCAGCACCAACTCCCCCCGCTGATGGGAAGTCAAGTGCTTTTGTTTTGAAAGAGCCTCCATTTGGGCCTTGATGTCCTCTGCCTTCTTCTGTTCACTAACCTTAGCCTGTTGCTCAACTGCTTGTGCCTTTTCTTTCTCCACTCTGCAGAAAAAAAGGAGAAACTTATCAGAAACTATCCTATTAGGCATCTGGCATCTAATAAAAAGTGAAATCTGGTTGATTTTCACATCATACAAAGGTATGATATTATCTCAATTTAAAAATAAAACATTTGGCTGTGCGAGGTGGCTCATGCCTGTAATCCCAGCACTGTGGGAGGACGAGGCAGGCAGATCACTTGAGGTCAAGAGTTCAAGACCAGCCTGGCCAACATGGTGAAACCCCGTCTGCTAAAAATACAAAAGTTAGCTGGAGCTGGGCACAGTGGCTCAGGCCGGGTGCGGTGGCTCATGCCTGTAATCCCAGCATTTTGGGAGGCCGAGGCGGGTGGATTGCTTGAGCTCAGGAGTTCGACCCATCTCTACTAAAAATACAAAAAAATTAGCCAGGATGGTGGTGGCCGCCTGGCTGAGGCAGGAGAACTGCTTGAACCTGGGAGGTGGAGTTTGCAATGAGCCGAGATTGTGCCACTGCACTCCAGCGTGGATGACAGAGCGAGACTCCGTCTCGAAAAAAAAAAAAAGTCAGCCAGGCATGGTGGCACATGCCTGTAATCCCAGCTACTTGGGAGGCTGAGGCAGGAGAATCACTTGAATCTGGGAAGTGGAGGTTGCAGTAAGCCGAGATCGCGCCACTGCACTCCAGCCTGGGGGACAGAGTGAAACTCTGTCTCAAAAATAAAATAAAAAATAAAGATAAAACATTTATGGTCATTAGAAATCGATAAATGGGCAACACATTAAAAATAAGAGAGAGGGCTGGGCACGGTGGCTCACACTTGTAATCCCAGCACTTTGGGAGGCTGAGGCGGGTGGATTACCCAAGGTCAGGTGTTCGAGACCAGCCTGGCCAACATGGTGAAACCCCATCTCTACTAAAAATACAAAAATCAGCCAGGCATGGTGGCACACCCCTGTAATCCCAGCTACTCAGGAGGCTGAGGCAGGAGAATTGCTTGAGCCCAGGAGGCAGAGGTTGCAGTGAGCCGATATCATGCCACTGCACTCCAGCCTAGCTGACAGAGTGAGACTCTGTCTCAAAAAAAAAAAAAAAAAAAGAGAGAGAGGACCCTACTAAACTATTTATAGCTAGCACTTAAAATCAAAGGTGGAGTAAAGTCAAGCTAGGACTTTACTGCACTGAATAAACGATTAAAGTGATAATTCTTTCACCCCAGGCAGGGTAGCTCATGCCTGTAATCCCAGCACTTTGGGAGGCCAAGTTGGGTGGATTGCTTGAGCCCAGGAGTTCAAAATCAGCCTGAACAACATAGCAAAACTCCATCTCTGTACAAAAAATACAAACATTAGCTGGGCGTGGTGGCATACACCTGTAGTCCTAGGTACCGGGGAGGCTGAAGTGAGAGGATCACTCGAGCCCGGGAGGCAGAGGTTGCAGTGAGCCAAGATTGTGCCACTGCACTCCAGCCTGGGTGACAGAGCAAGATCCTGTCTCCAAAAAAAAAAAAAAAGTAATTTCTTGATTCTGAAGTGATAAAATCTTCAAATAGTTGACCAGGTATTAACCATTTCCTTACCTCTCAGCAAATGCCCTGATCTCCCACAATTCCAGCTCTTCTTCTGCTACCCAGGTTTCAATAATAACAGGGCCAGTTTGCTTGGGCGTTTCTGGTCTCTTTGGTCGCAGTGCACTTGATCGAAGGCCTTTCCTCTGAGGTGTAGGTGTTTCTTTGGAAAGGAAATCAGAATATTTTATGCAATATTGCTTCTAAAATTAAAGTACTTCTGGCATCTTCTATTATGAAAAAGTGGCTGGCAAACTTCTTCTTAAATAGCCAGATGGTCTCTGCTGCAGCTACTCAGCTGTGCCTTTGTATCATGAAAGCAGCCAAAGACAATATATAAGTGAGTAAATGTGGCTGTGTTCCAATCAAATTTAATTTATAAAAGCAGGGTAGGCCAAGGCTCATGGGCTGTGGTTTGCTGACCCCTAAAATAAAAGGCTTATGAGCCTTTATATAACCTGTTTCTTCCACCTGGAGCACTATTCCAAGCCCCCACCGCTCATCTGACTAATGTCAATTCATCCTCCAGACCCCAACATGAATTCAACTTCCTACGAAAGCCTAGCATGTTCTTCTCACACTTGGGTATACAATATGTGTTTCCCTATCACTGCAGAGAGAAGGGGGATTTGAGAGTTACCAATATAAAGGGGAGATGTGAAACCTAAGAACAGATAAAATCTCCTCAGAAAAAGATTTAAAAAATAAAAAGTAGGGAGGGACAGGCATTGAACCTTCCCATATATTCAATCACAAGGAAGCAGCAGAAGGAAACAGAAATGGAAGCAGGACCTGAATTTGGATACAAGCCAAAGAAAAGTGATTTTAGGGGACTGCAGTGGTTTGCATCAAAGGCTGTGGGGTCAAGGAGACTGAAGGCCTGTCAGGTACATCGCCTATCTGTGTCTCTGCCCATCAACAGAGCTCTTTCTGTGCCAGGACAACCTTGTGATTTTTTGTTTTTGTTTTTTTTTTTTGAGACAGAGTCTCGCTCTGTTGCCCAGGCTGGAGTACAGTGGTGTGATCTCGGCTCACTGCAACACCCCTATCCTGGGTTTACCAATTCTCGTGCCTCAGCCTCCCAAGTAGCTGGGACTACAGGTGTGTAATACCATGTCCAGCTGATTTCTGTATTTTTAGGAGAGACGGGGTTTCACCATGTTGGCCAGGCTGGTCTTGAACTCCTGACCTCAAATAACCCACCAGCCTCGGCCACCCAAAGCGTTGGAATTACAGGCGTGAGCCACTGCGCCTGGCCGCTGTTTTAAGTAAGCTAAAATTTATCATCTACTAGGAACAGGTTGCTTCATTGGTACTCTTTTCAAAAAGGTTATTCTCCAAGAAGAACTCCCAAGTTAATTTAATCAAGTTTCAAAAATTAACTGTATACATTTGGGGAAAACTAACTTTTATAAAAACACTATGTTTCTATCTAAGGACATTATCTTTTTATTTATTCATTTATTTAGTTGGAGATGGAGTCTCACTCTGTTGCCCATGCTAGAATGCAGTGGCACAATCTTGGCTCACTGCAACCTCTGCCCCCTGGGTATAAGTGATTATCCCACCTCACCCTCCCAAGTAGCTGGGACTACATGTGTGTACCACCACACCTGGCTAATTTTTTGTATTTTTAGTAGAGATGGGGTTTTGCTATGTTGGCCAGGCTGGCCTCAAACTCCTGATCTCAAGTGATCTGCCCGTCTCGGCTTCCCAAAGTGCTGGGACTACAGGCTTGAGCCACATGCCCGGCCTGTATTTCTTTTCTTTTTTTTTTTTTTTTTTTTTTTGACACGGAGTCTCAATCTGTTACCCAGACTGGAGTGCAGTGGTGCAATCTCAGCTCACTGCAACCTCCACTTCCCAGGCTCAAGCGATTCTCGGGCCTCAGCCTCCTGAGTAGCTGGGATTATAGGCATGCACGTTACCAATATTTTTGTAATTTTTGTATGTTTTGTAGGGATAGGGTTTCACTATATTGTCTAGGCTGGGCTCAAACTCCTGGGCTCAAGTAATCCACCTGTCTTGGCCTCCCAATGTCCTGGAATTACAGGTGTGAGCCACTGTACCTGGCCTTTTATACATTTCTTACTAGGTTTTTTCCTAAATATTTTTATTGTTTATATAAAATAAAATGGAATTTATATATTTTCAATCTGGATACTACAATGAACTCCTATTAGTGCTAATACTTTCAATTCTCATGAATTTTCTAAGTAGACATTCATAATTATCTACAAACTAGTGTTAATCTTCTTTTCCAATATTCCTCTCTTAGCTTATTGCAACACATATAACACTGATATTACAATACTATAAGCTTTTCTTTGCTTCCTTGAGATTAGGGGCCAAATATCATTCTTCTATGTATTTGCCACCCAGTGCCTATTGTATTGGTGCTCTATAAACATTTCTTGAGTAACTCTTTATGCCTCTTAGATTATCTCTACCTTGAGCACTGAAGTATTTCACAATAGTTTTAATCCTTAAGAAACCTTTATTGACCCACTTACATATCAGACTCGTACTAGCTGCCAGGACTTCAATAAACCAGACAGACGAGATGGCTGCTCTCTAGGAGCTGCTGGTCTGGCGTCAATCGATGTCTCATATCTTAGTTACAAGAGGTATTATTATAGCCCTTTGCTGTGCTTGGAACAAGGCTTATCGGCATCAATGTGTGTCTACCAGAATCTTGATATGTTTATTACTTTAATATCATTTTCAAAATTTGGTAGTTGTAAAAAATGTCTTTTTTAAAAGGTGAACAGAGAGAAGAAAAAATTATACCAAATTTCAATTTATAAAATACATGGTTAACAGGTTAATAATGAAAGAATAGAATTCTTTCTATTCCTTACCTTTTGGTGTTTCTGGAACTCCAATGGGACAAATGATTTTCCTGATACAATATTCAGATCGAATGCCGTAAGGACCAACGTCTCTCCTCTTAATTATTTCTGTTGTTGTGATTTCAGTTTCAGATGTTTCTATGGTGATTTAATTCAATAGTATTAATAACCAACTAAAATACTCAGAGACTAAAAAGGTACATCTGGTGCTTTCAAAAAGAGACACACGTGGAATAAACTTTTGTAAACACCTGACTTAATTAACAGGATCACTAACATCTAGCAGGATCACTGCTAGACTGCAACAATACCGAGCTTCTTCCTCACTGCAAAATTCTAAACGAAACACAATGCTGCTGGGTATAGCTGAGCTCCTGGTGGCAATACTCAATCAAAATAATAAAAAGCCTAGGACAGAAGCAGCAAGCATAGGCCTCCAGAAGTCTTAGCTTAAATTTTTAATTAAACAATAATAAATATCTTTTAAAAAATGTAGACTGGTTCACACATAAGTGACTCACTTTATAATCTGAACCTTCCCTCCTGGCCCCTGGGATTTTATGGCATGTGCCAAACTTCAACAAAGCTGTATGTGAAAAAAATTTTTTTTTAAGAGACAGGGTTTTGCTGTTAAGACTGGAAGACATTAGTGGACCACAGTCACTGCAACCTTGAACTCCTGGCTCAAGCAATCCTCCTGGCCCCAGCCTCCCAAGTGGCAGGGACTACAAACACAAGGCCTAGTTGATTTTTTTCTTTTTAAATTAGAGTTTTGAAGAGACAAGGTCTCATTATGTTGTCCAGGCTGGTCACAAACTCCTGGCCTCAAGTGATCCTCCTGCCTTGGCCTCCCAAAGTGCTACGATTACAAGTGAGAGCCACCACACGTGGCCAAAACTGTATTTTTAAAATACAAGCATTATATTTTATTATTATTATTATTTTGAGACAGAGTCTCGCTCTGTCGCGCAGACTGGAGTGCAGTGGCGCAATCTCAGCTCGCTGTAAGCTCTGCCTCCCGGGTTCACGCCATTCTCCTGCCTCAGCCTCCCGAGTAGCTGGCACTACAGGAGCCCACCACCACGCCCAGGTAATTTTTTGTATTTTTAGTAGAGACGGGGTGAAACCCCGTGTTAGCCAGGATGGTCAGGATCTCCTGACCTCATGATCCACCCGCCTCAGCCTCCCAAAGTGCTGGGATTACAGGCATGAGCCACCATGCCCGGCGTATTATAGTTCAGTAAGAAAACAGAGATGCTTAAAAGTAAGTGAATAGGCAAGTGATTTTAGCTGTTCTTTTTTTTTTTTTTTTTTTTTAGTTTTTTGAGATGGAGTTGCCAGGCTGGAGTGCAGCAGCGCGATCTCAGCTCACTGCAACCTCCACCTCCCCGGTTCAAGTGATTCTTCTGCCTCACCCTCCCAAGTAGCTGGGACTACAGGCGTGTGCCACCACACCCAGCTAATTTTTCTATTTTTAGTAGAGATGGGGTTTCACCATGTTGGCCAGGATGGTTTCGATCTTTTGACCTTGTGATACGCCCACCTCGGTCTCCTAAAGTGTTGGGATTACAGCCATGAGCCACTGCGCCTGGCCTGTGATTTTAGCTTTTAAACTTAAATTAGAAAATAACTCCCCTCCCCCTTACCTGTCCGTGTAGTCCCTCCTCCTGGAGGAGCCTTGGCCGCCATGTCATCCCATCTCAAACTTGCCCACAGTAACCGTAACATCAGGCTCACTCCAGCTAAGGACTTTACTGTCTGAAGTCTATACCTGAAAGGAAAACCAAAGAAATCCATATATGTATCTATATGTATATACACACACATACACATTCATATTCACTCTACTAAACTGAAGGGCTGTGTTTCTTGTCCTCATTAGGACTTCAGTATTTATAATATGGTTTTGTAAGACTCTGGTATTATATGTCCTTTAAAAGAAAAATTTCTTTGTTCATAGGCATAACACACACCTAACTTTTTTTTAAAAAGGGTCTATATTCATTTTAAATGCCATATAAATTTATAAAATGAGAAAGTTTCATTGTAAGGTTGATAAGGCGAAAATTCATGAAGATCTTATAAAGTTAACCTAATTCCAAAATATCTGTTAGGAAAATTTTGGGGACCAAATATAGAGAAATAGATAATTGTTATTAAATGTGATAAAAGGAGTTTTGAAGGAAAAATCCTAACTTTTGCAAAAACAAGAAACCTGAAAATGTTTAAATTTTCTAAAAGAATAAAATGAGGTCAGATGTGGTGGCGCACGCCTGTAATCCCAGCACTGTGGGAGGCTGAGGCGGGCAGATCACCTGAGGTCAGGAGTTCGACACCAGCCTGACCAATATGGCAAAACCCCATCTCTATTAAAAATACAAAACCGGGCGTGGTGGCTCAGGCCTGTAATCCCAGCACTTTGGGAGGGCGAGGTGGGTGGATCACAAGGTCAGGAGATCGAGACCACGGTGAAACCCCATCTCTACTAAAAATACAAAAAATTAGCCGGGCCAGTGGCGGATGCCTGTAGTCCCAGCTACTCGGGAGCCTGAGGCAGGAGAATGGTGTCAACCTGGGAGGTGTAGCTTTCAGTGAGCCGAGATCCGGCCATTGCATTCCAGCCTGGGCGACAGAGCGAGACTCCGTCTCAAAAACAAAACAATACAAAACTTAGTTGGGCATGGTGGTGCACACCTGTAATCTGAGCTACTTGGGAGGCTAAGGCAGGAGAATCAGTTGAACTCAGGAGACAGAGGTTGCAGTGAGCCAAGATCACCCCATTGCACTCCAGCCTGGGCGACAAGAGTGAAACTCCGTCTCAAAATAAATAAATAAGTAAATAAATAAAATTAAATTAAACCAAAAACATCTTACAAATCTAGTAATACCTTTCCAAACGGACAAAAACATTCTGCATCCAAATGGTGGTTCTTCAAAACATGAACAACTGGATGATGAATAAAGCTAATACTAATAAAACTTTAACAGCATTAGTGTAGTTTTCAAATTCTACAATGAATAATAAAATATTAGAAAAAGGACAATATCAGCTGGGTGCAGTGGCTCACACCTGTAATCCCAGCACTTTGGGAGGCCAAGGCGGGGGGATCACGAGGTCAGGAGTTTGAGACCAGCCTGGCCAACATAGTGAAACCCCATCTCTACTAAAAATAAGCTGGGCATGGTGGTGGGCGCCTGTAATCCCAGCTACTTGGGAGGCCAAGGCAGGAGAATAGCTGGAACCCGGAAGGCAGAGGCTGCAGTGAGCCGAGATCGTTCCACTGCACTCCACCTTGGGCAGCAGTGCAAGACTCTATCTCAAAAAACAAAACAAAAAAAAAAAAAAAAGAAAGAAAAAGGACAATACCATATTAGTTACTTATCAACAGACAAATCTCTCTGTGTTCATGTTTGTTTCTAAACATTGTGTGGAGGTACTAAACGTTTTAGACATTCTTAAAAAATACTAAAAACGTATTTCAAAATAAATTTACTTAACTGCATTAAATATCATATCTTAAAATGGAATTCACTATATATCTTTGTGTAACTGAATACTTTGTTGACATTTTCACTCTACTTAAATGAACTTAGTGGTTGATTATGGTGTAGACAAAGGCTATAAAATAAAAATAATTTCCTCCTCTAACAGAGGTGGAAGGTAAATCTCAAACAACTCTGTATGTAAAAGGCAATGCTTTCTTTTTTTTTTTTTTTTTTTTTTTGGAGACAGAGTATTGCTCTGTTGCCCAGGCTGGAGTGCAGTGGCATGATCTTGGCTCACTGAAACCTTTGCCTCCCAGGTTCAAGCGATTCTCCTGCCTCAGCCTCCCAAGTAGCCGGGATTATAGGCCCCCACCCAAACATCCAGCTAATTTTTGTATATTATTATTATTTTTTTGAGATGGAGTTTTGCTCTTGTTGCCCAGGCTGGAGTGTAATGGTGCGATCTTGGCTCACTGCAACCTCCGCCTCCCAGGTTCAAGCGATTCTCCTGCCTCAGCCTCCCAAGTAGCCGGGGTTATAGGCCCCCACCCAAACATCCAGCTAATTTTTGTATATTATTATTATTTTTTTGAGATGGAGTTTTGCTCTTGTCGCCCAGGCTGGAGTGTAATGGTGCGATCTTGGCTCACTGCAACCTCCGCCTCCCAGGTTCAAGCGATTCTCCTGCCTCAGTCTCCTGAGTAGCTGGGATTACAGGCGCCCCCCACCATGCCCGGCTCATTTTTGTATATTTAGTAAAGACGGGGTTTCACCACGTTGGCCAGGCTGGTCTCGAACTCCTGACCTCAGGTGATTTACCTGCCTCGGCCTCCCAAAGTGCTGGGATTACAGGAGGTGTGAGCCACCGTGCCCACCTGAAAGGCAATGCTTTCTATTGACAGCATTCAGTTGGAAAAATGAACACTGTGAAAGGGAAAGCTCTAGCCAAAAAGTTACTGCAGCTTCTTAACTTCCCATATCCACTTGTGACACCATTACTTTCTCAGCAGTGTTATCGCACTATGAATCCTCTGACCTGGACAGAGCAGGTCAAGGGGAAATCAGAGGGGAAATGTTAACTAGTGCAGGGATGTCCCAAGAGGGGGAAAGTGTCTGTTACTTTCAGACCATACCCCATAGTAATTCCTAGAGATCTTTAATGTCATAGGAGAAAGCAAATAAATATTTGCAAGGAAAAGTTCATCCTCATTCTCTGTGGTCAAACAATGACTTTAAAGTATCCTTATTTTAAAATGGAAATAACACCAGGGAGGAACACACCACATGCATGGTAAGTCTGCTCATTCAAGCATTCTTTCAAAAAATACTTGAGCATCTTCTATGTGTTAGACTATGTGAAAGGAGCTGGGGACACAGAGGTGAACTAGAATCTGTCTGTGTTCTCAAGGAGCTGTAAGAGAGGAAAGGACAAAGGAGGGACATCTGAGTTGGCTTGGGAATGAGGATCAGAGCTTTGCTGGAGTTTCAAAGGACAAGTTAAGGGCATGGGGGTTGCTGATCAAAGGCAAGGGGCACACATATGCTAAAGAGAACAATGTGCAGGAGTACACATTTCTTCCCAGAAACTACATCCAGTGTTTTATGACTGGAGGGAATGGGTGTGGAGGTACAGAAAGAGATGAAGGTGGCATGAGAGAAAAAGGCAGAGGCCAGAATGCGCTGTACCAAATTAAAAGATTAAAGAAGAGCATTAAAGGGTATGTATATTAAGTCCTCTGAGATTTATCCAGTACTGGATGGGTTGTAAAGGGAAGTACTTTCCATGAATGTGATCTACAGGTGACAAATGCTTTGCCCGCTCCTTGCTGCAGTAGTTACCAAGACCTTAGCTCAGTCAGACTATTCACAGGATAGAGGGGCATTTTAGGAGAATCTTTCTGGCAGCACTGTGGAGGACAACTATCAGTTCAATGTTTGACAATGAAGCACAGAATCAGGGTCTGGGAGGATGGGCATAAGGGAATGGATGGTGTGGAGGGAAAAAGAGGCCCTATTGAGTGTATGAGACAAGTTTTCCAATATTGCTCAGCCTTAACATTAATAACAAAGATCATACATGCACCTTTGGCATTCTTAACTCCTAACTATCAGATGTATTCTATTCTAGTGTTAGCATAAAAACGCATTTCACGTGCATGGCTTTTTATAGCAATATGCTTTTTAAAAATGCATTCTAAAGTCATATCAATTTACATATTTACCCATGCCTCCGTCAGACAGAAAGGATTATGCTTCTCTCAAATTTGTTTCAGCAAATTAAGATGTTAGCATACATTTGAAGGCTGTATCGGTTTAAAATGAATAATGTTTAATGGAAGGTATTTCCTTCCATTAAAAAATGTGAAATCAAGTAATACAAACTGTGCCATACTGCATACTAAGACATGAAATTCAGCTCCTGAAATTCAGCTGTGCAGAACAGGGCCCCGCGCAACACTTGATTGGGACCAGTGCCTAACTCTCCTGGAGAGTTCAGAGAAGAGTGCTTCCCAGTTGAGCCTACCCTCCATTTTAGAATACAAAGAGCAGAAAGGTCGGCCTCCACAATTGCCAGATCACTTTAATTAAAGTATTTGTACATAGTAACTTTTCCAGTGGGAAAGAAGTTACCTGCAGGACAGTCAAGGATACATTTTGGGACCGCTCTCAATGAAGAAAGCAGAAAAGTGCAGAGTAATCCTATAAATCCATGAATTGTAATGAAGAGTTCCTTGATTCCCTGCAGGATTCTGCAAATCCTTCATTGCAGGCCCTGCAGAGAAATTGTACTTTTCAGCTGTCTCTATTGAATGTGTAATGGAGTGATGATATTTTATTTCAAATCAAAAGATGAGTTATAAAAAACTTGGTCAAACAAACTATGGTCGTATAAATAAATGAATTCCTTTAGAGAGTACTTACTTTTTTTTTCTAATACTAGCTGATTGTAATATAAAGGAAACCAAAAAAGTGTCATTTTTAAAGAAATTGGAAAAATATTAAAAAACACACAAAAATGAAGCCTAAGGGGAAATGAAAACGGCTCAGTAACTCGTTGAAATAACTTGAGGGTCCTAGCAAAATCTAATTGCAACTATCGCTGGTTCTGATTTCTAAAGATGTTCCCAGAACTCTCATGTTTTCAATGTTTATGTTCCATCCTTCTCAATTACAGGGGTGAAAAGATAAAGACAAGGACATGAAAAAGGAGAAAGCAAGGACACATAAGTGAAATGTGATATAGCAGATAAAGTACTAGACTGGGATTTAGGAAAACCGGGCACTATTCCTGTGTTTCTGTAGCCACAGGCAAATTACTGCACATTTACAAAAGATAAGAATTTCTAAGATCCCTTCCCAACATAAAACTACATGATTTTACAACTACCAACACTATCTATTTAGGACGCATCCCCTAAACCTAAAGTGCCCAGAAAATTTTAAGTTAGGACTATTTCTGGGTTTAAAAAAATTTCTAAGGAATCTTAGAAACTACCTATTCATACATAAATAACAGAGAACTCCAAAACAAATGTTTATCATGCAAATAAGCTACATTAGGAAGATTTTCACATTATGATAAGCTTTATGAAATTTACAGGCGTGTTTATGTCTTATTTTTTATGAATTATCTAATAAAAATAAAATACAAACATTCCAGAAAGTTGATTATCTTGTTCCCAGAGCAGTAACTCAGAAAATCAGACCACAAAAACAATCATATCTGCATGTTCCTTTTGTCTTATGAAAGTTAAAACTGAATTTCATTTTTGAAACATTCCCTTAAATTTTAAGTCTTTAAACATTTTTCCCTACAAAAACTTCAGTACATACCAGTTGGCCAATTTTGAAGCTTTCTGTATCCTGTTTCCACTACTATCTTTGGCCTAGACAGGAAACATAAGATATATTTCCTGTCTTATCTCTATTATCTCATTTTTTAAAAATGAGATATTCTTGTGAGATAATTCTTTTTAAAATTTTCTCCCTCCCCCAAATACATTTTAAAGTACATACCTCCAAGTGATGCCAAACGTCGGTCTAGGAGAAGGATATGGCCATATATCCAAAGCAGGTTTTGCATTGTAATTAAAATAAGGGACCTCTCGGATTCCTCCTTTTCGGGCCAACTTTTTTAAGTCATCATTAGGCAAAACAAAAATGCTCTTCTTGCTGCTCTTGGTAACAAATTTTCTATAGGATGGCAGAGCTGTACCTGAACGAGTCTTCTTTGGTCTTGAAAATTTCATCAGTTTCACTTTGTCTCGTGTGGAATACTCTTTGCTCACAGTCATAGATGTAACCAGCGTGCCTCCCGTGGTGGTCAGGGAGTCTGTCACTGTTGTGGTGACCACGGTTTTGCTCTGCTCCTTTACAGAGATGATGTCTACACTGCTGCCTGTGGAGGGTGTGGAAAGCTTGGTCACCGTTGTAGTGGTGGTTGTGACAGTGGATTTTGCACAATTTTCTGTGGAAGAAACCACAGTTTGCTTATCACCTTTTTCTACCTTGATCACAGTTTTTGATTCTGTGGCCACTGTGGAGGTCATCGTGGTGACTTCTGTGATGACGGTTTTTCTTTTAGATTCTCCATTGACATTTTCATTTTTGTTGATGGGCAGACCATTTTCATCAATAAAGTCATTACTGAGATTAGATTCCTCTCCAGAAGTAATAGGTGATGAAGTAACTTTCTTAACTTCTGAGGTTTCTATTTCCATATCTTCTACCTGATTAATTGAATTGCTTTCTGGACAAGATGCTGAAGGTATGGTCGTCTGTGTACTGTCAGACTCTTTGGTTGACGGCAGGGTCTCAAGGCTATCTCGGTAGTTACCTTCAGCATCTGAAGAACTCAGTAAACGTGATTTTGTTTCGGAGCTGTTTCTTTCATTAAAATCTTCCATGATGACATCACCATTAATGAATGGCCTTATAGCAGATTCTTTAACAGTCAATGATTTAATATCATTCTCAGGGATTTTTTTATTTATATTATTAACCTTTGGTTCAACATTACCACTTACTACTTTACTCTCAGAAATTTCTTTCAAGCATTCACCTTTCAAATATATTTTGGGTTTATTATCTTTTCCATTTATTTGAAATGTACTTGTTCTCTGTCCTTTCTTTTCAGACTCTCGATTTTCATTATTCTTTTTGTCAGTGTTACTTTTTAGCTTTATTTGATCACTACATTTATTAACTGCTCTCTCCTCTAATTTCTTCTGCTGACTTGGTTTTTTACCATTTGCTTCAGTTACCTTACCCGGCAGCCTGTCCTCACAGTTTCCAGTGGACTTTTCAGAAACCAATTCACATTTTAATGGCTCCAAGCCTTCAATACCTTGTTCTTGAGTTCTGAACTGTTCAGAAATACTTTCATTGCTATTCTGAACAATCATATCTTCTTCACTGCTATCCTGAATACACATGGTATCAGAACTATTTTCCAAAGTGCTATTAGATTCAGAGTCACATCCCAGTTTTCCTTCAAAGTCCATTGCTTTTGACAGAGGTGTGGCATCTCTGTCATTGGCACTTTTAGGCACTGATGAATGTAAAGCACTCTTGGAAGAAGAAACAATGGTGTCACTTTCCTCCTGTATGAGCATTTTTTTCTTATAGATCAAAGTACCAATATCATCTGCATTGGCTAGTTTAGAGTCATCGATGAAAAAATCACTTCCTTTTGTTTTACTCTTACTGGGTTCCTGGCCTTTACTGGCAGGGCCAGAGTCTTTTTCTTCTATGTCATTTTCAATGGAATTTTGTTTCTGACAGTTTGTTTCTGGGCTCCGAATGGAGACATCATCTAACACTTGATCTTTTGGATAAAGTTTGTTTGTGGTATGACTAGGATCACTCATTCTAAGAACTGAGGAATCACTTTCTGAACATCCCTGAATCAAGTCCTCAGGTTGATCATTATTTGCATTCGGGCTCTGTTCTTGTCTCATCAAGTCACTCTGACACCCTTCTTTTGCTTTTGTTATTACTGGTGATTCAGAGAGATTTTTTAAAGAATTTGTAGAAGCCTTTCCTATACCCTTAATTCCACCCTCCAACTTGATTTTTTCGAGTCGCTGTTTTTCTTCCAGTGTAAACTGTTTAATTCTCCTTTCAAGAAGTCCATCTAGTTTGGATGATTTTGTTTTCTTTTTGTAACTAGTCCTTAGATGAAAACCCTCACTAACATTGACCACATCTACTTGAGAACTCTCCTGACAATTTACATGTGACTCTGTTTTCACGTCATCGTCTATTTCCATTGGTTCTTCCTTGCAGGGTTTATCACTGTCAGAATCTAAAAGCTCCTTCACATCTGTGAAACAAAGACATTTATATAAATGTAGTTTTTACTCTGAAAGGAGGAATTTATAAGTTTTTTTTTTTTGATATGGAGTCTCTGTTGCCCAGGCTGGAGTGCAGTGGCGTGATCTCAGTTCACTGCAACCTCCGCCTCCTGAGTTCAAGCAATTCTCGTGCCTCAGCCTCCCGAGTAGCTGGGATTATAGGCATGTGCCACCATGCCTGGCTAATTTTTGAATTTTCAGTAGAGACAGGGTTTTGCGATGTTGGCCAGGCTGGTCTTGAACTCCTGACCTCAGGTGATCCGGCCACCTCAGCCTCCCAAAGTGCTGAGATTACAGGCATGAGCCACCACGCCCAGCCAAAAATATTTTTTAAAGTATCTATTTTTTTCATTTTCTCTCTAGAGCTTGAATATATATTTCAAAGTTCCTGGTCAGTGGATAGTGTTGAACTTTATAAGACATACATCCTCAAAATATTTAAATATTCTGATTCTTAGTATCTAAAAATGATGGAATGCCATAATGAAAAAGTACTTAGTATGTGGCAGGCTACTGCACATTCTAGTACCTTCATGTAATATTTTGCATATAACTTTTACAGTTATAAAATATCTCTAGCCACATGCATTATCTAGCTTATCTAGTTTTTTAAAAAATGACTGGTTACAAAAGACAATGTCGTTCCTCAAAAGGTTAAACAGAGTTACCATATGATCCAGTAATTCCATTCCTAGGTATATCTCCAAGAGAAGTGAAAACGCAAAAAACTTCTGCATGAATGTTCATAGCAGCATTATTCATAATAGCCAAAAGAGGAAACAACCCAATGTCCATCAACTGATGAATGGATAACAAAATGTGGCATATCCATACAGAGTATTATTCAGAAACAAAAACAAAGAAAGTATTGATGCATGCTACAACATGGATGAACCTTAAAAACATGCTAAGTGGATGAAGCCAGCCACAAAGGACCACATATTGTCTGATTCCATTTCTATGGACTGTCCAAAATAGGCAAATCCAGAGAGACAGAAAGTAGACCACTAAGCTGGCAGCACTTTGGGGAGGGACTGGAAAGTAATCGCTAATGGGTATGAATGAGGCTTCTTTTCAAGGTTATGAAAATGATCTAAGATTGATGTGATAATGGTTGAACTTTGTGAATATACTAAAAGCCACTGAATTTACACTTTAATTGGGTGAATTGTATGGGATATCAATTACGTTTTGATAAAGCTATTATCAAGAAAACACAATGCAGTACCTTTCCTGTGGTGGGACCCTGATCCAGTGCATTCTTATCACCCCCAGGCTGCCCTCCACAGCTGACTCTCCTTACCTTGGTCCTTCTTCTCAGTAATCTTTGAGATATCCATTTCACTTTGGTCTGCTCCTTTTGCAGCATCTGAATCTTTTACCTCATCTTTTTCAGAATCAGGCTCTATTTTTATTTTTTTTGGACTTCGTGAACATTTTCTTTTATCTGACTCATCCATATTTTCATCCATATTATTTTTGGCTAAAAAGAACCATGTATAGGATAATTAACGTTATTTCCAGAGTATTAGCACTTTAATATGTCAAGTTTAGCGAAAATAAACAAATAATTTCCAGTAAGTTATGTCTCATTTTTTCATTTAAAAAAAAAAAAAAGGACAAAGGTCTTATTGAGTATAAGGTACCATATAATCCTATATGCCTGGCCGACCTAAAACATAGAAGGAATGACTGAATTTTAGACATTTCAGAAAACTTTGTGAACATTTTTGGTGAAACGTGATTTATAAAATTTGTTTTAAAACACTGCAGGATAAAAAAAAAAAAAAAAGTGGACCTGGTGCGGTGGCTCATGCCACTGCACTCCAGCCTGGGTGACAGAGTGAGGCTCTGTGTCCAAAAAAAACAAAACAAAACAAAAACTGTGATTCTGTAACACAGTCATAGTCAGCTACAAGATAAACATTAATACTACAGGCGGCTGCAGGGGCTCAGGCCTGTAATCCCAGCACTTTGAGGGGCAGAGGTGGGTGGATCGCCTGAGGTCAGGAGTTTGAGACCAGCCTGGCTAACGTGGTGAAACCCCATCTGTACTAAAAATACAAAAATTATCTGAGCATGGTGGTGCAGACCTGTGATCTCAGCTACTCAGGAGGCTGAGGCAGGAGAATTGCTTGAACCCTGGAGGCGGAGGTTGCAGTGAGCTGAGGTCACACCACTGCACTCCAGCCTGGGCGACACAGCGAGACTCCGTGTCAAAAAAAAAAAAAAAAAAAAAAAAAAGTGGTCAGTGACAACTGAAACAAGAGTGATAAAATTTGGATGGGTGTGGTGGCTCATGCCTGTAATCCTAGCACTTTGGGACGCCAAGGTGGGCGGATCACTTGAGGACACTTGAGTTCAAGACCAGCTTAGCCAACATGATGAAACCCCGCCTCTATTAAAAATACAAAAATTAGCCAGGCATGGTGGTGCGCAACTGTGATCCCTACTCAGGAGGCTGAGGCAGGAGAATCGCTGGAACCTGGGAGTTGGAGGTTGCAGTGAACTGAGCTCGTACCACTGCACTCCAGCCTGGGTGACAGAGTGAGACTCCATCTCAAAAAAAAAAAAAAAAAAAAAAAAAAAAAGTAGTCAGTGACAATTGAAACAAATGTGATAAAATTTGGGTGAGTATGGTGGCTCATGCCTGTAATCCCAGCACTTTGGGAGGCTGAGGCAGGCAGATCACTTGAGGCCAGGAGTTCAACACCAGCCCAACAAGGTGAAACCCCATCTCTACTAAAAATACAAAAATTAGCCAGTCGTGGTGGTACGAGCCTGTAGTCCCAGCTACTTGGGAGGCTGAAGCAGGAGAATTGCTTCAACCTGGGAGGTGGAGTTTGCAGCGAGCTGAGATGGTGCCACTGCACTCCAGCCTGGCTGACAGAGCGAAACTGTCACACACACAAAAAAATAAAATGAAAGAAAACTCGTGTATGAAGGATTATCACAATCTGTTTGATGATTCCAGAAAGTCCACATCAGTGGTTTCTAACATACTTTGTGTCACAGAACCCTATTAGAAATGGATAAATGGTATGATCCTCTACCAAGGAAAAAAGTACGTATATAAACTTTTGTAATCTGTTTCAATGGTTCTTGGAATCCTTAAAGTTTATATAACAGAATAAAAGACTGAAGAAAAATAATCAAAGGCAATCTGTGGCCTTGTTTACTGCTCACAGTAAAAATGTATCTCTAAGACAACTGGACAAGTGGAATATGGACTGAGAATCAGATGATTAATTTGTTAATTGTAGTTAATTTGTTGAGTGTGATAATGACATGATGGTTATGGAAAAATGTCTACGTAGAGATACATGTTGAACCTCTGGTGAAACATGATTTCTGGGATTTGTTTTAAAACACTACAGGATTAAAAAAGGTGGTCAGTGCCAACTGAACAAAGAGTGATAAAATTTGGCTGGGAGTAGTAACTCACACCTGTAATCCCAGCACTTTGGGAGGCCGAGGCAGGCAGATCACTTGAAGTCAGGAGTTCAAGATCAGCCTGGCCAACACAGCGAGACCCTGTCTCTATTAAAAATACAAAAATTAGCTGGGCGTGGTGGCGGGTACTTGTAATCCTAGCTATTTGGGAGGCTGAGGCAAAAGAATTGCCTGAACCCGGGAGGTAGAAGTTGCAGTGAGCTGAGACCATGCCACTGCACTCTAGCCTGAGTGACAGAGCAAAACTCCATCTCAAAAAAAAAAAAAAAAAAAGTGATAAACTTTGATCATTGTTGAAGCTGAATGAGTTCATTATTCTCTTCGTATTTGCGTAGTTTTAAATTTCCCATAGTAATTACAAAAAAAAAAAAAAAAATCAAGCCTCCCAAAACAGAACTACTGTCTAGATAAACAGTCTTGGGCCTTAAAGGCTTTCTTTTTTTGTTTTTTGGAGACAGGGTCTTGCTCTGTCACCCAGGCTGGAGCACAGTGGGTTGATCTCAGCTCACTGCAGCCTTGAACTCCTGGGCTCAAGCAATCCTCCCTCATCAGCCTCCTGAGTAACTGGGAATACAGATGTGTACTAATATGCCCGGCTAATTTTTGCATTTTTTGTAGAGATGGGGATTTGCCATGTTGCCCAGGCTGTTTCTTGAATGCCTGGGCTCAACTGATCCTCCCCTGCCTTGGCATCCCATCACAGGTGTGAGCCACGGTACCTGGCTTTAAAGCCATTTTCCTATTCTTTACCTTCTTCTTCACTTGAACCTAAATATCCCAAGGACCTAGCAAGGTATATCTAGTTTTTATTTAAATGAATGATTTCTTCCAGAAAGGTCTGGCTGAAGGAAGGGAAGAGAGTGCAAAGAAACCGTAATCCTGTCAAGAGCAGGATAGTGGTGAGGTAAGAAAAGAATCACAGAAAAGGATTGGGTCCTGCCAGCGTTCTATCACTCTGTGTATATGTGGTCTTCACTATGTCACCTAGCACCCTTATGAAACAGTCGGCTCATTGAACATGAGTTTAAAAACACATGGTCTTTTAAAAGAGCAGTTCATCTCTATAGAGTTCGGTGATTCTAAATACTAAAGCTCATTAGCCAGTCGTAAAAACTCAATTAATAGCTTATTTACGGGCCAGGCGCAGTGGTCACACCTGTAATCTCAGTACTTCAGGAGGCCAAGGCGGGCAGATCACAAAGTCAAGAGATTGAGACCATCCTGGCCAACATGGTGAAACCCTGTCTCTATAAAAAATACAAAAATTAGCTGGGCGTGGTGGTGTGTACCTGTAGTCCCAGCTACTTGGGAGGCTGAGGCAGGAGAACTGCTTGAACCCAGGAGGCAGAGGTTGCAGTGAGCCGAGATACGCCACTGCACTCCAGCCTGGTGACAGAGCAAGACTCCATCTCAAAAAAACAAAAACAAAAACAAACCGCCTCCCCCAAAAAACCTATTTATTTATTTTTTTAAATTATACTTTAGTTCTAGGGTACATGTGCACAACGTGTAGGTTTGTGACATATGTATACATGTGCCATGTTGGTGTGTTGTACCCATTAACTCTACATTTACATTAGGTATATCTCCTAATGCTATCCCCCAACCTCTCCCCACCCCACGACAGGTCCCGGTGTGTGATGTTCCCCATCCTGTGTCCAAATGTTCTCATTGAAAAAACCTCATTTAGGCCGGGCACGGTGGCTCACGCCTGTAATCCCAGCACTTTGGGAGGCCAAGGCGGGTGGATCACTTGAAGTCGGGAGTTCAAGAACAGCCTGACCAACATGAAGAAACCCCGTCTCTACTAAAAATACAAAAATCAGCCGGGCGTGTTGGCGCACGCCTGTAATCCCAGCTACTTGGGAGGCTGAGGCAGGAGAATCACTTGAACCTAGGAGGCGGAGGTTGCGGTGAGCCAAGATCGCGCCATTGCACTCCAGCCTGGGCAACAAGAGTGAAACTCTGTCTCAAAAACAAAAACAAAAAAACAAAAACAAAAAAAAAAAAGAAAAAGAAAAAACTTCATTTATATGACAGTATTTTGGAAGCCTCTATCACTTCCTTTCTGGTTTTCTCTTACTTGCAACAATGCTAAGGTAACTAGATACATGACTCCTCAAGAAGTGAATTAGTACTGAATTAAGTTTTTTTTTTTAAGAGATTGAGTCTGGCTCTGTCATCCAGGCCTGAGTGCAACAGCACAATTATAGCTCACTGCAGCCTCAAACTCCTGGCCTCAAGCAATCCTCCTGCCTCAGACCCCCAAGCAGCTGGGACCACAGCCATGTGGCACTACACCTGGCTAATTTTTAAAACTTTTTTGTAGAGATGGGGTCTTGCTATGTTGCCCAGGCTGGCCTTGAACTCCTGGCCTCAAGTGATCCTCCTGCCTCAGCCTCCCAAAGCACTGGGATTATAGGTGTAAGCCACTGTAGCTGGCCTGAATTTTTTTTTTTTTTTTTTTTGAGACAGAGTCTTGCTCTGTCACCTAAGCTGGAGTGCAGTGGTGCAATCTTGGCTCACTGCAACCTCTGCCTCCTGGGTTTAAGCCATTCTCCTGCCTCAGCCTCCTCAGCAGCTGGGATCACAGGCGTGTGCCAGCACACCCAGCAAATTTTGTATTTTTAGTAGAGACGGGGTTTCACCATGTTAGCCAGGGTAGTCTAGAACTCCTGACCTCAAGTAATCCACCTGCCTCGGCCTCCCAAAGTGCTGGGATTACAGGCGTGAACCACTGCACCTGGCTGCCTGGCCTGAATTTAAGATTTTGAAAAATGATAATCAGGCGGCTAAGGACTCTTCTAAAAAACAAGTTCCATTCTACAATCTTACGGAAATCTGAGAAATCAAATTCCTGTGAATAAAGGTAATTTTTAAAGTTTTAGGGTTTTAGTAAACTAAACTAGTAATTCTGCAGTATTAATAAAAATTTCAGAAAAATGTTTTTATCTAAAATATAGTCAATATACTACAAATTTATAAGAAATATAAAGCAGAAACGATTATGCAGGACATGTCATTTTAATTACTTACTTCCTTCTAACGACTTTCTGTAATTCACATTAGTATTGCCTGGCAATTTAGGAACAAACCTATAAACATGAGTTTTACTAATCCAGCTCCAACCACCATATCCTGTCACTCTGTACTCTTCACCTTTTTGTTTCCAAACCTGGTGTAAATGAAAACATTTTGATTAAACAACAAGAATAACAATGCTTATAAACCACATGTGGTTTTATGCATTTTTACCAAACAAGTTTCAAAGTCAGGCAAATTAAATTTACTAATCATCCCCAGGTTTTTCCAAGTGAGGACAAAAAAATTTACTAATCAATTTAGTTTTCACTGGGAATCAAAGATTAATGAAATAATACTCCTTTTTAGCATGTAAAATTTAACACATTTTTACAGTTTTATAACAATTTCAACAAATTGGCCTTGTAAGCCTCCAATATTCTAAGATAAACCGATGCTTTGTAAATTTGCCAGGAAGATGTACTTTATCCCTAACATATTAATTAAAAGACTATGTCAAAAGTAGGCCAGGAGCAGTGGCTCATGCCTGTAATCCCAGCACTTTGGGAGGCCAAGTCAGGAGGATCACCTGAGGTCAGGAGTTCAAGACTCACCTGGCTAACATGGTGAAACCCCATCTCTACTAAAAATACAAAAATTAGCCAGGCGTGGTGGTGCACGCCTATAATCCCAGCTACTTGGGAGGCTGAGGCAGGAGAATCGTTTGAACCCAGGAGGTGGAGGCTGTAGTGAGCCGAGATTGTGCCACTGCACTCCAATCTGGGCAAGAGAGCGAGACTCTGTCTCAAAATAAATAAATAAATAAAATACAAAGACTATGTCAAAAATAAAATAAAGTTAGTAAGTATTCAAAGTTTCAGAATAAAAGTCTCAGAAATGGCTAACACTATTTTAAAGGGTTGTTGTAAAAATTACCTGATGCTTAACTGGAAATGTGTATTTTACCCATGTCGCTTGCTGCATCGTTTCTTCTTCTTCCTGTTTTTTCTCTTTTTTTTTGACTTTCTCCTTTTCTTCTCTTTCAATTGATGTCATCCGGTGTAACCTAAGAATTCATGCATAGAAAGACAATGTTAACTTGGAAAAATAAACAGAAAAGATAAAAATGCAATACTGAAAAATTAGGAAGACAAAGCAGACTTAGTTATAATCCTACAAACCAGACAACCCCAACTGACAAAACTTAGTTGTAGTTGTACAATTCCTTAATAAGAAAAGATAAAGAGTACAAAAAGGCAAAAACAAGAAATGCTATCCTTTCCATGCCTCCCCATAAGAAATAATTATGATTTATTTCTAAAACATTTCATGTATATATGGTATATACCAACATTTATGTATCTCTTTACATAGTCCATTACATATTCACACATATGTACTTTTTAGTGCACACACAACCACAGTTTTTAATCAATGGATAATTACACTAGAAGATCTTTCCTTATCAAAATATACACATTTTTTAAGGAATTAAAAAATATACCATTGCATGGATACGCCATAATTTATTAAACCAGGTCACTGTTAAAGAACACTTTGTTTCCAGAGTTTTTTCCTTCCAAAAAGCAAAGACCAAAGAATACAAAAACATTTATTTTATCAATCGCTATTTCTGATTCTCACAAGCACTGGGGATTTTAAAGCATTCACAGGATCTACTAACAGAAATCAGGTTTCTTACATTCGCAGAGAAAGGGGCCCATGGGGCCCCATCTTTCCAGAGAGAAAGAGAGGAAGGATGAGGAAGGTCGGCCCATATTGACCTAAATCATGAAACACAGGCATCGGCCACAACTCCTTCTCAAGCAGGAAAGGAAATCACTGCACCTACCAGTAAAGACCAGGCCTGTGGTGAGGCTCTACATTTAGGGGATTAGACTAGATTTTCATGAATCAGAATATTTCTCACAGAGACACGAAGCAAAACCTACAAAGAAAGGAGCTCGTCTCTAAGAGCGCTAGTGGCAGAAGAACTGCTTTTATCACACCCTAACCAGATGCAGCCAATTTCTCATGCACAGCTCTGCGGAAAGACTACAGACCTTTTGTTAACTTGGGGTACTGATGCCGAAAAGATGTGGGAGGGGATTTCAGTCTTTTTATCTCCTTTCCCCCCCACCAAAAATTCCCCATCACTCTCCCTGCTTCTTCTCTCCCTCCCAACTTTTACGAAGGCTTTGTGTCCCTGTGATTGTAGGTCCCAAGAATACAGTCTCCCCCAGGCTGACAGCTCATGCCTATTAACTGCACTCAACTGGTGTAGCAAACATTCTCCATAGGCTCTTCACAGTCTCCCATAAACTGATGGGAGGAGGGGAAAGGGAGTGGATCCTCACTGGGAGCTAATGTACTCAAATTCCATCCCTCTGCCAATACACTTGGAACTAAGGAGAAGGACAAGCTCTGCAGGCACAATACGGCGGATAACCTGACAGTCTCAGGCTACAGGAGTAAGGCGGGGTGACTATGCCAGGAGGACTGTGTAGGATTTCTCATGGAGATTTTGAGGACTTGGCTTCTATACACCTCTGAAAGGCCAGGTCCAGCATGGCAACTGGGCCATTTTCACTGACAGAGGCCAGGAATGGAGCACTGTCTGAAGGACTCTAGTGCAGTGACACCCTAGGAGCTCAAAGCTGGGCAGGGTGCTCAGTTGTGTTCTTGGTGTCCACGAGGCAAAGAGGTCCCTTTTATCACCAAATACAAAGGCTTCTCTTTGTGGAGGAAGCAAGGCCAGTTAGGCAGTCTTATGGCTAATCTCTGATGCTACCTATCCCAGAGTAGCATGCTGGTGGGTGTGCCAGTGGCAGATTTTCTTTCTACTTCTCCTTGGTCAACGAAGTCCAACCAAGAGAATGAACTGAACTTCAACTCCACTGGTGCTCAGGGTTTTGCAGTGTTTTGCTCTCACAGCCATAGCTGTAACAAACAATATTTTATGTCTTTCTTGGTAAACCTGGGGAGTACCCCTCTATATCCTCCAGTGGTGGGATGGCTGGGTCCAAAAGTTCTTGCACTGAAAATGCTGACGGATATAGGGTCAAACTGCTCTTCAGAACAGTGCAATAATAAAGCCACCCTGCGTTCCTACACCTTCACTCATGCTGAGTTAGTACTGAACTTCTAAACTGTTAGTCAAACTCAGAGGTAAAAAATACTATCCCATTGTCTTTAATTATGAGAGAAGTAATCATTTTTTACATCTACTGGCCTTTCATATTTATTTTTCTGCAAAATGCCTATTCAAATCCTTCGTCTTGTTTGTATTAGACTATTAGTGCTTTTCATTTATAAAAGGTCTTTGTCAATTAAGAAAATTTTCCATTTGTGGTACAAATATTTTTCCTCGGTTTGTCATGTCTTTTGAGTTTGATTACAGTAACATTTTTCCACTCAGAATTTTAAATACATGTATCCACTTTTTTCCTCTATGGCATCTGGATTTTTTATCTGTTTAAAAAGAAAGTATCACAACAAAAACATAAATTAATTCATACTTTCTTATTGAAGTTTTCCTTTGTTTTTAGGGTTTTGGGTTTTTTTTTTTAAACAATTCTTCATCAATCTAAATGTTTTTTGCTAAGGCAGAGATCTACGTGATATTTTCCCAAACATGCTTTCCCTTTGTGATGTGCAATGCTACTACAGCTAAATCCCCACGCTTAGGTCTATTTTTGGATTCTGTATTTTATCTACTGATTTGCTGCTTCTGTAGAACAAATATTGAAGCTTCAAAATGTGCTTTAATATCTAGTGCCTTTTTCACTAACATCTATTTTTTCCCCTTTTGGCTATTCTTACACAATAACTTTTCTTTTCTTTTTTTTTTTTTTTTTTTTTTAAAGACAGGTTGTCACTCTGTTGCCCAGGATGCAGTGCAGTGGCGCAATCATAGCTCACTGCAGCCTCAAACTCCTGGGCTCAAGCAATCCTCCTCCAACTTCTGGGCTCAGTCTCCCAAGTAGCTGGCATTACAGGCATGCACCACCATGCCTGGCCAATTTTAATTTTTTTGCAGAGACAGAGTCTTGCTATGTTGCCCAGGCTGGTCTCAAACTTCTCACTTCAGGTGATCCTCCCTCCTCAGCCTCTCAAAGTGTTGGGATTATAGGTGTGAGCTACTGTGCACAGTATTCTTGCACATTAACTTTTCTAGATCAAATATTAGTATCATTTTGGTCAAACCTCCCATGCTCCAGGGTGGAAAATCTTATTCCCAAAGTATCCTTCATGTCTTTAGTTAAGCTTTAAAGATTGCTTAACTTTTTAATTAATTAATTAATTATTATTTTTGGTAGAGACAGGGTCTCCCTATGTTGCCCAGGCTGGTCTTGAACTCCTGGGCTCAAGCGATCCTCCTGCCTCACCTCCCAAAGTGCTGGGATTACAGGCGTGTGCCACCATGCCTGGCCTAAAGATTGTTTTACACAGGCCTTGAATATTTCTTGTTAGATTTGGCCGAATGCAGTGGCTCACGCCTGTAATCCCAGCACTTTGGGAGGCCGAGGAGGGTGGATCACTTGAGGACAGGAGCTCAAGACCAGCCTGGCCAACATGACAAAACCTTGTCTCTACTAAAAATACAAAAATTAGCCGGACATGGTGGCACTTGTCTGTAATCCCAGCTACTCAGGAGGCTGAGGCAGGAGAATTGCTTGAACTCAGGAGGCGAAGGTTGTAGTGAGCCGAGATGGCGCCACTGCACTCCAGCCTGCACGACAGAGCGAGACTCTGTCTCAAAACACACAGACACACACATGCACACACACACACAATTATTCCTAGGTGTTGGAGGTTTTTGTTGTTGTTGTTCCTGGAATCTTTTGCTTCATTATAATTTTTAAAAACATGTAAACTGCAACCAGATTAAGAAACAGAACTTTATCTACAACCAATACATCAGATGCTTGTGTGTCCAATTCCCTGGCAATGAATACGTTTGTGCTAAACATTCCCTTGTTTTCCCTTATACTTTTAGAACCTATGTGTGTGCATCCCAAACAGTATAAAGTTTGCCTTTTGAAAACTCAGCATAGGCCGGGTGTGGTGGCTCACGCTTGTAATCCCAGCACTTTGGAAAGCCAAGGTGGGCAGATCATGAGGTTGGGAGTTGGAGACCAGCCTGGCCAACACAGTGAAACCCCGTCTCTACTAAAAATACAAAAATTAGCCAGTTGTGGTGGCACACGCCTATAATCCCAGCTATTCAGGAGGCTGAGGCAGGAGAATCACTCGAACCTGGGAGGTGGAGGTTGCAGTGAGCTGAGATTGCACCACTGCACTCCAGCCTGAGCGACAGAGCAAGACTGTCACAAAAAAAAAAAAAAAAGAAAAGAAAACTCAGCATCCAGTATAAAACTACCTGCATAGAGCAGTATTGTTACTATCAAAGAAGGTTCCCAGGAAAATATAAACTTGTCTCTGGATCACAGTCTGGCTTCAGCTTTCAGGAAAGTTTACAGACCTCTTTTGGTGAAATCAGTGGGCGAGATCATCAGCAAACCCTGGAAGATACAGGGCTCACCACAATCAAGGTATCTGGCGTGACTGCAGCATAAAACAGGTCTACTATAGCCAAGCATCCAAAGCGGCTGGCTCTATACTTCTTGCTTTTGGATCTTTTGAGGACTGTTTTCCCCACTGACTTGGGATTTGGCCTTGGTGGGTAGGCTGCCATTTGTTTACCTGCATTATTGCTTCTGCAATTTTATAGGTGGTGTATTTTCTATTGTTCCCCTTGTCCCTGTGGGTCTGTAATTTTAAAAAAGTTTGGCCACAGTTTTGGTGGAGTTCAGCATGGAACAAAATCACATGTGTTAATTAATTAGCTCAACTTCATATAATTGTGTCTATATCTTGACAATATTTATAAGTTTTATTTCTCTTGGCAAACTGCATTTCCTGGTAGTTTTAGAAAATGTTAAAATATAACGTTGATAATTTTTTTTTTTTTTTTTGAGACAGGGTATCACTCTGTTGACCATGCTGGAGTGCAATGGCACAGTTATGGCTCACTGCAGCCTCCAGCTCCTGGCCTCAAGCGATTCTCCTGACTTGGTTGCCCAAAGTGCTGCGACTACAGGTGGGAAAGCCACCTCACCCGGCCAATAGTGGGTAATCTTTTTTGTTCCACCTGAATGTTATTGGGAATGCTTCAAGGGTTTCACCAAAAGGCATAATAATTTGGTTTGAAATACATCTTCAAAAAAAAAAAAAGACTTCATATATTCATATTTATCTAAGAGTTTAAAAAAAAAAAAGAATAAATAGGCCAGGTGCAGCTGCTCACACCTGTAATCCCAGCACTTTGGGAGGCCAAGATGGGAGGATCACTTGAGGTCAGAGATTCAAGATCAGTCTGGGTAACATAGGGAGACCCCATCTCTACAAAAAAATTAAAAATGTAAAAAAATTAAAAATAAAAAAATAATAATAATGAATTTAGACAAAATACCTTCTTGGCATCTAATGAGATGATCAAAAGGTTTCCTTTCTTTGGCTTTTTTCTTTTTGAGACAGCATCTTGCTCTGTTGCTCAGGATGGAGTGCAGTGGTGCGACCTCAGCTCATTGCAACCTCTGCCTCCCGGGTTCAAGTCATTCTCCTGCCTCAGCCTCCTAGTAGCTGGGACTAAAGGCGTGCAACACCATGCCTGGCTAATTTTTAGTAGAGATGGGGTTTCACCACGTTGGCCAGGCTGGTCTTAAACTCCTGGGCTCAAGTGATCCACTCGCCTTGGCCTCCCAAAGTGCTGGGATTACAAATGTGAGCCACTGCGTCCAGCCTTTCTTTGACTTCTTAAAATAGTATGGTATTAGTAATCTCCTAGTATTGGAGATTGGTGTCTAAGGTGAAGCCAATTTAGCCATGGTTTCTTATTCTTTAAATTTACTCCTGAATATATCTGCATATCAATATTTTCAGATTTCTTATAGATACACCTATTTGCTATTAATTATTAATAAATATTAATAAAGGAGACAGGGCCATAATTTTCTATTTGTCTATTTCTATTTATCAAGTTGCCTAACAGTTTCACGCTAACAGAAACAATAATCTGTAAAATTTCCTTTTTCTATTCTGGTAGAAAAGTTTAAATAGAACTGTCTGGTTCTCGAAATTTAAGAAATCTCTTATGCAATCATCTGGTCCTGCCATCACCTTAGCGACAGGTGCAGTGATAAACAACCAGAAATCCTTTTCCTGCCTAAGAGTGTGGCTTCTGCCCTACTAAGGACTGGGATCAGTGTGGCGTCCTCCCCAACCCTTCCCCCCACCCAAAAGGAGCTCAGTGGGTCCCTTTCTGTGGCGGTGGGGATGGAAGGTGGGGCACGATCAGTTGGGGACTTTTATTCTACCATCTTGGTCCACTCTTTCTAGGTGGACCCCTTTCTTTGTGGATGTAGGAAACCTGAATACTGTTTTAGTGACCCTGTGAAGGCTTTAAAATTCCAAGTTCTAGAGAATCAGAAATATTGGTTAGTATGTCTCTTTCTTTACTTTTTTTTTTTTTTTTTTTTTTTTTGAGACAGAGTTTCACTCTTGTTGCCCAGGCTGGAGTGCAATGGCACGATCTCAGCTCACCGCAACCTCTGCCTCAAGGGTTCAAGAGATTCTCGTGCCTCAGCCTCCCGAGTAGCTGGGATTACAGACATGTGCCACCATGCCTGGTTAACTTCGTATTTTTTTTTTTTTTTTTTAGTAGAGACAGGGTTTCTCCATGTTGGTCAGGCTGGTCTCGAATTCCCGACCTCAGGTGACCGCCCACCTTGGCCTCCCAAAGTGCTGAGATTACAGGCATGAGCCACTGTGCCCGGCCTTTTTTATTCTTGATATTGGTTACTTGTGCTGTATTATTTTCCTCCCTTGATAATCTTATCAGAGACTTATAAAACATAATGGGATCTAAGGTATATTTGTTTTCTATTTCATCATATTTGCTCATCTTTAATATTTTCTTTCTTTAGGTTGGTTCCTTGAGATGTGCCCTTAGCTAATTAATTTGCAGTTTTTCTTTTCTAATATAAGCATTAAAAGCTAGCAACTTCTATGAAGTCTTTAATTGCATCTGACAAATTTCAATGTATGTAGTACTTTCATGAACATCCAGATCAAAATGTCTTCTAGTTTTCATTATGATTTATAGTTGAGCATTTATTTATTTAGAAGTGTATTTCTTACCTTTCAAGCATATAGCCCTTGCCTTTAAAATTTTACAAATGTCTATATCCCTAAACAATACTGTAACATTGTATTATCACACATGCTTTTAAAATCTACACAAATGTATGTAGTATATGGAACTGTTTTCTCTTTTTAAAAGTTTTTATTTTATATTCAAGGGGTATATGTGCACTGGGGGGAACAGAGTTGCTAGTTACTCATTACCTGTATGGTAAACACCGTACCCAATAGGTAATTTTTACAACCCTTGTGCCCCTCCCACCCTCTCCAAATGTTTTCATTCTATTGTAAACTTACAAGATTCAATCTCGACACTTGTTGCTCCAGTGTGTTTTTCACTGCTATGTAACAGTCCATTATGAAATAACACAATTTAAACATGCCTAATATTGGCCGGGCGCAGTGGCTCAGGGGGGTCATGAAGTCAGGAAATCGAGACCATCCTGGCTAACAAAGTGAAACCCCATCTCTACTAAAAATACAAAAAATTAGCCGGGCATGGTGGTGGGCGCCTGCAGTCCCAGTTACTCGGGAGGCTGAGGCAGGAGAATGGCATGAACACGGGAGGTGGAGCTGCAGTGAGCCGAGATCGCGCCACTGCATTCCAGCCTGGGTGACGGAGCAAGACTCCATCTCAAAAAAAAAAAAAAAAAAAAAAGGCCTGATTATGAGCACTTAGATACTCTTTCCAAATTTCATCATTATGAAATAATATTATAAGGAACACCCTGCTACAATGTCTTCTCATGTACACAGGGTAAAAGTTTCTCTACTGTATTAGGAAGGAGTCGAATTGCATTTTTAACTTTGTTTTTGTCAAACCATTCTCTAAAATTGTTATAGCAACCATTGTACTAATTGCACTCTTATCAGAAATGTATCACAACTGTAATCCCAGCACTCCGGTAGGCTAAGGCAGGCAGATCGCTTGAGCTCAGAGTTCAAGAACAGCCTGGGCAACATAATGAGACCCCATGTCTATAAAAAATACAAAACTTAGCCAGGCATAGTGGAATGCATCTGTAGTCCCAACTACTCGGGAGGCTGAGGTGAGAGGATAACCTTAGCCCAGGGAGGTCAAGGCTGCAGTGAGCTGTGATGGTGCTACTACACTCCAGCCTGGGTGACAGTGAGATCCTGTGTCAAAAAGAAAAAAAAAATGTATGTGGTGGAAACACCAAAGAAAACTGGGAGCCATATCCTCAGCAGATGAAAACCATTTAGTAGGCATAAATTTACTTTTCTCAAAAACATATCTTATGTTCCTTTTTTTTTTTTGAGATGAAGTCTTGCTCTGTCACCCAGGCTGGAGTGCAGTGGTGCAATCTCGGTTCACTGTAACGTCCGCCTCCTGAGTTAAAGCGATCCTCCTGCCTCAGCCTCCCGAGTACCTGGGGACTACAGGCATGTGCTACCACACCCAGCTAATTTTTGTGTTTTTAGTACCTCAGTCTCCCTAGGTGCTGGGATTACAGAAGTTGAGCCACTGTGCCTGGCTTGTATTTATATTTTAAAAACTATAGGGCTATGCCTTTGGAGTGGACTCTGTAGAAAAGATGGGGGCAGGGAAGATAAAATGGTTCTTACTTTTTACTTTATGCCCTTAAATATTCTATTATTTACCATAACCTTAGTTTTGTAATAGTAACTTTTTAAAGACTACAGTTACAAAGCAAGTCTATCAGGGCTAAAAAGTAGATTCAAGTCACAAAATTTTCTTTCTTTTTAATCATCTGTTCAAGTTGCGCAGCCCTGGGTCTACTCGGGAGCTACATGATCTTTGGTTGGACACTGAACTTTAAAAAAGGATGTAAATCAGATTTCTAGCATACTGCCTACAAGATTCTAGAATAAATACTAAAAAATGTGAGTGCTCTTTCTAGTCAATAAAAATGCTATTTACTTTAGAAAATATTTTAAATTTTCACATACCAGATCTCTTTCGATTTTCATCACAATCCTGTATGGCAAATAAGAACTAATATTCATGGCGGGTGCGATGGCTCACACCTGTAATCCCAGCACTTTGGGAGGCTGAGGAGGGCAGATCACAAGGTCAGGAGTTCAAGACCAGCCTAGCCAACACAGTGAAACCATGTCTCTACTCAAAATACAAATAATTAGCTAGGCAAGGTGGTGGGTGCCTATAATCCTAGCTACTCGGGAGGCTGAAGCAAGAGAATTGCTTGAACATGGGAGGCAGAGGTTGCAGCAAGCTGAGACTGCACCACTACACACCAGCCTGGGAGACAGTGCAAGACTCTGTCTCAAAAAAAAAAAAAAAAAAAAAAAAAAAAAAAAAAAAAAGAAAGAAAGAACTAATAATATTCATTCATGTTTACAACTTATATAGGAAGAAAATGAGGCCAAAAGTAAAGTCTTCAATATGGCCTCTTAAATATATTAACTTTCATTATTAATAGGCTAGTATTTCAAAAGGGAGTCCAATATTCATCATTTACAAGGCTGAGAATTCACTTACCTGGTATGTCCTAAAGATTCTCGCCATATTGGTAGCATCACAACTGGTTTAACTGCACACTCCAAAATGGCTAAAGCCAATGCAAATTCTCTGGGTTTGCTACACATCTGAACTGCCTTGATCCAATTTGCCCTATATTTCAGAAGAAATGAAAGAAATTATTTCACTAGGTTGACCTTAAATTAAAAGCACAATAGTTGTAACTTTGGCCTCCATCTGATTCCAGGGATAAAGACTACGACTCCTAGAAATCCTCCAAATAGTGGTGTTGGTTCAGTAAGTTAGAAGTACACTCATGCCTCTAATGTCCTGTCTGCTGACCACATTGACTTCATTCAATTCATTGGTAATGACGTTTTCAAGTGCACAACTACAACAATCATTTTATAAACATTTAGTATATTTACAGCAATAAATTAACCTTAGTTTCCTTTACCTATGTGATGCCCAGTTGGGATGAAGAAAGGATGAAGGGATGTTGTTTTCTAATTGGGTGATAGTCAGTCTCAGAGTAGATATGGTAAGAACTTTGGACCCATGGACAGAACCGTTCCATTTGAACTCTCCTGCTGGAGTCAGACAGAATTTATGTGCAAGATGCCTTCTCTTATCATGATCTTCTCTGTGCTGGTGCTTATTCAAAGCAAATGAATTGGTGGAGTATTGATTGTGGTAGACGCGATACTTCCCTTCTTGACCCAATTTAAAATAATTGTTGATATTTCCTTTCATGACCACTTCCTTTTTGGTGCTCAACCGTGAAATTTCTCCTTGAGAGTTGACTACCAGTACCTGACCAAAAAAATAAAAAGACTGGATTATTTACGTCAATCAAAGATGTAAATTTCATCTAATCAATTGTCTTTCAATAATTAAAATTAATAATTCAAAGTAAGATAAATCTTATGATAGAACTTTTGAAGTCTAAAAGCTAAGTTAAAAGCTAAAGCTAATTGTTTATAATTAAACAACCAAGATATGCCTGCAGAAAGAAAACTAACACATATTAAGTACCTATTACACGTCAGATACTATTATTCACTGCTTTCATGTATTAAAACTTCAAATACACACATGAAACCATACATAAAAATTACTCACCTACCATTTTTTTCAAGTTTATAACATATACTTAACGGAAAAAGAAGGGCATCACATGTACTATCCCCCCAAAAATATATTCCTAAAAACACCCTTTCAGGTCCTTTTATCATTCCAGCTATAGTGTAAGACCCCATGGATACTTCAAAATAGTATTTTCAAACAGTTGATCCCAACTCTTAGTGGACTATGAAATAAACAGTGGCCTTATTCAGCTTTTTAAAAAATAAAATGTAATGCAATAGGCTAGCACAGAAAATATCAGGGTGCTTCCCACATCATAAGGTAAAATAGTATTTCAGAAAGCTTTTGAATATGTGTATTGGGCTGCTATGAAAAAATGTGTATGTGACTGAGGGTCAGAGTCAAAAAGAAGTACGAAAGCCACTGCTTTTAAGCAATTGCTGTGATGTTAAGAACGTCCTTTATTCTTGCATATCTACCCTGCAAATAATTCTCGAATATGGGAGACCAAGTTGGGGCCGTGTCCTGTCACCATGGCTAGCGGAAGCGCAGAGATACCGAGTCCTAGCTCTGATCCCGTTGTTCATGATCAGAGCTGGGATGCCATGCTGTCCTATCCACAGTACTCTCCTATCAATGGGTAAGCCTCATCCTTTAATTAGCTGCAGGTTCACCTGAAGTGATCACAGCTAGAACTGAGCAGTGAATCATCTACAGTTCTTTAATAAACCATAAAACCCAAAACAGCCTACTCATATGTGTAAAGGCGGCTTTAATTCTTTAGAATTATATGTAGAATAAAACTGATCATGTAGTAAGAAAGTGTATCAGCCATTTATAGCATTTTTATGCCTTGACTGAAATTTGGGTACACAACTATACTTATAAAGCCTAATACCTTCAATCTTGTTAATTACTACAGTTTCGGAAATAGAGAAAATATAATTCAAAAATAGATCTACAAATTTCTACAAATTTCCAGCCCCTATTTTTAAGGTGTGATAATTAAAATTACCTCACATTCCACAGATTTTTGTTTTAAACAAAAAGAACACACCTCTTTGCCCTCCTTAAATAATTTATTTGCTTCATGTGCAGCAGCTGCCACCTGCTGGCTCTTCAGCTGACTAAGTTTGCTATCTGGATTCCGCAATCTGGTGATGATTCGAGTTGAGCCAGATGCTCCTTTTCCAGCTCCAGGAGATTCGCTTAGCTCCCCGTTGGACTTCTCCGATTTGAAATCACCTATTGTCAAATGAACAGGCCACAAAGTAATTGCTGACAATAAGTAAATAATTATAACCACCTTATTTCACCAAAACTCGTATCTGGTGTATGTGTAAGATCCACAAAGTAAACAGATAAAAAAAGGCCCTTGAATGGCAAAACGAGTATCATTATTCCTTAAGATTTTTACTTAAAAGAAAGTATGTTGTAACTTTACTGTGAGTCATCTATTATTCCACAAAAAATTCAAACATGCTAGGTTATCTGTTTAAAAGCTCATCTATTTGAAAACAGGAAGAGCTGCTACAAACTTACAAGTAACAAACATAATAATAACTCAAAAAGCAAACTAACAAAGTGTTGCCTTATATATTCAATATGGATTTCTGTATAAAAAGGTGTAAGCTTTTGAAAGATTTCCACTGAAATTCTGTTTAAATACCAAGTAGTTTTGAGCTTATAAACATAAATGTCATGAATTTTCCACTAGGGAATTTAGATAATTATCTGTGTATGCTTATCAATATAAAAAAAAATCAACTAAATTAGTTTTTTATAACCTAATAAAGACCTCTCAACATTTTCCTAGTAAATTTTTAAGGACACACTAAACTGCACAGGAGCAATTTCTGCTTTATATACTGATCAATCTCACTTTGGCTGAATGTTTTTTTCTTTTTTTTTGAGACAGGGTCTCATTCTGTTGCTCAGGCTGGAGTGCAGTGGCACAATCTCAGTTCACCTCAGCCTCAACCCCCCAGGCTCAGGTGATTCTCCCATCTCAGCCTTCCAAGTAGCTGGAACCACAGGCATGCACCACCACACTTGGCTAATTTTTTGTATTTTCTGCAGAGATGGGGTTTCGCCATATAGCCCAGGCTGAAAAAATTTGTATATATTCTAAAACTACTGCATCACTGTTAAATTTCCATTGACCAGACAGTTGAATAAGCTCTGATTTTTTCCTTTTTAATTTAAAGCTTTAAAAAATGAAGACACTGTGGTACTGGCAAATGAAAAGACAGATAATTTACTATATTATATATAATAAAGATGGCATTTTAAGTAAATAGAGAAAAACTAGGATTGGGAAAACTGGCTATGCATTTTGGGGAAAATGATTAAGAGAATTTTATAAACATCTATTAATTTTACCTGTTCCATACCCCTTCCTTCCTTTGCAGAGATACTTCCCTCACCACCGCTCTCCCACACTTTAATCATATGATTCTGCCAGGGCTGCAAATCAAGTATGTTGCCCCTTTGGAGTGAGCAGCAGGACCCAGTGTGGCCAGACAAAGCACACCACTAGTTGGCCACAGTGACTGTCCCAGGACTGGCTCTTTGGCTCAATCCTCTCAGCATCCTTTTCTAGTTTTTAAAATCCACAGATGGAGAAGGGGTCTTTGCTTTTTGTACTAATGAGCAGGAAGGGTGTAAATCAGAAGTTGGCCACTTTTATTCCCACAACATGGAGAAAACCGTTGATAACAACAAACAATAAGCCCATCACAGAGAAGAAATAAACAGAAAAATATGAAATGGCAAAATCAGAAGTAGCCTCAATAACCTCATTTGGCTCCCTAGATCCAACAATGCACCTGAGGCTGTCACCAACACTGGACTTCTCAATAGTGTATGTCAATAAAATTCCCTTTTTAAGCAAGTTTGATGTATTTCTATCAAAACCAGTAAATTCTAAATAATGCAGTAGAATATTTTAAGATTTTGACTCCAAAATATCACACTACTACAGTTTTGGAAATAAAGAAAATACAATTCAAAAGTAGGTCTAGAAATTTCTACAAATTTCCAGCTCCGATTTTTAAGGTATGGTAATTAAAATTATCTCACATTCCACAGATTTTTGTTTTAAACAGAAAGAACACACCTCTTTGCCCTCCTTAAATAATAAGTCAAAATGGAGAGAGGGTGTTGAGCATCTTGCCACCCCAGGCTGGAAAGCAAGTCACTTTGGATGTGTGGTAGCAAAGCAGTTGGTCAGACTATCAATTTTCTCTTGGGTCTCAGATCATGGAGGTTTTTTTTTTTTGAGATGGAGTTTCGCTCTTGTTGCCCAGGCTGGAGTGCAGTGGTGTGATCTCGGCTCACTGCAACCTCTGCCTCCTGGGTTCAAGCGATTCTCCTGCCTCAGCCTCCCAAGTAGCTGGGATTACAGGCGCCCGCCAACATGCCCAGCTAATTTTTGTATTTTTAGTAGAGACGGGGTTTCACCATGTTGGTCAGGCTGGTCTTGAACCCCTGACCTCAGGTGATCCACCCGCCTCAGCCTCCCAAAGTGCTGGCATTACAGGCATGAGCCACTGCACCTGGCCTTCAGATCATGGAGTTTTATGCCAAGATGTTGAACTATGGTGGTTAGTTCTTGGGACCATCTATAAAGTCCTGTAATAGATACTTTTTAGACATTATTTGTTCTGGGTCAGATTTCCTGAAAAGAGAAAGAATGACACAGTGCTTTTAAAAAGCTTCCTAATTCAGAGCCAACAATCCAATACTGCTCAGAGTCAATCCTTTATCACTTGCTAAATTTAGTGCAAATAAGGGAAAGGAGGAGAAAATTACCACAGGGGTAAGACCTAAAGGAATGGAGAAAAAGAACTAAACTGAGGGTAGAGGTCTTTACTGAACACCCTCTGCCCAAAGGCCATATTCCTCCTATTATAAAGCAGTGGATCCTTGTGATGCAGCCTGGCAGCAGGCTACAGATCTACATCAGCCTCTGCAGCTCATAGTTTAATGATACCAGCAGGCAGAAGCCTACACAAACTCTTCACACCTGAAGGCTAGGACTATTGGCCTACTAAACAGATAAACAGATAAACTGAGGAAGTGGAGGGTGTTCACTTTCATGGATCCTAAAGCAAGTTACTGGGCATTAAGTACTAGCTGGGAACCTAGGAATCTACAAGTGAGTGCCACTGTCAGGAAAAACCCCAAACCTGCCAAATAGGGTTATATGATTGTTTAATCCTACAGCAGTCCCCAGCGACCCAACTCCAGTAACAGACAGCAGGAACTAGGCAGCTAAAACAGAATGGCCTCCAGAAGGGGAATCTTCTTATATGCTTCTCACCTCTCAAACACAGCCATTCTCCCAGAAAACCAATGGCATCCAGAGGTAGAACACCCTGTACTATGTTTATGAGTGTCATAGGCAGTTAAATTCATAATGTGGCTCATGGATTGTGAGATCAAGATAAGCCACCTCCAGATCTACTGAAATTTAATTTTTTTTTTTTTTTTTTTTGAGACAGTGTCGTTCTGTCACCCAGACTGGAGTGCAGTGGCGCGATCTCGGCTCACTGCAATCTCTGCCTCCTGGGTTCACGCAATTCTCCTGCCTCAGCCTCCCGAGTAGCTAGGATTACAGGCACACACCACCATGCCCGGCTAATTTTTTTTGTATTTTTAGTAGAGACGGGGTTTCACTACGTTGGCCAGACTCGTCTCGAACTCCTGACCTCGTGATCCGCCTGCCTTGGCCTCCCAAAGTGCTGGGATTACAGGCGTGAGCCACCAAGCCCAGCCCAGATCTATTGAAATTAATGTACACACACAGAAATACTAGATTTAGGTCTAGATACAATTACAGGATGTAACTGTGGGAAAGAGGTTTTTGAAAAAGTTTTAAGTTGTGGGTGAAATCTTTGTATTATATTAGGCAGAACCATTTTTGAATTGTATGTATGGGAACAAATGTGAGTACACACACATGCTGAGCTACCAAAGGATGGAAGTGTAGATATTTACTATGCTATAATATTTGCAGCATCCCTCTTTCCTTAAAAACCATTCCTACCCAACTCTAGTCATACACTTTTGCTGGAGGCATCAATCGTAGTACCTTGCCTGCCCTGGCCATAGGGTTAGAAACAATATGATCCAAGATAAGCCACTCAAATTCCTTCCTCAAGGGCTTTTGATGTGGAGCAGAAGTAGGGGCCTTGCCTTTGGGTCACAGACCTTGGAAACATATAAATACAAATTGCTGGTGCCATCTTCCCTGCCACATGGGAATAGCCTGTCTGTACTGGGAGAGAATGAGGTTAACACACATAAATATATGTAGACCTAAAAGGTGAGAGAGAGAGGAAAACAAAGAGTTTGATATCTGAGGGTCCAGTTATACCTGATGATGGCTCGGACTTCCCAACTATATGAGCTAATTAAATTCCCTCTTCACTTAAGCTAGTTTAAGTTTGTTTGGTCACTTGCAATTGAAAAAGTCCTAATTAAAACAGATTTCCAACCCATATCAAACGAAAATTGTTACTTTAGATAGGTTGAAAACAAAGTTATAGAAGTATTATGAAGAATTACTATAAAATGTATATTCTTGGGATATATTATATCCCAAGAATTATATATATTATAATTCTTATATAATATATATAATTCTTACATAATTATATATATATATATCCCAAGATTATATATATTATGAAGAATTACTATAAAATGTATATTCTTGGGATGGGGATAACCCTCCTTAATAGAACACAAAATCGCCGGGCGTGGTGGCTCACGCTTGTAATCCCAGCACTTTGGGAGGTCGAGGCGGGTGGATCACGAGGTCAGGAGATCGAGACCACGGTGAAACCCCGTCTCTACTAAAAATACAAAAAATTAGCCGGGCATGGTGGCGGGCGCCTGTAGTCCCAGCTACTCGGAGAGGCTGAGGCAGGAGAATGGCGTGAACCCGGGAGGCGGAGCTTGCAGTGAGCCAAGATCGCACCACTGCACTCCAGCCTGGGTGACAGAGCGAGACTCCGTCTCAAAATAAATAAATAAATAAATAAATAAAACACACAATCCAGAGAAACTCCAAAGAAAAAGATTGATAAATTTAACTATATAAAAATGTAAAAACTTCTGTATGACAACAAAGAGCTAAAAGTAGGCAATTACTATGCAAATAAATGTAAAATTGAAGATTAATAGCCATAATACATAAAGCATTCCTAAAATTAATTAAAGAAAAATAACAAAACTCATTAGGAAAAAGTGAGAAAAAGATATGAATAAGCAACTCACAGGAAGTTCAACAAATATATGTAAGCAACTTAACCACGTTGAGTAAGAATATGTAAATTTGTATACGAAATACTTTTCACCGTTGGCAAAAATGTTAAGAGGAATGATGTTGAATTTAAGTGAGAGAATAAGGAAACAGAAATGTACGAAAATTACTGGTATAAATCTCTTTTGATATACAATTAAGCAGTAGCTATCACTGTTTTTTAAATGTAGCTACCATTTGACCAGCAAGTCCACTTACTGTTTCTATACTGCCAGAAATACCTGCACAAGTACACAAAGATATATGTTAAGGATGTTTGAAAGCACCACTATTTGTAATAATGAAAAACTGTTAACAACATAAATGTCCATTAATATTGAAATAGTAGATGAATTATGGTTCATCCATACTCTGGAGTACCATGCAGCAGTTTTAAAAAAAATGAATTCAATTCATAACACAAAAAGATTCTCTCCATGTATCACTGAGTAAAAAAAGCAGGATGCAGAACAATATATGCAGACTGATCCTGTTTATATTTTAAAAACCCCCAAAACTAAAAAATCGCCCAAAGCCCTCCAAAAACTTTGTAAACATACATACATAAATGTAACTGCAGAGAGAAAGATCTAAAATGTTACACACCAAACTGTTGATGGATGGTGGTTACCTTTGGGGAGGGGAGTATGAAAAGGATCTTTCTTCCCCGCTCTGTGTGCTTTTGTAGATTTTTAAAACAAAAACATTGAGTGCAAGTGCTATCTGTGTTTTAAAAAAAAAATGAAAAATAAAGGAAAAGAACATCTAAATTCCACCCCCCACCAAACTTTCATTTAAAAAATTTAAAACTAAAAAAAAAAAAAAAAACTAAAAAACTAAAAACAAAAACAAAAACACCACACACACACAAAAAAAAAAAAAAAAAGAAAAAACCTCCCTTTAATGGAATGGATGAAGTATATTCTTACCTATCTCTTCCTGAATAGAGACAGGTGTATGAGATTCTCTTTCTCCATTTTCAGGATCATCAGCTGCCTTAGCAGATTCACTCTGGGAAGAATTTAGTTCACTGCTGCTGTTACTGTTTTCCAGATTAGGCTGGATGGAGGTAGTGGTAGCACTAATGTTACTGCTCTCACATGTCTTGTTAGGTTCTTCTAGAAAAATAGAATATCTGATTTTTAAATTGGAAGTCACATGAAAAATGACGAATTGTCAGAAAAGACACTTGTTTTAGGATTTCATTACAAAGCTGTATTTTTAAAAGAAAATCTGTTCATGTATCAGTAATGCGATGTATAAAAGAAAGTGGTAGGCAACACCTTATTTTTTTAAGTCTTCCAGGCTATTAACTCACTGACTTTTTTGGGGGAGGTGAGGACCCAACTCTAACTCACTGACTCGTATCACCGTAGTCACCAGTACAAGGCAGACAATTTTTCAGATACCCCAGAGCTGGAGAATAACCAAGTGATATGACTATCTCTCAAAACTTACAGTGCACCAGATATTGCAGAGGTGGTTTGCTGAGATAATATTCAAAATCTGAAGCTTATAGTCTTACTTTTCAAAAGTACTCAAATAGTATTAGAAACAGAATTAAGCAGGATTATTTAACTCTATGGTTTTCTGCCAGAATACTATGCCCCCCAAATTAATTGAAAGGTAATGCCTAAATGCGATTGTTAACTTCTTTTTAAGATGGAGTCTCACTCTGTTGCGCAGGCTGGAGTACAGTGGCACAATCTCGGCTGACTGTAGCATCCACCTCTCAGGTTCAAGAGATTCTCCCATCTCAGCCTCCTGAGTAGCTGGGACTACAGGTGCACGCCACCATGCCTGGATAATTGTTTTATATTTTTGGTAGAGATAGGGTTTCACCATGTTGGCCAGGCTGGTCTCAAACTCCTGACCTCAGGTGATCCACCCACCTTGGCCTCCCAAAGTGGCTGGGATTACGGGCGTGAGCCACTGCGCCCAGCTGTGATTGTTAACTTCTGAGGACAATTTAATAGTATCACTAAGAGTATAGTTCTTAAAAGCATATAAAAATTACCAGTACCATGAACAGAAAGCCTGTCTTTCCATGGTAGTTCAGAAATTAAAAGTCTCCCTCTGCATTTGTTTTTGCCACTAAGATACTCTTCAAATCACCTAAAGTAAAAATTGGTTGATAGTCTATTGCAGTAACTATCTTTAATGTATAACATTGGGTTTCAGGAAAAAAAACCTGACAACCTGATAAAATATGGGAAAATATGTGAACAGTCACAAAAGAAAAGAAAATGGCCTTTAGGCAGATGGAAATATGCCCAATTCAAACTATGAGAAATGTAAAATAAAACTATATGAAGAAACTACTCTCAGTTATCCACTGGCAAAAATCCAAGTCTCACAATACACGAAGGGAAAATTACACATGCATTTACGTAACATAGCAATCCTGTGTCTAGAAATCTAGCCCAAAATACACTAAAAAAAATACTAAATTACTTATCTATAGAGCTAGCTATTCATCGGAGTATTTAAAATGGCAAAAGACCCAGAAACAAAGAAAATGCCTAAGAAGGCTGGGAGCAGTGGCTCACACCTGTAATCCCAGCAATTTGGGAGGTTGAGGCAGGCAGATCACTTGAGGTTAGGGGTTCGAGACCAGCCTGGGCAACATGGTGAAACTCCATCACTACAAAAAATACAAAAATCAGCCACGCATAGTAGTGCACGCCTCTAGTCCTACGTACTTGAGGGGCTGAGGCAGGAAGATCGTTTGAACCTGACAGACACAGGTTGCAGTGAGCCGTGATTGTGCCATTGCACTCCAGCCTGGGTAACAAAGTGAGACCTTGTATGAAAAAAAAAAGGGAGGGGCCAGGTGCAATGGCTCATGCCTGTAATGCCAACACTTTGGAAACCTGAGGTGGGCGGATCACCTGAGGTCACCTGAGGTCAGGCGTTTGAGAGCAGCCTGGCCAATATGGTGAAACCCTGTCTCTACTAAAAATGCAAAAATTAGCCAGGTGTGGTGGTGCACGCCTGTAATCCCAGCTACTCAGGAGGCTGAGGTTGCAGTGAGCCGAGATCGCACCACTGCACTACAGCCTTAGTGACAGCACGAGACTCTGTTTCAAAAAAAGAAAAAAAAAAGAAAATGCCCATCAATAGGGCATTGGTTGAATAAAAGCTGGTATACACAATGAAATACCATGCACTGTAGCAAGAACTGAGGATAATCACTATGTTCACACATAAAATGATCTCCAAGATTAAATGTTAAAAGCAAGATGTAGAACAATACTTATAATATGCTTACTTCTGTGTGAGAAGAGGAGGAAATACAAATTTATAAACAGATTTTACTTTTGTTTATAAAAAACAAAACGAGCCGGGTGCGGTGGTTCACGCCTGTAATCGCAGTACTTTGGGAGGCCAAGGCAGGTGAAACATGAGCTCAGGAGTTCGAGACCAGCCTGGCCAACATGGTGAAACCCTGTCTCTACTAAAAATACAAAAATTAGCTGGGTGCAGCGGCAGGCGCCTGTAATCCCAGCTACCTGGGAGGCTGAGGCAGAAGAACTGCTTGAACCCAGGGTGGGGCAGAGGTTGCTGTGAGCCAAGACTGTGCCACTGCACTCCAGCCTGGGCAACAGAGTGATACTCTGTCTCAAAAAAATCAAAAACAAACAAACACACAAACAAAACAAGAAACATTCAAGAATAACCAAAAACCAATAAAAATGGCTATTTATAAGAGAAAAGAAAGACATGGTTACCTAGAGAGAGAAGGAATGAAAGTCAAAATTCTCTGAATATCTCCAGTTACACAGTTTTGAATTTATAATAATGTAAATATTCTACATTTTCAAAAAATTAAAATTATAGAAACGCAATCCCTAAAAATTAAACTGAAACAAATGAACTCTGTATCAAGTTGTGCATAACTACACAAAGGATTATTATTATTATTATTTTAGATGGAGTCTCGCTCTGTTGCCCAGGCTGAAGTGTAGTGGCGTGATCTCAGCTCACTGCAACCTGTGCCTCCTGGGTTCAAGCGATTGTCCTGCCTCAGCCTTCTGAGTAGCTGAGACTACAGGCGCCCATTATCACGGCCGGCTAATTTTGTTTGTATTTTTAGTAGAGACAGGGTTTCACTATACTGGCCAGGCTGGTCTCAAACTCCTGACCTGTGAACCGCCCACCTTGGCCTCCCAAAGTGCTGGGATTACAGGCGTCAGCCATCACACCCAGCCCAGGGGATTATTTTAAGTGACTTTGGAATATGATACTTTGTCTGTACATCCTTACTAGAAATGTAGTATAATGAGAAATAAAGAGCAGCAAAAAGTCGTAAACGCCATTCAGTAGTCTTAGTGTGAGCAGTAATACTGGTATTATGAAAATACTATTTAAAATAAATCACTTCCTCTCATTACCAATGCATATTAGGATAGGAATACCCTGTATTGGGATAAAGCAAATATATAGCTGAATTACTGTTGCTGGAACTGAGAATTTCAGTGTAAGGGAACAGAGATACAAATGCAAACAAAGAAGCTAAGTATGCTATCCGCAATCTGAATCTGAAATGTCAATGTAAACTGATGATCTTTTTCTTTTCAAAAATATGTCTTTCATAACACTACCCACCAAAAAAGCATAGGGACAGTGAGAGCCCAACAGCAAAAAGTATCCCTGAGTCTAGACTGTGGTCTCTAAATATCATTTCCCGTTAAAAGGAACCAGGATTTCTTGGAGGAAAAAAAAAATGATTCCAAGTCGGGATAGGTACTGTGTAACATAAGCCTCAAACGTTTTATTCTGCTAAAAAGCAAGAAGTCCGGCCAGCACGATAGCTCACGCCTGTAATTCTCGCACTTTGGGAGGCTGAAGTGAGCAGATCACCTGAGGTCAGGAGTTCAAGACCAGCCTGGCCAACATGGTGAAATCCCGTCTCTACTAAAAATACAAAAATTAGCCGGGTGTGGTGGTAGGCGCCTGTAATCCCAGCTACTCAGGAGGTGGAGGTTGCAGTGAGCTGAGATTGTGCCACTGCACTCCAGCCTGGGTGACAGAGCAAGACCCTGTCTCAAAAAAAAAAAATCCCCAAAACTCCATATTACAGTCTCCAAATAAATAACTGATTCAGGGCCAGGTGGGTGGCTCACGCCTGCACTCTCAGCACTTTGGGAGGCCGAGGTGGGCAGATCACAAGGTCAGAAGTTCAAGACCAGCCTGACCAACATGGTGAAACCCCATCTCTACTACAAATACAAAAATTAGCCAGATTAGGTGGTGCTCGTCTGTAGTCCTGGCTACTCGGGAGGCTAAGGCAGGAGAATCGCTTGAACCTGGGAGGCGGAGGCTGCAGTAAGCCACAAGATCGCACCACTGCACTCCAGCCTGGGTGACACAGAAAGACTCAGTCTCTCAAAAAAAAAAAAAAAAACCCTGATTCTGGAAAGATCATTAATGAGTGAGTGAGTGAGAGGTTAACAGAGAATCTTGCAATCTCACCACCTAAACTCATTGATCAATCTAGGCATCTCTGAAGGTAGAAAAACCATATACCAGGAGCCTTTTGATGTGATACAATATCAATTAACCAGCACACTGTTTATAAAGTATTCTTGCCAAAGAAGTTGAAACTGAATAGGTATTAAGAGATTAACTTTTTAACTTTTAAAAGTGATATGTAGCAATCTTTCCCCAAATATTGCCCAACTTTTTCAGTTTAATCTTTAATTTGAGCCACACAAAATGTTTCTGATCACTGATCATACTCAATATAATGGGTATCATGAAATCTGCCCAATTTTCTTATGTTCTCACTCCTATCATTTTTTATACTACAATTTTGTTATTTTTTCCTTCACATAACTTCTACCAAATTATATGAAAATGACAGTATTCTGACAAGATTTTATTTCAAAGTAAAGCCTGAAATATATATGTAATATATATACGTATATATATATATGTAATATACATACACCCTCTTCAATTGTTCATGGAACATTTATCAACATTAATTAAATGTTGGGCCACAAAACAAGCATCAATAAAATTTAAAGGACATAAATCATGCACAGAATGTTCTCTGATAGAGGGTTAAACTAGAAATCAACTAGGAAAAAAAAAAAAAGATAATTAGCCTATAGTCTCAGCTAGGAAGCTGAGGTGGGATAATCACTTGAGCTCAGGAGTTCCAGGCTACAAAGAGTTATGGCCACTTTACTGCAATCCAGCTTGGGTAACAGAGCGAGACCCTGTCTTACACACACACAAAAAACCAAAAACCAAAAAACAAAAACCTACAAATGTTTGAATATTAAGCAATATACTTCATCACACACCACATTAAAACAGAAATTAGACAATATTTTAAACTAAATGATAAAGGGAGCATGACATATTACAGTTTGTGGTTGCGTTCTGGTCATGCATTTAAAAGTAAAATAAGTTTGTGGGATGTAGCTATAGCAGGACATAGAGGAAAGCTGATAGCCTTGATAGTAGACATCATAAAAAAACAAAACTAAACTACAAACCATCAAAGCAACCATCTTCAGAAGCTAGGAAAGAAAATCCACAAAAGCACAAAGAAAATAAAAGGAAGGACAAAATACTAAGACCAGAAATTAATTTAGAGAAAAACATACAATAAAGAAGGTCAACAAAGACAAAGTTATTTTTTTAAAAAAAAGACTGGGAGGGACAGCATTAGGCGATATACCTAATGCTAAATGACGAGTTAATGGGTGCAGCACACCAACATGGCACATGGATACATACGTAACAAACCTGCACATTGTGCACATATACCCTAAAACCTAAAGTATAATAATATAAAATAAAAAAAAATAAAAATAAAAAATAATAAAAAAAAAGACTAATGGAATTGCTAACAGCCTCACAACACGATTAACGGGGGCAGGTAACGAATTTCTGGATTGGAAAAATAGAGTGAGTATAGACCCTATATATATAAAAAAGATACGATGTTATTATGCGAATAAATTGTAAAAATTTGCCGAAATGAGCAGATTCCTTAAAAAAAGGCAATTAAAGAAAATGAACCTAAGAAAACAACAGAAAATATGAATAGCCCACTGCTGTAGTTTGGATAGTTTAGATGCTTGTCCTCCCAAAAATCTCATGTTGAAATTTGATCCCAATGTTGGAGGTGGGGTCTAATGGGAGGTGTTTGGATTCTGGGGACAGATCCCTCAAGAGCAGATTAATGCTCTTGGGTTGGGTGTTGGGGGTGAGTGAGTTCTCACTCTGTTAGTTCCCACTAGAGCTGATTGTTATAAAAAGAGCCTGTCATCTGCCACCCGAGCCTCCCCTATTTGCTGTCTCACCATGAGGTATCAATATACACTGGCTCCCCTTCCCCTTCCGCCATTAGTGGAAGCATCATAAGGCCCCTGCCAGATGCAGATGTCAGTACCATGCTTCTTGTACAGTCTGCAGAACCACATGGCCAAATAAATCTCTTTTTTTAAATAAATTACCAGCCTTAGATATTCCTTTACAGCAACACAAATGGACTAAGACATCCATTATCTACTAAAGAAGTGAATGAAATCTATAATAACCTTCTCACAATGAAAACTCCAGAACCAAATCACTCCAGCAAACATTTAAGAAATAACACCAGCCCTAGTCAGCGCGGTGGCTCACGCCTCTAATCCCAGCACTTTGGGAGGCCAAGGCGGGTGGATCACGAGGTCAGGAGTTCAAGACCAGCCTGGCCAACATGGTGAAACCCCGTCTCTACTAAAAATACAAAAATTAGCCAGCTGTGGTGGTGGGCACCTGTAATCCCAGCTATTTGGGAGGCTGAGGCAGGAGAATCGCTTGAAACTGGAAGGCAGAGGTTGTGGTGAGCCAAGATTGCACCACTGCCCTCCAGCCTGGGCGAAAGAGTGAAACTCCATCGCAAAAAGAAAAAAAAAAAAAAAAAAAGGAAATAATTAACAACAGCCCCACAAAAACTCTTCTAGTACCAACTCATGATACAAGGCCAAAATATTCTTGATACTAAAGACTGACATCATCAGAGAAGAAAAATGCAAGCCAATTTTACTCATGAAAGTAAATGCAAAAATCCTAAACAAAATATTAATAAACTGGATGCTATAATATATAACAAGGAAAATACATCACAACAAGTTATATTTACCCCAGGAACATGAGATTAGGTTAACATTCAAAATTCAATGTAGATACTTCTGCTTCTAGCCAAGGTAAAGTGGAAGAACCATATTTACCCTCTCCCATGAAACAACTACAAAGCAAAAAACAGAACATTTATAGAAAATGAACAAAGGAGCAGACAGGTACCTCCCAAAAGAGGATATCTAAACGACTGACACACACACACACACGAACACACAAAGACGCTCAACATACTTAGTCACCAGGGAGCTAGCAAGAGCAAAGAACAATAAAATATCCCTACATGCCCACCAGCATGTCCCCTCAGTCCTCCAAAAAGACAAAGAGTGATGCTGATGATACCCAGTGTTAGCAAGGATGCAGAGGAGCGAGAACTCTCATACACTGTTGAACTGAATACTTCTACAACCCCTGTGGAAAACTGTTTAGCAGTATCTACCAAAGATTAGCATAAACCAGCTCCATGACCTAGAAAATCCATAACTAGGCTTATACCTCCAGAAATGCATATATATGTGCACAAGAAACATGTAAAATATTCATAATAGTATTATTCATAATGGTCCCAAACCAAAAACCATTAAAATAACCACCAAAATGTAACAAGAATCATGACATATCTATATAATGGAATATCATACTGCAATAAAAAGAATAAGCTGCTACTACTAGCAACATCTGCATGGCTCTCATTGATGTTTTGTTGAGGTGGGAAAAAAGCTATCAGGCATCAAGGAGTATATACTGTATGGTTCCAGTAATTTTTTTAAAAAAGGCAAACCAATCAGTGGTGATAGAAGTCAGAATAGTTAGTACCTTTGTTGGGCTAGGTGTAGTGGTAGCTGAAAGGGGGCATGATATGGTAACACAGATGTGTTAACTTCGTAAACATCCATCAAGTTATTCACTTAATATTTATAAACTTTACTGCAGGTTATATTTCAATTTTTTAAAGTCGCTGGGTGCAGTAGCTCATGCCTGTAATCCCAACACTTTTGAGAGGCTGAGGTGGGAGGACGGCTTGAGCTCAGGAGTTCGAGACTGGCCTGGGCAACACAGTGAGACCTTGTCTCTACTTATTTACTTACTAAATAAATAAATAAATAAATAAATAAGCTGGGCATGGTGGTGCACACCTGTAGTCTCAGCTACCTGGAAGGCTGAGGTGGGAAGATCACTTGAGCCTGGGAGGTCAAGCCTGTAGTGAGCCATGATCACGCCACTGCACTTCAGCCTGGGTGAAAGAGTGAGACTCTCTTTCAAAAAAAAAAACTTTACCAAAAATATCTTTCCATCCAAAATGCTTTCCAATCTGACAGTTATCTTTTGTCGATAAGTTTTAATCATTAAATTAGGTGTCTAAATACATTCTGAAAGTTTAGAAAAGAAAACCAAGTAAGATGTCTTCTATCACAGCTATTGTTCTTAATCTGCCTCTAATAATTCTCCCACTCCAGTTCTTCTAACAAGGCATCTCATCCACTGACCATAGGTAGTAAACAGTGAACAGAGTTTGGTCCAGGGACATCACAAAGTGTCCAGGCACATTGTAGACACTCAATAAATAGCTGTTGAATAAATAACTGCATAGAGAGCCACAGAAACAGAAGGAAGCAGGTAATTCTCTCTGAAGGTCAGAACTCCATTAAGTCTGTCTACTGCCCACTAGAATGTAAGTCACCAAGGGCCCAGACCTTATCTATTTTGGTCACTGATATATCCCTGTTAGTATAATCTGAAGTCAGGGACCTATTAAAATGCTTATCTACTTTACAAAAGTACCAAAATCCTCTTTAAAATCTGGTATGATATATTTAATAAAGTCTTTTAAACCGTTTTTCATGTTTGATAATTATTTTGTTTTTTACTCTACTCAAGAAGAGAACTATGAGTTACTAAATGGGAAGGTTTTGAATTTGTAGGGACAGCATCTTCAGCTGTCCAACACCTTCACCCTGCTAATGACCCAAAATCCCCTCTGATGCCAGCCACTGACAATTGCTATATTTGCTCCCATTTCTAGTTTCCTTGAAACTTCTTGCTTATGTTTTCATATAAATATATTTTCTTTTTCTTATTTTACTTCAAGATGAAGTCTTGCTCTGTCGCCCAGGCTGGAGTGCAGTGGTACGATCTCAGCTCACTGCAACCTCTACCTCGTGGGTTCAAGCGATCCCTCCTGCCTCAGCCACCCAAGTAGCTGGGATTACAGGCGCATGACACCATGTCCAGCTAATTTTTGCATTTTCAGTAGACACGGGGTTTCAACATGTTGGTCAGGCTGGTCTTGAACTCCTGACCTCAGGTGATCTGCCTGCCTTGGCCTCCCAAAGTGCTGGGATTACAGGCATGAACCACCGCACCTGGCCCTGTTCTTGATCTTAATGACCAATCTCTCATCAGTATAAAATATGGTGGACTTACTGCTGATTGCTGTGGTTCTTCTGGAGCTTACACTTACATCCCTATCTGTAGCGCCCTGTTAAACTGGTGTTTTCAGCAACACAACTCACTGTTGACCAGTACTCAAATGGAAGTCGTCCCCATAAGAACTGTAGGTTGTCAAAATCCTTCATGTTATGCAACAGGACATTCTTGGTGTGCTATAACTTACTTGGAGTATAACTTTAATTTTAAAAACTGAAAATGTGAATTACTGGTCAACTTACATTTTTATGTCAAAATACATCTGACAACAATGTTCTGTGATAATGATTTTCTACCATAATACTACGGTTTGAAATGCTATAAATATTACACGAGCACATGCAAACATAAAATTAATTTGTTAGTATCTACAGAACTAGAAAGGTCAGATCATTCAACATTAAGCCATTAGTACATTAGTAATTAAAACCAAAATATCTGCCACTATGGTCTGGTGATAAAATATAAAAATAAATCTATTAAAGAAAAACAGCTAAATGAAGTTTAAGAAGCATGAAAATTATGATGAGTTTCAAGCACTAACTGCGAGGACATTTATCAAACTCCAAATGTTAGGTGACAATTTAGCAAACGGGGATGGCACTGTAAGCAAGCAGCATGAATGAACACATAGTTTAAAGCTTTAGGTGACACTCGGCTTTTACTACAAAAGGGAAAGATTCCCCCCATTACAGAGGCATTGATACGCTGCCCTCTGTACCTGGCACATCCTGGGGGAGCTCAGATGCCACCTTCTTCTCTGCCATGTTGCTGCTATCGGGGGTTTCTGAGAGACACCCCACGGGGCTCCTCCCTTCAGAGGGACTAGTCTCTTCTGAAGATGCATTTGTTGTGTTGTCGCCAAGATTTGCTGACACAGAGTTACCTTTATCCCCAACTTCTGTTGGCTCTACAGCAAAATGCACAACAAAACTTTAAAGATATTCTTTAAAATTGCTTCAGGGCAAATGGCCACATTCAGTCAACTACTAAATGATCAATCACCAAAAAACCTGTTTCCATTGGATGGCCATTTTAAAGCAAGTAGATTCTGGGATATTGCTGCAATAGGTAACAGAATATTTAATAATATATTAAGGATGCTTAAGTAATTAATATAAAAATGAACATTTTATCACACACAAAAGTGTATATTCTGGTATAATATAAAAAATAGTACTTTTTCATAGGGAAATGGCAACTTAATGGGAAGTATAGAGACATCAATATAACATTATAGCAAATTCACTAATACATAAAACTCATTAAAATTGTTACACGTTACAAGAGGAGACGGTATCCTGATCTCTTTAGAAATATTAAATTAGGTAGTTGCTTGCAATATTTCACTTTCATTTTGCAAGTAAAACTGGAGATTTCATAAATAACACTAATGAAATATTTCTTTTTAATCAAGTAATTTTTTTACCCTCAGATTTTCCTTGCTCAGGGTCATCATCTAGTGTTTTGTCGTCACTGTCTTTTTCAAGGGACTGGTCTTCAAATTCTTCTCTGTTTTTCTCAGCATCTTTAGAGTCATTCTCAGTCTCATTCTTGTCTTTCTCTGTTTCTTCTGGGCTTTTAACACTATCAATGTCTCCCTTTTTGGCTCTTATGGATTCCAAAATTTCTTCTATAATGTGTAAAACAAACAAAAAAAATTATTCCTATATATAACCAAATAGAACAGTACCACAAATGTCACTTATGAGTTTCAATACAAGCTATTAAAGAGGAAAAATTAAGTATTTTAAAGCATTAGACCTACGAAATAAAAATCAAGATTACAAACAAAATTGTGTTTACAGAATTCAATCAATCTGGTGTACCTTCACCTCTAGATAATACATGCTAATTATGGGCTCTACTTTTTTTAAAAAAAAGTAAAATTAGTCTTTTAAAAATATAGCTTTGATATAGATATCTGTCATGGATATCTGTGACACATGACAAAAACTGCAAGCTGACATAGACCCACAGTCTGGGCAGCACACTGTAGTGAACAAAACCTAGAAACCCAAAACCCACTGCAAATCTGACTTAGATTAGCTGTGTGACTCTGGGCAAACTACCTAACCTCTCCAGGCCATCATTTCCTCAATTGTAAAAAGAGAAAACAGAGGCCCTTTTGGAAACAACTCTTTCTGAAGTCCCTTAACTGTTCTGAAAGTCACTAAGTCTCTAAGTACACTCACCCTCTTTCAACTTAGACAGAGTGATACTATGGCATGTTATAGACCATAGGATACAGAAGGACCACAGTGTACAGAACACACGGTATATCAGTATGCACTCATGGATATTAATTATATTCTTTGGGTTATCATGCAATACTATCACTTTTAATTTTGTTGCACAAATTGTTTCAGCTTTGGCCACTGGGGACTTTTTCCGAGTCCAGCGTCCTTTTGACACATATTCCTCCATCCATCCAGCATTTTCTTACTTTCCAGTATTACAAGATGCTCCGGGCTCACCTTGTATTTTCCCTGCCCCAGCCCTACAATCCACCATCTCTCCAAGGAGCCTTTGTTCTTTTTTGAAGAACAAATTGGAGAATGATGTTAGAAGTCACAATCTAGGTGGTTGATGTGTTTGTTACTATTGGGGTGTTGCTATTCTGGAGTCTCTCAGCCAACAGAGCTAAAAAATGTAGTCATATTTTTCGCAACGGGTTTGCCGCCAGAACACAGGTGTCGTGAAAACTATCCCTAAAGGCCAAAATGGGAAAGGAAAAGACTCATATCAACATTGTCGTCATTGGACATGTAGATACAGGCAAGTCCACCACTACTGGCCATCTGATCTATAAATGCGATGGCATCGACAAAAGAACCATTGACAAATTTGAGAAGGAGGCTGCTGAGATGGGAAAGGGCTCCTTCAAGTATGCCTGGGTCTTGGATAAACTGAAAGATGAGCGTGAACGTGGTATCACCACTGATACCTCCTTGTGGAAATTTGGGACCAGCAAGTACTATGTGACTATCATTGATACCCCAGGACACAGAGACCTCATCAAAAACATGATTACAGGGACATCTCAGGCTGACTGTGCTGTCCTGATTGTTGCTGCTGGTGTTGGTGAATTTGAAGCTGGTATCTCCAAGAATGGGCAGACCCAAGAGCATGCCCTTCTGGCTTACACACTGGGTGTGAAACAACTAATTGTTGGTGTTAACAAAATGGATTCCACTGAGCCACCCTACAGCCAGAAGAGATATGAGGCAATTGTTAAGGAAGTCAGCACTTACATTAAGAAAACTGGCTACAACCCCGACACAGTAGCATTTGTGCCAATTTCTGGTTGGAATGGTGACAACACGCTGGAGCCAAGTGCTAACATGCCTTGGTTCAACGGCTGGAAAGTCACCCGTAAGGATGGCAATGCCAGTGGCACCACACTGCTTGAGGCTCTAGACTGCATCCTACCACCAACTCATCCAACTGACAAGCCCTTGCACCTGCCTCTCCAGGATGTCTACAAAATTGGTGGTATTGGTACCGTTCCTGTTGGCTGAGTGGAGACTGGTGTTCTCAAACCTGGTATGGTGGACACCTTTGCTTCAGTCAACGTTACAACAGAAGTAAAATCTGTCGAAATGCACCATGAAGCTTCGAGTGAAGCTCTTCCTGGGGACAATGTGGGCTTCAATGTCAAGAATGTGTCTGTCAAGGATGTTCGTCATGGCAACGTTGCTGGTGACAGCAAAAATGACCCACCAATGGAAGCAGCTGGCTTCACTGCTCAGGTGATTATCCTGAACCATCCAGGCCAAGTAAGTGCTGGCTATACCCCTGTATTGGATTGCCACACGGCTCACATTGCATGCAAGTTTGCTGAGCTGAAGGAAAAGATTGATTGCTGTTCTGGTAAAAAGCTGGAAGATGGCCCTAAATTCTTGAAGTCTGGTGATGCTGCCATTGTTGATACGGTTCCTGGCAAGCCCACGTGTGTTGAGAGCTTCTCAGACTATCCACCTTTGGGTCGCTTTGCTGTTCGTGATATGAGACAGACAGTTGCAGTGGGTGTCATCAAAGCAGTGGACAAGAAGGCTGCTGGAGCTGGCAAGGTCACCAAGTCTGCCCAGAAAGCTCAGAAGGCTAAATGAATATTATCCCTAATACCTGCCACCCCACTCTTAATCAGTGGTGGAAGAACAGTCTCAGAACTGTTGGTTTCAATTGGCCATTTAGGTTTAGTAGTAAAAGACTGGTTAATGGTAACAATGCATCGTAAAACCTTCAGAAGGAAAGGAGAATGTTTTGTGGACCACTTTGGTTTTCTTTTTTGCATGTGGCAGTTTTAAGTTATTAGTTTTTAAAATCAGTACTTTTTAATGGAAACAACTTGACCAAAAATTTGTCACACAATTTTGAGACCCATTAAAAAAGTTTAATGAGAAAAAAAAATGTAGTCATAAATATACACATCTATATTATTTCTGTATTTATTTGTGTGGGTACATATGTATATGAGTGAATGCCTATATGTCTGTATAGGGTTCATTTACCATTGCCCACTTGCTTATCTGTAACTTCTCTGAGAGTGAGAAATCTGGCTCACATTATCAATAATATATCTAGTTATTTGTTCATTCCTAGTACACACAGTAAAATAGTTTCGGAATTGCTAAACTGTTTCCTCAAAAATAAATTTATCAACTAGAGTACACTATTTGTGAATAAGAAGAAACACAGTTTTTCTTTTTCTTTTTTTTTTTTTTTTTGAGACGGAGTTTTGCTCTTGTCACCCAGGCAGGAGTGCAATTGCACAATCCTGGCTCTCTGCAACCTCCACCTCCCAGGTTCAAGCGATTCTCCTGCCCCAGCCTCCCGAGTAGCTGTGATTACAGGCGTCTGCCACCACACTTGGCTAATTTTTGTGTTTTTAGTAGAGATGGGGTTTCACCACGTTGGCCCGGCTGGTCTTGAACTCCTGACCTCAGGTGATCCACCCACCTCAGCCTCACAAAGTGTTGGGATTACAAGCGTGAGCCACTGCAGTGGGCCAGAAGAAACACTTAACACCATGTATATCCACAGTACTCCTCTTGGATTTTTGGGTTTGTGTTTCCTTTTTTATAAATTTATTTTTTACTTTTTTAGAGACAGAGTCTCCCTCTTGCCCAGGAGTACACTGGTGTGATCATAGCTCATTGTAACCTTGAACTCCTAGACTCAAGTGATCCTCCCACCTCAGCCTCCCGAGTAGATGGAACTATAGGTCCACCATGCCTGGCTTATTTTTTAATCTTTTTTAAAACAGAGATGCAGTCTCACCATGTTGCCCAGGCTGGTCTTGAACTCCCCCGTGCCTCGGCCTACCAAAGCACTGGGACTACAGGCGTGAGCAGTGCCCAGCCCTTAATTACTATATTTTAAAGAACATTTTATTTGGAAAAAGAAAATGTAGTTACCGATTATCTGTTTTTCTTAGAGGCACAGATTTCCTTTTTCTTTCTTTCTTTTTTTTTTGAGACAGAATCTCACTCTGTTGCCCAGGCTGGAGTGCAGTGGCGTGATCTCGACTCACTGCAACCTCTGCCTCCTGGGTTCAAGCGATTCTCCCACCTCAGCCTCCCAAGTAGCTGGGACTATAGGCACGTACCACCACACCTGGCTAATTTTTGTATTTTTAGTAAAGATGGGGTTTCACCATGTTGGCCATGCTGGTCTCAAACTCCTGACCTCAAGCGATCCACCCATTTCAAAGTGCTAGGATTACAGGTGTGAGCCACCACACCCGGCCATCTTTCAAACATAACTACATCCTACAGCTTTTCTTAACCAAATCATTGTACATCCTCCCTACTTTCCCGGTGCATTTAATGAAAATAAAACCAAAAAAATTGTTTTAATTGCCTACTAAGTTTAGACCATTTAAATTGGTTGAAAAGCAAAGGTTGCATGACCATAGTTCTCTGACTTTCTATAAAGATTCTAATTTCAAATAGTCCATATTGTTAAATACACATATACATACACACGTTCATACTAGTTTTAGGTTCAAAAAACTATGGCAATCATAGCCATAAGAAAAATAGACCAAAAATAGGGCTGGGTGCAGTGGCTCATACCTGTAATCCCAGCACTTCGGGAGGCCGAGGCAGGTGAGTCCCTTGAGGCTAGAAGTTTGAGACCAGCCTGACCAACATGGTGAAACCCCGTCTCTACCTAAAATACAAAAACTAGCCAGGCGTGGTGGCACACGCCTGTAATCCCAGCTACTTGGGAGGCTGAGACATGATAATTGCTTGAATCTAGGAGACAGAGGTTGCAGTGAGCCGAGATCATGCCACTGCACTCCAGCCTGGGTGACAGAGCAAGACTGTCTCAAAAAAACAAAAACAAAACAAATAACAACAACAAAAAAAAGAAAAAGAGACCCAAAATGTTCAGCAGAGAGAAAAACATTAAAGAATGAAAGAAAATTACACTGTATCTGATCTATACTAAATATGCATATTCTATCAACAAGTATATTCTATACTTTGCATGAACATTTCAAAACTAAACAAAGAATTAACCTACCAGGTTTTAGAAGCCATCTCTACTCAGAAAAAATTCTTCTAAAAATAAACTTCCCTCAAATAAGCAAAATAAAGCATTTCATAATTACCATACAGGCATAGCATAAAGCAAATATAGTAAGCTGTATATTTAGTTACAAATATATAGTAAAGTACAGATCCAGACAATGAATATATGAGTTTTTACTGTATAATTCTTTCCTTTTTTTTTTTTTTTTGGAGACAAAGTCTCACTCTGTTGCTCAGGCTGGAGGGCAGTGGCACGATCTTGGCTCACTGCAACCTCCGCCTCTGGGTTCAAGCAATTCTCCTGCCTCAGCTTCCCGAGTAGCTAGGATTGCAGGCGTGTGCCACCAAGCCCAGCTAATTTTTGTATTTTTAGTAAAGACGAGGTTTTGCCATTTTGATCAGGCTGGTAACTGTATAATTCTTTCAACTTTTGTGTATATTTGAAATTTTTCGTAAAATACTGAGGAAAAATGGAGAAGAAAAATTTAACTATCAAAAATAGAATTAAACTCTCCTAAAGTAGACACGTGTGTGTGTACATAAAAACCAGAGAGTTATACATTAGAAATGAAGTATTTTCTTTGAGAGGTTAACATCAAGTCAAAGTCATCAGGACAGGCTACAATTCTGAAATTCCTGTTATGCTGTAAATTATTCTTGGCTATTATCAGAACCCCAGTAGTTTCCATTGTTTTCATCTCATAAAACCCCAAGTTAAAGAACATGATTAGATATTATTTTGGGTATTTACCTGGACTGGGTGGTCCTAAACTGACTATCACAGCCAAGATTTTAGTCACCAGAGAGAATAAAGGTAACAGTGGTGGACTGGTGTTTTAATGGGGAATTCTTCTATTTGATTGTTCAATTCATTACCAATACACTCCTTAGAAAGTTGCTGAGAGGATTAAGGAATTGTAAAACACCTAGTTGAGCACCTGGCCCACAGTAGGCACCCAAAAATGTCAGTGTCCCCTTCTCTTCCCCAACAATTTTCAATTCTTGTGAATCCCTCCTCCTACAGTACCAGGTTGATGTTGCACCTCCGCCAAAAAAAAAAAAAAAAGGAAGGAAGAAAAAAATATTTATGTCATTTTTGGAGTCCAGATCTCACCACTAAATCCAAGGTACAACTCACCTTATTTCCATGTACTCCATGTAGTACTAAGAGGATAACTGCAGGTTGCAAGGCAATCTCACAGCACACAAATTTTAGTAATCTAACTTTCTAAGAATATATTGTGGCCTAAAGCTCAATGTTCTCTTTGTTGTTCTCCATTACTACAAAAGGTTTAACTAATTTTTTTTTTTTTTTTTTTTTTGAGATGGAGTCTTGCTCTGTCGCCCAGGCTGGAGTGCAGTGGCTCACTCAGCTCACTGCAAGCTCTGCCTCCCGGGTTCACGCCATTCTCCTGCCTCAGGCTCCCGAGTAGCTGGGACTACAGGTGCCTGCCACCACGCCCGGCTAATTTTTTTTTTTTTTTTGTATTTTTAGTAGAGACGGGGTTTCACCATGTTAGCCAGGATGGTCTTGATCTCGTGACCTCATGATCCGCCTGCCTCGGCCTCCCAAAGTGCTGGGATTACAGGCGTGAGCCACTGCGCCCTGCCGGTTTAACTAATTTTTAAAAGTACATTACATGCTGAATCATACTGAACTATAACATGCTCATTGTAGGAAATGCAAAAAATATGAAAAGGAAACCAACTACAATTCTACTATGCTAATTGGTTATTTTTTAATGATAAAACCTGATCCAGTTGGTTATTCAGAGGAAGAAGAATTTAAGTATCTCACACAGTTTTTGCATGGTGCTTTACTTAATTCTCCAATATGTAGTGTTCTATCACATGATAATTCATAATGAAATTTATCAATTCCCCTATATTAACATTTTTAGGTTTTTACATTCCCCCAAATCACACCACTTAACACTTGATTGTCCATTCCTGTTTTGACTTTGTTTTTTATTTATGATTATACTGTGTATATAATTTAATACACAGAAAATTTTTTTTAGTTTTTTCTATTTTTATTTTTTATTCTGGAAAATATTTTAATTCAACGTACTTTATAAAATCCTATCTCACATTGCCTTTTAGAGGACTGAAGATGGTTCTCTGTTGTTGTACTGAAACACAGGATAGCAAAAAGGGATTTGTCTATTTTAATGCCATGATTCATAAAAGGAAATTAAGGGGGTAAGTAAGCTGGCTGAAATTAATAAAATTTCCTATGATTTGATCTATATGGAGGGGAGAGTAAGACAGAGATTGTGTTACTGCAATTACTTATCCCCCAAAGACTTCTGAACACTAAAACTTTTCTAATAAAAAAATTACACATTTTTCTAAACAGATCTAATAGAGAAATACTTCCAACTACCAAATATGAATAAATATAATTCATGGTAACTAAGAATGCTTTTTTCTGAAGACAAAGTATATTTGTGCCCAACAGTACTTACATGTGAGAGCCTATCATTCTCCAAAAATATGCATGAATTCACAGGAATATTGATGTAGAATATGTGAGAACAAGCTTAGATACAGCTATCTGGGTATCTTTATTAAATATAAACATTCTATTTTTAAGCAAATGGAGAATGGGGAAAATTAATAGGATTATATGTATAGCAGATAATGTATGCAGAAGAGCAGAACTCAGAACCAGGCACTTAAAAGTGTACTTGCAGAATCTTACCTAATAATTTTATCTAAGTTAAAACTTAAAAGGCACTACAGTCGGCCCTCTGTGGCCAAAGGTTCTGCATCCTTGGATTCAACCAACCTCAAATTGAAAACACAGTATTGTCAGGATGCAGAACCCTTAGATATGGAATGCCAACTTTTCATATCAGCGGGTTCCACAGGGCTGACTGCAGGACTTGGGCATCCACGAATTTTGCTATCTGCAGAGGGTTCTGGAAGCAATCCCTGAGAATACTGAGGGATGGCTATATTAGAAAACACAGGTGATATTTATTAAACATGCACAGAATACATCTGGCAGGACAAAAAAACATATAGCAATAATGATTGCCTCCGGAGAAAGGAAGGTCAGATTGGAGATTATGAAGGAGAGAGATTCATTTTTCACAGCATACCCTTTATACTATTTAAACTTTTGAGATATATATGTATTTATAACTTAAAAAAATAAAGAGTTGAGTAACAAAATAAATAAGGTAACACTGAATTATAACCTAATAAATATCCAATTATAACCCAGTAAGTATAAAATATCCATGAATGTATACTCATAGAAATAAATGCCTGAAAAAATAAACAAATCTCCTGTGCAGAAAAATTCCAAATAATTTATGTAGATACTGCCCCTTCAAGAAGGTAGAACATAACTCCTCACCCGCTAAGTGTGGCTGTTTATAGTGACTTACTTCCAGAAAGTACAGTATTGGGGGTTTGAGAGGATGAGGGAGGATGTGGAGAAACCTGACAAACACTGCCTCCCCCAGGGACCAAGGTTAACATCATCAGTGATAAGTCACGAGGACAGCATGCACTCTTGATAAGAAGATGAGAATTGCACTTCACTTCTGTGGTCTTCCTCCCCAAAATGCATAAACCTAGGCTAACCATGAGAAAAACCCATAATGAGGGCTTTCTACAAAATACCTAACCACTACTCCTCCCAACTGTCAAGGCCATCAAAAACAAGGGAAGTCTGAGAAACCGACAATCTAGAGGAAAACATGATGACTAAATATCATGTGGTACAGGATCATGAGGCAGAAAGAGGACATCAGGTAAAAACTAAGGAAATTTGAATGAAGTATGGACTTGAGTTAGTAACAGTGTATCAATACTGGTCCATTAGTTGTAACAAATATCTCACACTAATCTAAGACGTTAATAACAGGGGCAACCAAGTGCAGGATATATGAAAACCCTCTACTATCTTTGCAACTTTTGTATAAATCTAAAAATACTCTAAAATTTAAAGTTGTTTTTTTTAAAAGGCAAAAAGTTCAAAAAGAATATTATTTCTTAAAATTAAAAACTGGAATGCCAAAAAAGTTTCATAGATACTTGAATTAAAGAAAGAAACTAACATTTTGGGGAATATCAGTAATGACCCAAGGCAGAAATAAAACACTAAAATGTATACCATCCCTAATTTATGGTGGAATGAACAAGGTTCTCTTGGGAAAATGAAATATGGAGAACTAAAGTAAAATATACACACAATCATGCACTGCACAATGTTTCGGTCCACCAGGAACCACATATGTGATGGTTATCCCATGAGATTACACGTATTACCTTTTAAAATGTTTAGATATGGTTAGATACACAAATACCTGCCATTGTGCTACAAATGCTTATGGGATTCAGTACAGTCACATGATGTACAGGTTTGCAGCCTAGCAGCAATAGGCTATGCCGTATAACCTAGGTGTATGGTTTGTGTAAGTGTACTCTATGATGCTCATACAATGATGACATTGCCAAATGACACATTTTTCAGAATGTATCCCCATCATTAAGCAATGCATGACTGTACTTGAAAATTTTAACCTATTTTCGAATTTTGCAGTGATTTCATATCAACAGTTTAGCTCAGACTTAACAAAAATAAAATGAGAAAATGCCCCTCTCACCATTAGCTGCCGCCAGAAAGGATTTGTTACTGCCCCGAGCCTTATTGGTCAGGTCTTCAGTTATGTCCATGTGTCGGTGGATTTCTTCACGCATTTCTTCTAGAATTTTGCAGAGTTCTGCTTCCCAATAATCTTTGTCTAGACAGTCAATTAATTCTGCAAGTTGGACCTTTGTGCTGTAGTACCAAATCTTCTTTTCATTTTCATTTTCTGTATCTTCTTCTCTGTTTAAAAATGGAGGGAAATATTTTATATGTTAGACATAATGCCACTTATCTGACAGTTCATCTACCCAGTGAAAACTTAAAACAAAGCTTATGCACTAAAACTCAATATAGGCGCTCACAAGAAAACCCTGCAGGTCTCACTCAAACTTCATTTACTCTGAGAAATGATACCTAAAAAACATGACACAAAGAACAATGACCTCAAAATTCAGAACTGCGTGAGAGTACTTTGTGGAAGCCAGTTTCAGCTACATCTCAATCCACTTTAAGATCATCAATGTAACCATATGATGAGAAGAATGTATTTAGAATTATTTTAGAATAAAATAAATTTATTTTAGACACAGGGTCTCACTCTGTCGCCCAGGCTAGAGTGCAGTGGCACCATCGTGGCTCACTGCATACTCAGACTCCTAGGCTCAAGCCATTCTCCTGCCTCAGCCTCCCAAGTAGTTAGGACTACAGACATGTGCCACGATACCCAGCTAACTTTATAATATAGTTTAGAAATATTTCTAACAAAATGGTGTAAATGCTTTGCTAAGTTCCAGTTTTTGAAGGAGTTATCTCAAATACTATCTCATCCTTCTTCTTTACTTCTGGACAATCGAAGCCCAAACTGGAGAGAAGAAGAGCTTCCTCTCCTGCCTAAAACTCTCCTAAGGTTCCATTCACTTTTAATGGAGTTAAAGACTTCAACAGAGATGGTCACTAACTTAAACAGGCAAATTAATGTCTAGGACTAGACATAGAGGAACACATATAATGGTATTTCTGTCCCCACTCAAAAGGAATTCAAGAGTATGTGTGAGGCACTCAATGAGAGTGAGCCTGATTTTCCTGTTTACTCAATGGCAAACTGAGGGAACTGAAAGAACTGGGCTTTAGGAGAGATTTGGCTTTAAATACACTCATTTGCTTATAAGATATGTGGACGTGGACAAGACACAACCTCTCTGAGTCTCTAAGCCATTCTATTTACCTCAATTGTAAAATGAAGATATAATAAAACCTGCCTGCAGGCCACTATAAGACTTAAAGGTATAATGACAAGGCATCTACCACAGCGCCTGGGCACATCAGTGATCAATAAATGTTAAATATTATTATTAAGGTAATAAATGAATAAAAATTTAGCAGCATTCCAGGAATAAGTCATTCAGTAATTCTGAAGAAAGAAGGCCTATATTAAATCATAGATAAATAAAAGGATACAGGTGGAGTACCCTTAATCTGAAAATCTGAAATCCAAAATGCTCCACGATCCAAAAGTTTTTGAGTGCCAACATGCCATACAAAGGAAATGCTCATTGGAGCGTTTCAGATATTCAGATTAGGAATGATCAACTGGCCAGGCGCAGTGGCTCACACCTGTAATCCCAGCACTTTGGGAGGCCGAGGCGGGCGGATCACGAGGTCAGGAGATCGAGACCATCCTGGTTAACACGGTGAAACCCGGTCTCTACTAAAAATACAAAAAAAATTAGCCGGGCATGGTGGCAGGCACCTGTAGTCCCAGCTACTCCGGAGGCTGAGGCAGGAGAATAGTGTGAACCCGGGAGGCGGAGCCTACAGTGAGCCGAGTTCGCGCCACTTCACTCTCCAGCCTGGGCGACAGAGCGAGACTCTGTCTCAAAAACAAACAAAAAAATAAATAAATAAGGAATGATCAACTGGTAAGTATAATGCAAATATTCCAAAGCCCATAATACTTCTGATCCAAAGCATTTTAGATAAGGGATACTCAACCTATCCAGTATTCACTGACCTAACATTTTTCTTCTTGAAGCCACAGAAAGATAAATTCATTAAAGCATAAAGTAGCAAAACAGTGAATACCTGCTAATCCATTCAAAGAAAAGTTGGGGGTTTTTTTGGTCTGTTTTATTTAACTTTTTTCTTTTCCTTTTTTTTTTTTGTGACGGAGTCTCACTCTGTTGCCCAGGCTGGAATGCAGTGGCGCAATCTTGGCTCACCACAACCTCCACCTCCCGGGTTCAAGCGATTCTCCTGCCTCAGCTTCCTGAGTAGCTGGGACTACAGGCGCATGCCACCATGCCCGGCTAATTTTTGTAGTTTTAGTAGAGACGGGGTTTCACTATGTTGGCCAGGCTGGTCTCGAACTCCTGACCTCGCGATCCACCTGCCTCACCCTCCGAAAGTGCTAGGATTAGAAGTGTGAGCCACCGCAGCCAGCCTTTTTTTTGGAGACAGAGTCTCGCTCTGTCATCCAGGCTGGAGTGCAGTGGCACAATCTTGGCTCACTGCAACCTCTGCCTCCTGGGTTCAAGCACTTCTCATGCCTCAGCCTCTGAAGAAGCTGGGATTTACAGGCACACACCACCACGCCCACCAAATTTTTTTATTTTTAGTAGAGAAAGGGTTTCGCCATGTTGGCCAGGCTAGTCTTGAACGTCTGGCCTCAAGCAGTCCGCCCGCCTCGGCCTCGGCCTCCCGAAGTGCTGGGATTACAGGCATGAGCCACCGCACTGGGCTTAAAAGTTGTTTTTTTATACTTAGTTACTGGCCTATATACAGTTTATATAATCGAAATTATTTGTCCTCATTGTAAAAGTGACAACAGCTTTGCGTATAAATATACATTATGTATGTATATTTGGTTTTGGAGTTATAATGTGGTTCTGTAGAAGCTCTGATTCTTACAAGGCCTACCATGTTCCTCAGGCTCACCCAAACTGGCCAGGCTTCCTTGAAGTTACCACTCGGCACACATTCTCAAGGACTCATAGGGTGGGCAAAGAGAAGACAGACTGGCAAGAAAAGGTTTGCTAAAAATATAATTAAGAGCAAACATATATATTATATGTCTACATTTTAAAGCTTCTTTGACTTTTACCTAGGCTAGCTAAGTAGAAGGTTAATGACTCACAGTAAGTTTCAAGTTTCGTTTCTAAACAAACCCATAGAAATGAAGAGTAAAGAACACTAGTGAAATGAGTTGAATAATGTCCCCAAAGTTCATGTCCACCTGCAACCTCAGGATGTGATCTTATTTGGAAATAGGGTCTTTGCAGATGTAATTAGTTAAGGATCTTGAGATAAAAATCATCCTGGATTTAGGGTGGCCCCTAAGTCAAATGACTGGTATCCTTAGAAAAAGAGAGGACCCAAGGTGACACATAGAAAAGAAGGTAATGGGCCGGGCGTGGTGGCTCACGCCTGTAATCCCAGAACTTTGGGAGGCCAACGCGGGCAGATCAGAAGGTCAGGAGATGGAGACCATCCTGGCTAACACAGTGAAACCGTCTCTACTAAAAATACAAAAAATTGGCCGGGAATGGTGGCATGCACCTGTAGTCCCAGCTACTTGGGAGGCTGAGGCAGGAAAATCGCTTGAACCTGGGAGGTGGAGGTTGCAGTGAGCCGAGATCGTGCCACTGCACTCCTGCCTGGACGACAGAGACTCTGTGTCTCAAAAAAAAGAAAAGAAGGTAGCATAGAGGCAGAAACTGGAGTGATGTGTCTGTTTGTAAACCAAGAAATGCTAAGGACTGCCAGAAGCTAGGAGACAGGCATGGAACAGATTGTCTTTGAGAGTCTCCAGAAAAACCAACCCTGCTGACTCATGGTTTCAGACTTCTGGCCTCCAGGACTGTGAGACAATAAATTCATATTTTTTCAAGCCACCCCATTTGTGCTACTTTGTTATGGTGGCCCTAGGAAACTCCCAACTTTTGGTATGGTAAGTGGGGTGCTGTTGTTAACATACTCAAAAATGTGAAAGTGGTTTTGGAATTGGGTAATGGGAAGAGGCTGGAAGAACTGTCAGGTGCTTGATAGAAAAACCTAGGCTGTCTTGAGAAGATGGTGACAGGGAGATTGGAATTATGCTGCCAGCAAGCCAAGGACACTTGGGGTGCTAGAAGCTAGAAAAGGCCAAAAAAAAAAAAAAAAAGCAAGGATTTTTTTTCCTAGAGCCTGCAGAGGGAGCACGGCCCTGCTGACACCTTTGAGTTTAGACTTCTATTCTCCAAAACTGTTAAATAATCAGTTTCTACTGTTTTAAACTACCCAGTTTTATAGTACTTTTTTTTTTTGTATACTACTTTGTTACAGCAGCCACAGGAAATTGATACAACTAGCAATTCAGCAATTAAAGACAAAAGCTAGGTCCTAAGCTCTTGGTCAAGCAGCCCAAGTAGTGCTTAGGAGCACACATTCTGGAGCCAGAATGCCTGGGTTCAAATCCCAATTCCTCCACTTAGTAGCTGTGTGATCTTTGATAAATTACTTAAAACTCTATGCCTCAGTCTCTCCATCTGAAAAATAGGGTGACGGTACATATCCTGGAAGATGCTGTTGTTAGAATTAATTAAAATATATAAAGTATTTAGAGTAGTACCAGCACTTCATGGGTATAATATACATAGTTGTCATCATTTTCCTCACCTTATGAAGTGTATAATATTTACCTTAAAACAAGTAACTAGGCCAGGCGCGGTGGCTCACACCTGTAATCCCAGCACTTTCAGAGGCCGAGGCAGGTGGATCACCTGAGGTCGGTAGTCCAAGACCAGCCTGGCCAACATGGTGAAACCCCATCTCTACTAAAAATACAAAAATTAGCCGGGTGTGGTGGCAGGCACCTGTAATCCCAGCTACTTGGGAGGCTGAGGCAGAAGAATCACTTGAACCTGGGAGGCGGAGGTTGCAGTGAACTGAGGTTGTGCCACTGCACTCCAGCCTGGGTGACAGAGTGAGACTTGTATCAAAAAACATAACAAAACAAAAACACTATTGGTAGGATGGGTGTTTTAAAAAGTAGTATTTCAGGATGCAAGAGAAAAAGGGGTTCAGGGAAAGAAAGGGGTGCAGGCAAAGAAAGCCCTAGGAAGTAGCATAAATAGGCTGAGACCTCAAGAATGAGCTAGTTAGCCAAGAGGTTTTTAGGTGCTTTGGTTTGCTTTTTATTTATGTTGTCTTCAGTGTTAGAAAGCAAGATAATTAAATGTACAAAGTTAGGGATCTGTGCTAAAGAGTCTGAAGTTTTGGTTAAGGGCAAAAGGAAGTAATTGTAATTAAAAGGTTTTTCAACTTAAGGAAAAGGAGACTTGATCAAAATGGCTGTTTTAAAAATCATCCAGCTATGGCTGGGCATGGTGGCTCACATCTGTAATCCCAGCACGTTTGGAGGCCGAGGTGGGCTGATCACCTGAGGTCAGGAGTTCAATATCAGCCTGGCCAACATGGTGAAACCCTGTCTCTACTAAAAATACAAAATTAGCCAGGTGTGGTGGCGGGCGCCTGCAATCCCACCTACTGGGGAGGCTAAGGTACGACAATCGCTTGAATCCAAGAGGCAGGGGGTTGCAGTGAGCCGAGACTAGGCCACTGCACTCTAGCCTGAGTGAGACTCCATCTCAAAAAAAAAAAGAAAATCTTGGAAGGTTGGGGTAGGGGGTTACATATAGACCACTTTAGGGGTGACTGACTAGTCTAATGAAGATGACACTGGCTTGTATCATGGAGGGACAGTGGGAATGGAGAGAAACTGATTCAATATTTATTTTAAAGGCATAACAAACAATAAAGGAAAAAGTTTATTCCCATATTTCTAGCTTGAGCAGCTGGTGGGACAGTAATCCCATTTACTAAGATGAGAACACTGGATGAAGAGTAGCTAATGGGGGGAAATGATGAGTTCGGTTTTAAACACGTTTGAGGTGCCTGCTTTGCGGACACATCCAGGAGTCTGCTGGACATACAGAACTGAACGTGGACAGAAGGAATTCAGGCACAGGAAGTCAGTAAGCTAGTATGTGGTTTGTACCTAGAATGGGGAGTAGAAAGCTGTATAGATTTAAAAGCATAGTTTAGTTCATTCGGAAAATGAATACAGATTTTTAAAATGCTGTTTAAAGGTGTGTGGTGGTCCATGCCTGTTGTAATCCTAGCGCTTTGGGAGGCCAAGGCTGGAGGATCGCTTGAGCCCAGGAGTTCGAGACCAGCCTGGCAACATAGTGAGACTCTGTCTCTACAAAAAAATACAATACAATGCTGTGTTCACGTAATTTTATTTAGAATGGAGAGTGACAGAAAAACATGCGAATCTAATCTGGTAATTTCTATTTTGGTAGGTCCTAATTTCAGAGCAAAGGATTGACAGGATAAAAGCAATAGTTAAGAAAGATTGGCCCACTTACATAATGAATGAAAACTGGCCTCTAAGTTATATGCTGAATATGTCTTGGCTTCTCAGATGGACTATAAATTCATGTATAAGAACCTTTTTTTATTATATGCTTCACTAATCTATACAAATAACATATTTTTAAGCACTTATTAAATAAAAGCAATCACGGAAAACTTAATTTCTATAAATTGGTAACATTACAATTAAAACCTCTGCGTACTATAAACTGCGTGAAAATTCTACATGGCTTTAAAACTATCATGAGGAGTCCACATATAATCTACCACAAAGGTACAGTTAAACTGAAATTATTTTAATCTCATTTTCATAAAAGATGTAAAATCTTTCAGATTTGTCAAAATTGTTGACACATATCACTATGTTTAAAGTTTCCTACTTGATTTTACATAGAAAAATACTCAAGATATCACAGCATGGAAAAAGATATCCTATTTGCCTGAAATCATCTTTAAAATCTGTGCACTTTATTATGCATCAAAAAAGGCAATTTGAATGACAACTATAGCTTTTAAAGCAAATAAACTGAAATGAACAGTTTTATTGACAAACATAACAAGTATTTTACTGTTCCACTAAGAAAAATAAAATACTTGATTTCCTCGACAATGTATCAAAAATTCACCCACAGGTATTTAAAAAGTCATCTGAGTCACCTGATTTCAAAGGTTTGCATTTATGTAACTATCAAATAGTACATATTTTGCTTCCCTGAATGTTGTTTCGTAGACTGATAGTGATATATTAGGAAACAGAACTTTTCTGAAATTGCCACTTAGTTTAGATTTTCTAAAAACGCCTTTATTTCAAATCTTTAAAGATTTCATAAATACTCACTGCAGATATAACAGAAACCATTACACTATCTTTCTCCCCAAGTTATAAGCACTGGTTTTAACAGCTAAAACAATGCAAGTTGCAGATTTCTCAAGAAGATGGTTTGAAAACTAGACTACAGTATAAAATAAGGTATTGAAAATACTCTTATAAAACACATTCTGAAAAAAATTCCAGGTTCTACCTCCTAAGAGCCACAGGGCCTTGGGCAAATCAAGGGTAAATTATTTAACCTCTTTGAGATTTAGTCTTTCATCTATAAGATGCAGACAAAAATGGTGCCTGCAAGGCAGGGCGTGGTGGCTCAGGCCTGTAACCCTATGATTTTGGGAGGCTGAAGTGGAAGGATTGCCTGAACCCAGGAGTTTGAGACCAGCCTGGCCAACACAGTGAGACCTCTTCAAAATAAAAAATAAAAAAATTAGCTGGGCATGGTGGCACATGCCTGTAGTCCCAGCTCCTAGGGGGGCTGAGGTGAGAGGATGGCCTGAGCCTAGGAGATTGAGGCTGCGGTGAGCCGTGATCATGCCACTGCACTCTAGCCTGGGTGACAGTGAGACCCTGTCTCCAAAAGTAATTAATTAATTAAAAATAAAATTAAAATTAAAAATATAGTACCTGCATTACTGGGCTGTTGGGAGGATTAATTTTAAAATACATAAAATGCTTAGGACACTGTGAGGCACACATGGAAGTGCTCAATAAATGTTGCTCTTGGCTGTTACTAACTTATCACAACTACTTCTATTTACAGGTCTCTGAAACTAAGACCTATACCACTGATTACTGTGTAATGAGCCTTAAAGATGTCAAGGTTTTTCTGTATGTGGACAAGACACCTTTGGTCTCTATCTGGCCAAAAAGGGCAGCACAGGGAAAGAAAGAGGCAGTGAGAGTGAATATCCAAAGGGTGAGGACAAGCAGCACAGGAAGGAAGGCACAGGAATGGGAGAATTGGAGCATGGACTAAATTTCACTTACTTCCTAATTTGTTCCCAGCCATCCTGATGACTATGAGCTCCTTTCAGGAGGGCACTTGAGATTGTGTGAACGTGACCTGCTAACTGCTGCATGTCTATACAGAGTACAAGCACCGGGCTCCCTGACAGGCAGCATGACTGAATTTCCACTTACAATGACAACACAGCAGTAAACTTTTTTTTTTTTTTTTTTTTTTGGAGACAGAGTCTCACTCCATCACCCAGGCTGGAGTACAGTGGCGCCATCTCAGCTCATTGCAACCTCCACCTCCTAGGTTCAAGCGATTCCTGTGCCTCAGCTTCCTGAGAGTAGTAAACTTTAAACTTTAAAAATGTGGTTACAGTTATTTCACCATTTGGAATGACCTTGCTGACAAAGGTTTCTGTGTTAACCACCTCAACAGCAAAATGTCAAAACAAAGACAAAAACAAAAAACGGCACAATGAATACCATGACTAGATGTTTGGGAGGTAAGGGAGCAAGAAAAGAAAAAAGTTACACATATTTTACACATATTTCTTAAAATATCTGATCCAAACCAAAAGATACAGAATATACATTTAAAACCTTATGTATTGTTTCTCATAGCAGTTTCTGGGTTAAGGTGACAGATTTCATTTTGTTCCCTCCTGAAACCTTCTTAAAACCATGCTAAAGAAATATTGTTAGGCTGGATGCAGCGGCTCACGCCTATAATCCCAGCACTTTGAGAGGCCGAGGAGGGCAGATAGCTCGAGCTCACAAGTTCGAGACCAGCCTGAGTAACATGGTGAAACCCTGTCTCTACAAAATATGCAAAAATTAGCCAGGCATGGTGGCACACACCTGTAGTCCCAGCTACTTGGTAGGCTGAAGCAGGAGGACTGCTTGAGCCCAGGAGGTTGAGACTGCAGTTAGCCGAGATAGTGCCACTGCACTCCAGAGCCTGGATGACAAAGGGAGATCTTGTCTTAAAAAAAAAAAAAAAAAAAAAAATTGCTGGCCAGGCACAGTGGCTCACACCTGTAATCCCAGCACTTTGGGAGGCTGAGGCAGGCAGATCACAAGGTCAGGAGATCAAGACCATCCTGGCTAACACGGTGAAACCCCGTCTCTACTAAAAATACAAAAAATTAGCCAGGCACGATGGCGGGCACCTGTAGTCCCAGCGACTCGGAGGCTGAGGCAGGAGAATGGTGTGAACCCGGGAGGCGGAGCTTGCAGTGAGCCAAGATTGTGCCATTGCACTCCAGCCTGGGCAACAGAGCAAGACGTCTCAAAAAAAAAAAAAAATTTGTTAAAGACAAACTCATAAGGATAAAGTAGGGGAGACATGATAACAAAAAAAAAAAATTCTGAAAGTAGATGAACAAGTGAGTACTGCCTCAGCAGACCCAAGAAAGCCTGATCTCAAACTAAAAAGAAAGGTGAAGTTGAGAACACAATCCTCAGGCTGGGCGCGGTGGCTCACGCCTGTAATCCCAGCACTTTGGGAGGCCGAGGCGGGCGGATCACAAGGTCAGGAGATCGAGACCACCCTGGCTAACACGGTGAAACCCTGTCTCTACTAAAAATACAAAAAAACTTGGCTGGGCGCGGTGGCGGGTGCCTGTAGTCTCAGCTACTCGGGAGGCTGAGACAGGAGAGTGGCCTGAACCCGGGAGGCGGAGCTTGCAGTGAACCCAGATAGCACCACTGCACTCCAGCCTGGGTGAAAGAGCAACACTCCACCTCAAAAAAAAAAAAAAAAAAGAGAGAGAATACAATCCTCAAAAAGCAATGATAACGAAGAGGGGTGTCTCTAGAATAGGGAACTGGCTGGAAGCTGTTTATGGAGCAGATTCCTAAACCATCTCTCTCCCCTCTTCAAGCTGCCAAAGGTCTAGTCTCTAGAGGAGGTAAACTGAGGCTCCCTGGACTGGGAGAAACCACGCTCAGTTGTGAACAAATGTACTGTACAGAAAACTGAGGATTTAAGTGACAATACACATAGTAAATGCTGTGTGCACAATAAATGAAGCTTTCTTCCACCACTCAGCCACCAGAATACCACCAGCAAGACCTTCATGCTTCAAGCAGGACACAGGAAAAGGCCCTTCCCTGCCATCGTTCCTCTAGAGCTTACTCTCGAGGACAGACCTCAAGATACTGACAAGAGGGATTTCCCCCAATAAAAGAGACAATGAAAATCATCCAATGGTTAAGTCAAAATTGATAAGGCCCACCCACTTGCCCAGAGCTTCCAACTGGCTACATAGTACCACAATGTTAAAGAGGAGCAGAAAATTAAGAATTAATAAACATCTGAATATGAAATAGAAAAACCAAAACAAAGAATAGGAAGAAGCAACTTAGAAGAAACAGACCATGCACAGAGGAGAGAAAAAAACCTGTCATTAATAGCCTCAGAAAGTTAAGACAAAATACTATATCCGAGACACAGAAACAGGATTTTACTATTTTTTTAAAGGAAGATTCTAAAAACAAAAGAGCTCTTAGATAGTAAAAATATGGTAGCAGAAAGGAAAAACTGGATAGTAGGGTTGGACGACCAAGATAAGGAAATCTTAAAAAACTGAACACATACACACAACCCAAAGAGAAAAAGAGACAAAGAGGAAAACTGGAGAGAAATGATAAGAAAGTCAGAAGACCAAAATAGGAAGTCCAACATTCAATAAAATCATAGCTCAAGATAAATACAAGACGGAAAAGAGGAAGTTGTCAAGAGAAGTTCTCAGAATCAAAGAAGACAATTGCCAGATTGAAAATGCCCACCAAAAATACCTCGTGGATGAAAGCAGCCCACACAAGGGCGTATCACTGTAAAACTGCAGAACACCATAGACAGTGAAGATTCTATAAGCTTCCAGCCACAAAGAATCAAGAATCATCGTGGATTCACACTTCTCGACAGTACACTGATAAAGTTTCTACTCTCCTTTCCATGCCCTGCTCTGACATTCATTTCATCCTACCAGATTTTTCCATTTGACCTAATTCTAAGAACTGGAAGACGGCTTTGAAGACTTCAGAAGCTGAAGACACAAAGTAGTCCATCCCTCTGACCATATATCTACAGGATGTCAGATACTCAGTCCACACTATAACCCTGCCTGATGCCCTGACTGAGGCAAACCCTGAGACTGTCTCCTGACCATGCCCACAGGCTTCCCAGAAGAGCTTCTCGAAAACCCTCGGGAACACCGAGGCCAGACTATGACCCTGAGTCTGTTGGGATCATCTCCTCCTGGGGGATTCCAACCAATGATGGCAGAGCTGACCTTTCCTTAGACAACTAGGTATTTTCTTGCTGTTCCATTTTACATACAGATACGGTAAAACCAAAAGAGAAGTAAAACAACCCTAACACCAAAGTTAGGGGTGGATGAGCTGAGCTAGGCTATAGGGGAACATAACCAAAAACAGGCCCACAGTGGTATTCCACCTAGAAACATTTTTTTTTTTTTTTGAGACAGAATCTGTCTCTGTCACCCAGGCTGGAATGCAGTGGTGTGATCTCAGCTCACTGCAGCCTCCGCCTCCCAGGTTCAAGCAATTCTCCTGTCTCAGCCTCCTGAGTAGCTGGGATTACAGGTGTGCGCCACCACACTTGGCTAAGTTTTGTATTTTCAGTAGAGGTGGGGTTTCACCATATTGGCCAGGCTGGTCTCAAACTCCCGACCTCAGGTGATCCACCCACCTTGGCCTCCCAAAGTGGTGGGATTACAGGCATTAGCTGCTGTGCCCAGTCCCAACTAGAAACATTCTATTTCCTATCCTAGGCATCAAAAACAACGGAATTTTGCTTCTTTCATATGTTTCCTTTACCTTCTTAAAAGCTGTTTTAATACACGTATTCCTTCAATTAAGAAATTATTTAACTGTATAACCATTAAGTTACAAAGGTTTATACCACATCAACAGCATAGCTCTGCTACATCAATCATGAAGGAAACTGGTTTAATTTTAAATGCATACAAAAAATTAAGACCAGATTTACTTACATTATGAGTCTTCGGTTCAAGAACCAGTATTTCCTCCGACTTCTATCATATCCGATAGGTTCATGTCGAATATATGGTTTATTTTTTTGGATTTCAGCAACACAGTCAGTCACACCAGGCACCTTGTGTGCTACACAGACTTCACACTGCCACTCGTCCTCTGGCACCTCCTCAAGAGGGGGCTTCACACATTCCAAATGGTATACTGCTGAACATGTCTCACAGCAAAGCAAATCCCCAAGTTTGTGACAAACCCTACAATGGTCATCATACTGTATCACCCCTTCAGACATCAATTCCTCTCGAGCAATATTTGTTGTAAGAAACTGATCGACTAAAAACTGTAGAACTTTGATCTTGTTCTCTACTGGTCCATATGGGTAGTCCTCTGCCTCTTGGTAAGGAAGAACGTGATGGTACTCCTTATCACTCTCGCAGTACACTCGCAGCACCTCTGGCCACGTCATCCCATCTATGAAATACAGTGTGGAATTAACACTATCTTTCAGATCAGCAGGTCCAAAGGTAGTATTGGAAGTGTCTTCTTCACGCAGAACTGCTTTCAAAAGCACAACGTGCATCTCTGCCATGAGTGTGCACTGCTCTTGGCTCACCAGAGCTGCACAAAAGTCCTCAAAGCGAAAAGGAGATAATCTCAAAACAGTGCCAAAGTTCCGCAGTACCTCGTAAATGGCAATGACATTCATTATATGCTCATTAGGCACCATTAAATCCTCAGAGGACTTGGGAAATTCAAGGGGTGGGATGTCTTTTTCTTCCAATATCGGAGAACGAGGCCGATGTACTCTTGGTTTTCGCCTACCTGTAAATAAAGACATGACATCATTACAAATCAATACATTACATCATTTCTACAAATTTCCTATTTGAATATATACCCCCTAAAATACATAAGTACATTTCTTTAATAATTGTCAAGTTAAAATAATACGAAGAAGCAATGATTCAGCTCTAATTTTTAAGTCTACAGAAAAGCTAAATGCAAAGTTTTCCCATTAGATTATAAACCAGAAGTAAAAAAATTATAAATTATAATCAGTTCTCAATTACCTAGAGGGATTAACAGGCTCACAGGTAATCATGATTAAAAAATAACGGTGTCAGAACAAGGATCTCTAAGGAAATAATAATAATAATAATAAATTAACTGCATTTGTGAATGATTTGACAAGAATATAAATGAGAAAAAACATTTACACATAAGATACACAGCACAAAGTAGGGGCAACAGATCTCACACTGTCAGCTGCAATACAGAAACGCCTGTCAACAACCAGACAGGAAGTTCCCAGTGTAGACCTCTCTTTCTCTCAGAAGTACCTCCTAAGCGGAGTTCCACAGTGAAGCATGGGCTCAAAGTGAAGACAGAAAGGAAGGAAGTGCAGAGGAGGAGAGAAGAGAAGAATTCCAATGCTAGGGGAAAAGAAAAGTGGCTTACCTAGGAAACAGACAACAGACTACATTTCTTAACAGTTAGTTAAACAACTTTTTAGATAACTGTTCCCCAATTATGAGATGTGATGTCCAGATACACATATGTAAGTATATAAATGTATCAATATAAATGAGAGTTTTGTTTTTAACAAACGTATCTATCTCATTTAATCACCTACAGCCATCACCTAGGCTAGAGTGCAGTGGTGTGACCTCGGCTCACTGCAACCTCCGCCTCCCAAGTTCAAGCGAGTCTCCTGCCTCAGCCTCCTGAGTAGCTGGGACTACAGGCAGGCACCACCACCCCCTAATCTTTGTATTTTTTAGTAGAGATGGGGTTTCACCATATTGGCTAGGCTGGTCTCAAACTCCTGACCTCAGGTGGTCCACCCACCTCGGCCTCCGAAAGTGCTAGGATTACAGGCGTGAGCCACTGCAACCAGCCCATTCTGATCTATTTTTGGGAGAGAATAAATTGGTTGAATTTTTAGAAGGCAATTTGGCAAAAATCTATCTGAATGTGTATCTCTTTGATCCTGCAATTCCACCTCCTGGAATTTATCCTACATACTCCCACATTCATTTAAGTACAAAATATTTAATTCAATATAGTTTACAAAAGCTGAAATTTTTGTGTGAGTTTTCTTTTTAATCTAAATATACATAAATAGTTAAATGAATTATGATGCATCTACAGAATGGAATCAAATTCAGTAGTGGTAAAATTCCTATGTGTTAAAATGAAACAATCTTTGAGATACAGTGTTAAGCAGAAGGAATGAACAGCTACAGAACAATGAATAGAATGTCATTTGAATAAATAAACTAAAAATAAAAAGAGGAGGGCAAGGGGATGGTGATAAAGTATATATATATCTAAGAGGTCATTTAAGAATCTTTTTAGAGTAGTTGCTTCTGGGGAGCGTTGGGGAACGGGAAAAGAAGACTAATTTCTTTTTACGTTTTTATACTTTAAAAAATAATTAATGCATGTATTTTCATTGTAAAATTTTAAAAGAAAAAATTGGACAGGTATCTATACAAACATATTAATACTCAAATCAATAAAATGATGCTGCCACTAATGACTACTCAGTCTTGTATAAATACAAAGTCGTTATACTAAATTCAAAGATTCAAGTTGATAGAATTGAACAGACTACAGTGTTTAAAGAGAGAACACATTAAATTAAACCACTTATGCCCCTCAACTGTCAATCATCAGTATTAGCAAGTCATTTCACTTATTCACAGAAGTGTATTTAGAATATGCCACTGAGCATTACACTCATTATCATTTTCAACACTAATCTGGTATCTCTCTACTGGTGAATTATATTAATTTGCCTGCATTAAAAAAAAAAGGACCCCAATCTCACTAGTTAGCAAGGAAAGGCAAAGTAAAACCACAATGAGATAACTGTTCTCATACTCAATGGAAAAAAATTTAACAGTTTAACCAAACAAACTATTGGGAAGGATGCAAAACAATGGAAACACCAGTATACCACCACTGGGACTGTAAACTGGTATCACAACTTCAGAGAGAAATTCAGTAATGGTCAAGTTTAAGGTTCTGCATATAACTGAACAGCCTGCACACCTGTTTGCCCACAACCAAAGTAAGAAGTGTATTTTACGTCTTATCCAGTACACATACCCCTGAAAACAAAAGCTCTATAAAACACTATTTTCACTACATGCCTTATACTAATATCTTCTCACCTACCAATATTTTCTATTCTATTCTCTTTCTACTTTTAAAACATGCCGCTTGCAGCTCACTATTAGAAAAACACTTCTCTAGAGAAACTATCCTTATGCATATGCATGTGGAGGAAAAGTTAAATATTAAATCTGAACTCAATTGAACGTGCACACAAACAATGGTCACCAAGTCTTGGAAAAGGTCGTGTGAGCCCCTTGAGGCGTTCTTCCAGCGCTGTTTCGGAGAAATCTATTTCAATCTATTCCTATACGGTGGTTATTAAAAAAAAAAAAAAAAAAGCAGAAAATCACAAAAACAAGTTGACCTTTTCGTGTTCCTTGACCCTCGTGACTGGACCTCATGCCAAACAACTTGTTACAAAAAGAGCTAGGGTCTCAGACTCTGCCGAAGCTTCATGAGACCTCTCCTTGTCTGTGCACAGGTAAGTGGCTGACTCTGGAGCCCAGGCTGTTGCTTCCCAGTCTGGTGGTGAATCCTCCATAGTCTGGTGAGTGTAAATATATATACCTCTTTGCCTATTCTCCCCTTTCCATTACAATTTGCTTATTGTATTAACTTGCTTATTATATCATTTGCTTATTATATCTGCACTGCCATTTACGTGGGATAAAGCTTGTTTACCCTTAAAGGTATTGTGTGTGTGTCTTTTCTTCTTCCCTAGCATGTTTCCCACACAGAACAATGCAGAGCATTTAATATTGATTATAAAAGCAAAGAAACAATCGACCAAGCTAAAAACAACCAAAATGTCCATCAACAGGAAAACAGTCAAATTGTGGCTTATTCATTGGATAGAATTCTATAGATCAATTTTGAGTAATTTAGGGCTATGCATATCAACATGGATCAATCTTAAAAACAAAAACACAGGGCCGGGTATAGTGACTCACGCCTGTAATCCCAGCAGTTTGGGAGGCCAAGGTGGGCAGATCACGAGGTCAGGAGTTCTGGACTAGCCTGGCCAATATGGTGAAACCCCGTCTCTATGAAAAATACAAAAATTAGCTGGGCGTGGTGGCATACACCTGTACTCCCAGCTACTCAGGAGGCTGAGGCAGAAGAATCGCTTGAACCCAGGAGACGGAGGTTGCAGTGAGCCAAGATCATGCTACTGCCAGCCTAGGCAACAGAGCGAGACTCTGTCTCAAAAAACAAACAAACAAAAACACCATGAAGCAAAAGAAAAGTTAAGTTTTAAAATGTAAAACCATGGAAATATAGTTTATATACTACTTATGGATGAATACATATATGAACTAGTAGTTAATATCACAACTAGAATATAATCTCTTTAAGGGCAGGGATTTTTTAAGTTTGCCAATGTTAAGTAGTGGCTAGCATATAATAAGCTATTAAATAAACATTTATTACAAGAATTAGTAGTTTTGAAAGTGCTAGCCCAGGCACTTACACAAGAAAATGATATCCTTGCATTGTCTGACAACATTAGAAATGTGTTTTGATTTCTATGTAAGTAAATACAGGACTACAGTGAGAAGCCTTAAAACAGTGGTTCTCAAATTTCAGAGTGCATATGTCACGGATTCAATAGGTCTAGAATAGAGTCTGAGAACCTGCATTTCTTTTTTTTCTGAGATGGAGTCTTGCTCTGTTTTCCAGGTTGGAGTGCAGTGGCACGATCTCAGCTCACTGCAACGTCTGTCACCCAGGTTCAAGTGATTCTCCTGCCTCAGCCTCCCGAGTAGCTGGGATTACAGGTGCCCACCACCACGCCCGGCTAATTTTTTTTGTATTTTTAGTACAGATGGGGTTTCCCCATGTTGGCCAGGCTGGTCTCAAACCCCTCACCTCAAGTGATCCACTGGCCTTAGCTTCCCAAAGTTGTGGGATTATAGGCGTGAGCCATCACGCCTGGCCGAGAACTTGCATTTCTAACAATTCCCAGGCTGTGCTGTTCTGGTGAACCACACTCTGAGAAACACCTCCCTATAACCTGATAGGTTATTTCCCCTAAGATCCAGATGAGTAAAAATTAATACACATTAGATGAAATTCCAGAAGTTACCTTCAAACCTTGCTATTCATTGAATGTCATGAAACTATTGAAAAAACAAACAAAAAATAAAAAACAAAAAACTTGCTACTCGACAAGTGACTGGTATTATCATGTTTGAGCGAAATTCAGAATCTCAGGCCCAAGCCCAGGTCTACTAAATTAGGATCTGCAGTTTCTCACAATCTTCAGGTGATTTATATGGTCATTGAAGTTTGAAAAGCTGCCCTGAAACGGAGGTGCGGCAAAAATCACCCGGTAAATTGTTAAAAGTAATCTCAAATGCAACCCAAATTCACAGAACTCCAGGTGAAGTTCAGTAATCTATATTTTTATCCTTCTCCCCAAATAATTCTGATGTGCAGGCAAGTTTGAAAACCACTACTTTAAAGAAAATGGATACTCCCCTTACCAAGCAGAAAGGGTTTTGGAAACTCATGCAAGGGAAGCAAAAAGATGCCTCAGGAGGCACGATTACAACAGGATTGATGCAAAGGGAAGCTGAAGCTTAACCAAAGACATTAATATACGCCCACAAAAGAAAATGCTAAGGAAGTCAAGTGGTCTGCATGAATTCTGAAGAAAAATGGAGAATCAAAGAACAAAATTTGTCAATGAATTTCCAGCACAGTCTAGGTTAAGGGAGTGAATTTCCTGACTGAATGGCAAACTCTGGACCACCTGATCGGTTATTACCTCAATGGAGGAATTATGTTACAATGTATAGGTATTCTAATTAGAATGACCTGGCAGTTACTGAGGCAAAATTTTCTGCTCCTTTGTATTCTGTAATACAAGAGGGATCTACATGGATGTTCTCTTCTCTGAACTGTTCAGACGAACTGGTCAACAGCACTCATCATGCCTTGGTTTTTAAATATGCTTGGTAGTCAAAATCTGTTATTTAATTAATTTCTCATATTGTTAATTTAAAAAAAAGTTTGCCTATATATTTTAGACAGAAATTGCCTTACTTTGTCGAAATTCTGAGAAATCTTAGACAGTTTTCAAGGCCGGGCTCAAATGTCACCTCTACTACCCTTTGCTGTGCCTCCAGGCGCTGTGCTTCTGACACTTTGTATGGTCCTCCATGACAGAGTGAGCACAATTATATTACAGGCAATTACTCATACCCCCTGGCTCATTTGTTGACTCCTTTAGAGGACAGATCATGTTTTAGTTATTGTAGCAACTAAAAAAATATTTGTTCAACCAATGACACCCATAAACAAAACTACCAGCCGAGGGCAGAGATGCAGGGGTAAAGTCATGTAAAGATTAAATCCCGGAAAACACTGTCAATTTTTTAGAATTGACCCCTACATTTATTGTATTAATTCAAAAAACAAAAAAGAATTTACAGTGTTTTCAGACTTCTAGACCTCAAAAGACAACTCTCTATATAATGTGTGTTTCTAGAAGGAAAAAATGTAACATTGTCCCCTTATTTCTAATTGGTATCTGAGAGAAAGTGGCCTCACTCAGTATTGGTATAGAGAAAGGGGAAGTTCATTTCCAGCCAAAGTTAATACTCCAGAACTAATAAAATCTAATTATTTAATCTACTGTTACATATATATAAACCATGAATGGCATATCAAGAAGAAATAATCTGTGATGCATTGAAATCTTTTAAAAATTATGAAACTTATTTGTTAAATGTAACAAGGATTCACCTTTTGATGTGGAATAGCGTCCCAATCTAGTATTAACATTATTACTGAACAAGGTTATGCTCTTCGAGTACATTCCATTTGCCCCCAGTCCCTATCTTCTGTGTCAGTAATAATATAAAAATCAGCAGCTAGCTTTTATAGAGTGCTTTTTTTTTTTTTTTTGAGACGGAGTCTGGCTCTGTCGCCCAGGCTGGAGTGCAGTGGCGCAATCTAGGCTCACTACAAGCTCTGCCTCCCAGGTTCAAGCCATTCTCCTGCCTCACGCCCAACAAACTGGGATTACAGGTGCCCACCATCACACCCGGCTAATTTTTTTTTTTTTTTTTTTTTTTGAGACAGAGTCTCGCTCTGTCACCCACGCTGGAGTGCAGTGGCATGATCTCTGCTCACTGCAAGCTCCGCCTCCCGGGTTCACGCTATTCTTCTGCCTCAGCCTCCCGAGTAGCTGAGATTACAGGCATGTGCCACCACGACCGGCTAATTTATTATTTTTAGTAGAGATGGGGTTTCACCATGTTGGCCAGGCTGGTCTCGAACTCCTGACCTCAGGTGATCCACCCACCTCGGCCTCCCAAAGTGCTGGAATTACAGGTGTGAGCTAACACGCCTGGCCTATAGAGTGCTTTCTATTTGCCAGACATTGTGCTAAGCAAGCATTTTAAAGTGCATTGTTTTATTTTTATCCTCAGATCAACTCCATTAAATAGATACCATTATTACCTCCTTTCAAAGATGTTTATAGAGAGGCTAAATGACTTGTCCAAGGTCACAGCCAGAACCACTAAGAGTTACAACCAACATAGGTCCCAAATAAAACAAAAAACAACAACAAACCCACAAGTCCAGCTGGGCTTGGTGGCTCATCCTGTAATTCCAGCACTTTGGGAGGCCAAGGCGGGTGGATCACTTGAGGTCTGGAGTTCAGGACCAGCCTGGCCAACATGGCGAAACCCTGTCTCTACTAAAATAACAAAAATTAGCTGGGTGTGGTGACGTGTGCCTGTAATCCCAGCTACTCCAGAAGCTGAGGCACTAAAATTGCTTGAACCCAAAGGGCAGAAGTTGCAGTGAGCCCAGACTGTACCACCGCACTCCACCCTAGGCGACAGGGACTCTGTCTCCAAACAAACAAACAAACCCACAAAAGTCCTAAGCTATGGTCTTTACTACTGTATTAGACTTCCTCCCATATTGTTGAAAACCACCTGACTTGACCTCTCAGTGAAAGGGAATTTGAGAAATAACAAGTACCTATTGTGCAGGTGGGAGAAATGACAGATAAAGGAGACAAATCAGTGAAGTGACAATGTTATAAAGTATGAGACCTGAACAAAAATTTCAGGTGCTTACTTGATAGCCATGTGTCTCGTGGCTACCATACAGGACAGTACACATACAGAATATTTTCATCATCACAAAAAGTTCTATTGGACAGCCCTGGTCTAGAGATATATCTAGGGACTACCACACAATAACTGAAGTTCAAATAACCCACTGGGTTATCAACACAAAGCTAAAATACATTCAGTATCCTCTATGTTGCCCAGGCTGCTCTAAAACTGCTGGGTTCAAGTGATCCTCCTACCTCAGCCTCCCAAAGTGTGGGAATTACAGGTGTGAGCCACCATGCCCAGCCTCTAGTTTTAAAACTTTTCTGAATGTTTGGACTATTTTATAATTATTATTATTATTTTTTTTTTTTTTTGAGACGGAGTCTCGCTCTGTCACCCAGGCTGGAGTGCAGTGGTGTGATCTCGGCTCACTGCAAGCTCCGCCTCCCAGGTTCACGCCATTCTCCTGCCTCAGCCTCTCCGAGTAGCTGGGACTACAGGTGCCCGCCACCACGCCTGGTTAATTTTTTTTTTTTTTGTATTTTTAGTAGAGACGGGGTTTCACCGTGGTCTCGATCTCCTGACCTCGTGATGCACCCGCCTCGGCCTCCCAAAGTGCTGGGATTACAAGGGTGAGCCACTGCGCCCGGCTTATTTTATAATTATTTTAATGGAAGAACTTCTTTTATTTATTTATTTATTTATTTATTTATTTATTTACAGAAGATTTATTTACAGAAGATTGCCACCAAATACAATGGTTCATCAACCACTAGTGAATGTTATATATTCAAGAAAAAAATTTGCTTCAATAGAAAAACAGGACAAAAAAAAATTTTGGCTTTGAAAAAGTTTAAGAACTCATTTAATGTCTTTTAGCCTTTGAAAGATAAAAATAGTTTCATATACCTCTTTAGTTTTTTCCCCAAGTAAGTATGGCTCTAGGATAGTTTGGTAAACATTCCTAAAATGTGGCTCAAAAACTGTAACATAAAGATCCCGTTTTTCTTTTTTATTATATACATTTATATATAGTTATACATATATATAAAATAAAAAATATATTTTTAAAGACAGAATCTTGCTGTCGCTCAGGCTAGAGTGCAGTGGTGCTATCATAGCTCACTGCAGCCTCAGCCTCCTGGGCTCAAGAGATCCTCCCACCTCAGCCTCCTGAATAGCTGGGACAAAAGACATGCACCACCGTGCCCAACAGATTTTTAAATTTTCTGTCAAGATGGGGTCTCCCTATATTGCCCAGGCTAGTCTTGAACTCCTGGGCTCACACAGTCCTCCCACCTCGGGCCTCCCAAAGTGCTAGGATTACAAGCGTGAACCACCATGCCTGGCCTCTTGTTTTTCACAATGAATAAAAAAAGAACTGGAGCCCACTCTTCAGTAAGACTCCAAAGGGAGAGAAGAAGAAAGGGAGATGTCTTCAAATGCCAGATAATGAACGAATAAATGATAGAAATAGAGAAGTCACCATTTGCAATCACCAGTGTAACTGATTCAAGCAAGAACCATCAACAGATCCTAAAACTATTGGGTGAAAACTTGTTGGGCAATAGGATATTCTCAAAGAATCACCTTACAGATAAATACTACTTTCAAAGGTGAAAGATACCTTTACAGGGATAATTCTAGCACGTCACCTTTACCATTGATCAAACTTATCAATAATGGAACAAATTGATGGTATACCTCCTGAGATGTGCTGAGGAGATGTGCACTTATACAGCATTCCTACCGCAAGTATCTAAACTCAATCTGTGCATGTAAAAAACAGATAGGCTGGGCGCAGTGGCTCATGCCTCACTTTGGGAGGCTGAGGCGGGCAGATTACTTGAGGTTAGAAGATCGTGACCAGCCTGACCAACATGAACAAATGCTGTCTCTACTAAAAATACAAAATTAGCCAGATGCGGTGGCACATGCCTGTAATCCCAGTTCCTAGGGAGGCTAAGGCAGGAGAATTGCTTGAACCTGGGAGGCAGAGGTTGCGGTAAGCCGAGATCGTGCCATTGCACTCCAGCCTGGGCAACAAGAGTGAAACTCTGTCTCAAAAATAAATAAATAAAAATTTAAAAATCAGATAAATCCAAATGGTGAGACATACTGTAAGGCAACAGACTGGACACAGTGGTTCACGCCTGCAATCCTAGTACTTTGGGAGGCCGAGACGGGCAGATTGCCTGAGCTCAGGAGTTTGAGCCCAGCCTGGGCAACATGGTGAAACTCCGTCTCTAGTAAAAATACAAAAAAAAAAAAGAAAAAAAAATTAGCCAGACATGGTGGTGCATGCCTGTAGTCCCAGCTACTGCAGAGGCTGAGGCACGAGACTCGCTTGAACTTGGGAGGCGGAGGTTGCAGTGAGCTGAGATCATGCCACTGCACTCCAGCCTGGGTGATAGAGTGAGACTCCATCTTTAAAAAAAAAAAAAAAAGAAAAAAAAAAAAAGGCAGGGGCCGGGCACAGTGGCTCATACCTGTAATCCCAGCACTTTGGGAGGCCGAGGTGGGTGGATCACCTAAGGTCAGGAGTTTGAGACCAGCCTGACCAACATGGTGAAACCCCATCTCTACTAATAATAATAAATTAGCTGGGCATGGTGGCACATGCCTGTAATCTCAGCTACTCGGGAGGCTGAGGCAGAAGAATCGCTTGAACCCAGGAGGCGGAGGTTGCAGTGAGCCACGATTGCGCCATTGCACTCCAGCCTGGGCAACAAGAGCAAAACTCCATCTCAAAAAAAAAAAAAAAAAGACAACTGCTCCAGACAATTTAAAAATTTCATTATCACAAAAGACCACCCTCCCCCCCAAAGGTGATAGAACTGCTTTATAGTAAAGGCACTACAGAGACATTAACTAAGCTTTTCTGTACATATATCTAGATATATACAGATATTTATACATATATATATATCTAGATATATATCTACATACATTCAAAGTCTCACATAAGGCTGAGTACGCCTATAATCCCAGCACTTTGAGAGGCTGAGGCGGGCAGATCATTTGAGGTCAGGAGCTCGAGACCAGTGTGACCAAAATGGTGAAACTCCATCTCTATTAAAAATACAAAAATTAGCCGACATCACACCACTGCACTCCAGCCTGGGCGATAAAGCTAGACTCAATCTCATGTAGATATATATCTATATGTATCTATGTCTACATATCTATATGTATCTATCTATATATAGTTATATATCTACATACATCTACATGTATATAGATGTATGTATCTACATATATATCTACATACATCTACATGTATATACATGTATCTACATATACATCTACATGTATATAGATGTATGTATCTACATATATATCTACATACATTGAAAGTCTCACCAGTGTTACAACTTTTGCTTTCAACCACTATACATATTTTAAAGAGCTTAAGAAACAACTGTTTGTGTTTTTACATTTTCCCAGATACCATTTCTGTTGCTCTTTCTTTATCTCTGAAGTTCTAGTATTTCCTTTGGCCTAAAGACCTTTTACATTTATTTTAGAGCAGAACTTGCGGTAACACATTATCTTAGATTTTCTTCATCTGAAATGTCTTTTTTTTTTTTTTTTTTTTTTTTGGCCTTAATTGTTGAAGGGTATTTTTGCTAGATACAGAATTCTGGATTGACATTTCTCTCAGTACTTTAAAGATGCTCTGCAGTTACATGAATCGCTGAAAGGCTTAAAGTTGGGGACTGGCTCTATCACATATATGTTTTATAGAAACATGTTTTATATTTTCATTGTGGACCACAGCCTTTGTCATCACAAAATCTTTGTCTCATTTGTGAGTTTCTAAATTTTGCTTTGAACCTAAACTGTTATAACTCCTTTCTTTTTATTTCCTACAATGTGGAGTTTATCTGGGACAGCATAGGAAGTTGGAAATACATAACTGGAGTTTAGAAGAGAGGTCTGAGAAGAAAAATGGATCTAGAAGTCATTGATATTTTGGTGGTAATGAGTCAACTGATAATTAGGGGAAAGTTGGGGAAACTAAATGCTGAGGGCTATCACACGTAAGAGGGATGTCTGAAGGAGGAGCAACTGGTCAAGGAAATTGAGTCATGAGTTGCAACAGGAAATTTAAGAAGGATGTAGTGGCCAAAGGTATCATGCATGCATTTATATGTATGTAGATATATATCTTTCAATGTATGTAGATATGTCTATGTATATATATAATGTATGCATATAGATATATACGCTGAAAGTGTATGTAGATACATATCTATATATATCTACATATATTGAAAGTGTATAAAGATATATACACACACATACATACACACATATGTACAATTATAACTTAAGGGAGGGGCGCTAGAATAAAGAAACCTGTATGGTTGCAATACTTTTAAGTCTTATTTTACATTTTATTTAGAGGTAAAAGGCTAACTCTAAGTAGACAGTTTAGGTATATATTTTGTAATTGCTACAGCAAAAACATAGCACAGATATAACCAAAAGCCAATTAATAAAACACTAAATAATATTCAATTAATCCAAAAGTAGGCAGACAAAACAGAGGAAACCCCCCCAAAAAAAGAGATAATCAGAAAACAAATAATAGGAAACCTAAATCCAATCATTATCAATCATATTAAATGTAAATGGCCCAAAACACATTAATTAAAAGAGGCTGTCAGATTAAAAGAAAAACAAACAAGAAACCATTTCAAATTATAATGATATGGCCAGGTATGGTGGCTCACACCTGTAATCTCAGCATTCTGGGAGGCTGAGGTGGGCGGACTGCTTGAGCCCAGGAATTCAAGACCAGCCTGGGCAACACGGCAAAACCCCATCTTTATTTTCACAAATTAAAAAATAGATGAATATCATGATATACAGATTAAAAGCAAAAGGGTAGAAAAAGATATGTCATTCTATCACTAGTCAAAAAAAGTATTCTATTACTGCTCATATAAAATACTAATTTTATATTAGTATTAAATAGTGGTATTTATTTTTTATTTATTTATTTATTTTGCGATGGGTTTTCGCTCTTGCTGCCCAGGCTGGAGTGCAATGGCGTGATCTCGACTCACCGCAACCTCTGCCTCCTGGGTTCAAGCCATTCTCCTGCCTCAGCCTCCCGAGTAGCTGGGATTACAGGCATGTGCCACCACGACCGGCTAATTTTTTGTATTTTTAGTAGAGACGGGGTTTCACCATGTTGGTCAGGCTAGCCTCGAACTCCCAACCTCAGGTGATCCACCTGCCTTGGCCTCCCGAAGTGCTGAGATTACAGGCATGAGCCACCGTGCCTGGCCGTACTATCTGACCTTTTACAAAAAAAGTCTGGCAAGCTCTGGATTAGGCAGAGTTGTTAGACGAACCCCAAATGTGTAAAAGAAAAAAAGTGGTAAATTAGACTTCACCAAAATTTAAAACTTATGCTCTGGGGAAAAGACACTGTTAAGAGAATGAAACACAAGGCACAGATGGGGAGAAAATATATGTACCTCACACAGCCTAACAAAGCACTTATATCCAAAATATATAAAGAACTCTTACTACTCAATAATAAGAAATTGGCCGGGCATGGTGGCTCATGCCTGTAATTCCAACACTTTGGGAGGCCGAGACAGGCGGATTGCTTGAGCTCAGGAGTTCAAGACCAGCCTGGGCAACATAGTGAAACCCCAACTCTACTAAAAATACAAAAATTAGCCAGGCGTGGTGGCATGTGCCTTTGGTCCCAACTACTTGGGAGGCTGAAGTGGGAGGATCCTTGGGTAGGCAGGGAATGACAGGCCCCAGTGAGCCAAGATCATGCCACTGCACTCCAGCATGGGTGAAAGAACGAGATTCTGTCTAAAAAAACAGAAAGGAGGAGAAGGAGGAGGAGGAGAAGGAGAGGGGGAAGAGGGGGAAGAGGGGGAAAAGGTGAGAAGAGGAAGGAGGAGGCGGAGGAGCAGCAGCAACAACAACAACAACAACAAGAGGAGCAGCAGCAACCCAATTAAACGTCTTAAATAAAGATTTCGGTATCTTGGCCAGGCATGGCAGCTCATGCCTGTAATCTCAGCACCTTGAGAGGCCGAGGCAGGTGGACTGCTTGAGCCCAGGAGTTTGAAATCAGTCTGGGCAACATAACGAGACCCTATCTCTACAAAAAATAAAAATAAAAAATTAGCCAGCTGTGGAGGTGCACACTTGAAATCCCAGCTACTGGGGAAGCTGAGAGGTGGGAGGATGGATTGATGCTAGGAGGTGGAGGCTGCAGTGAGTGGTGACTGCACCACTGCTCTCCAGCCTGGGCAACAGAGCAAGACCCTATCTCAAAAAAAAAAAAAAATTCAGTATTTTTCCATAAAAAATGGTATACAGATGGCAAATAAAAAGATGAACATAAAAGGAGGCTCAGAACCATTAGTCATTAGGGACAAGCAAATTAAAACCAGAAGGAGATATCACTATATACCTATTAAGGTGTTTAAAAAAACAACAACAACAACAAAAACTGACAATATCAAGTGCTAGGGAGGATACAGGGCAACCAGAACTCTTCATACATTTGCAGGTAAGAATAAAAATGGTACAGCTACTTTGGAAAACAGTTTTGGCAGTTTCTCATAAACATACAACCCAGAAATCATACTCCTAGGTATTTACTCAAGAGAAACAAGTATTGTGTTCATACAAAACCATTATGGAAACGTTTAGGACAGCTTTATTCATAGTTGCCAAAAACTAGAGATAACTGAAATATCCAACTATTGAACGGATAAATGCACTGTGATACACTCATATAAGGGACTGCTACTCAGCAATAAAGAAACTACTGATACACACAACAACATAGATGAATCTCAAATACATTGTGCACTGTACATGTATAAACTATTTAAAAATTAAAATACCTTTTTAAAAGTCAAACAGTACATGAAAAAATAGGATCAAGAGAGGTTTGCTGCAGGAATGTAAGGGTGGATCAATATTATAAGATCTAATATAATTCTATGAATATACAGCACTGTAATTAATATGTAGCATGCAGGAGAAAAACTATATGATCATCTTAAAAGATGCTAAGATGACGTGACAAAATACAATAGCCATAGCTGATTTTTTTTTAAAAAAAAACTTAAACAGGAAAAAAAAGAGAAACAGGTGAATACATTCAACATATTGAAGGTCTCAAACCAACAGTTAGCCATGAAATATTCGCATCAGTTCCATTAAATTCGGAAAGCATACTAAGATGCCTACCGTTATAACTAACATTTAACATTGTTTTGGAGGTGGTACGCAATGCAATTTGTTTCTTTTTTTTTTCTTTTTTTTTTTTTATTACCCAGGTTCCCATCAATGGTAGAGGGCAATGCAATTTGAAGAGAAAAAGGAGATATAAATATAAGAAAATCAGATGTGTACATATGATTATTTTCGCAGATGACACAACTTTATTCCTAGAATAAAATTATTTCAATCAAAGCAAAAGCTACAAGAAACAATTAGAAAAAAGAATAGGTGGCTAAATACAAAACTAATTTTTAAAATTCATTAGTTTTCAACTAGAAGCCCCAGCAGAG